>NW_006786277.1:558347-617708 GCF_000442215.2 Lipotes vexillifer | reverse complement strand
AGTCACTGACGTTCCTGCTCTGACCTGTTGGATTTTACTTCTCTCAAAGTTTCTCTGAGTCTGCATGAGGGATCCAATGAATTATTTCAGTTGGTCAATTTACTCACAGAGACTTAGGATTTCACTAAATTGAGCACATTTTTCTAACTAAAGTAATCTCTTCCTCTCCCCCCACCTCAGGGAGTTTGCCCACTCTCTTCCCTCTGTCTGGAATGGTCTTCCCTCATCTATCAGTGTGGCTCACTCCCTCATCTTCCTCCAGGACATCTCAGGGAGCCCTTCCCTGACCACACTATTAAATGTCCCAGCCTCAACCTGCTTTATTTTTCTTCATAACCTTATCATCTTCTAACATACTATATAATTTATTTATCTTGTTTATTGCCTGATTGCCCACCCAGGAGGCCAAGGATTGTCTATTTTATTCATGAATTTATCCTGGGTGCTTAGAATAGTACCTAACATATAGTAAATGCTCAATAAATATTAGGTGAATAGATACATGTGTGATGAAGTGTATGCAATATTTACATGATAATTTGAGACAATGTTACTTTATAGCGCTTAATATTCTGACTACTGTTTCTCATTACCTTTACTAAGTGAGGAAGGATTTATAAAGCATTTACTATATAACAAGCACTGTATCTGGTTCTTACAAAATAAATTATTATGTAGTAGCTCCCATATTTGAAAAGCAAATAATAAGAAAGGAATGACAAATAGAATATGAAAACTATATGATTTCAGCTGGCATTGCAAAGAAGGAGACAGTGATATCCTGACATCTCCAGCAGTTTCACCCAATGTAGTATTTGCTCGATCTAGAGAATGAAAAGATGCTCCCCAATACAAGCATAGGCTTTGAAATTACACAGACCTGAACTCTAATTCCAATGATACCGTTGATTATCCAAACCACCTTCACCTAGTCATTAACTTCTCTGTGTCTAATTGATTTCATTGGTAAAATGAGGATCGAAATCTTAACCTCACAGGGAGACTGAGCTATCAAATGAGATCATCTGTGGAAACAATTAGCCAAGTCCTTGGCACATAGAAGCAATTTAATAAATCCATGTGGAATGAATTAATTCTTGATCAGTGGGGAAAAATATGACTAGAAAAATGTGGCTTTTTAAAATATATTTCTACTATGTTGTACCCCACATATTATTCATGATGATCCCTCTTCCCTCAGTATTATTGAAATAATAAATTGCATTATATATTGATTGGTTATCATATAAATTATTGTTCCCATTTCACAGAGAAGGAAGTTGAGTCTTATGCATATTAAGTAACTTGCACAAGGCCACAAAGTACACAGCAGAGTTAGGATTTCACCCCACATGAAGTCCTCTCCAAAGCCGGTTCACTTGTCTTGATCCTTACCTTAGTCTGCATAGCTATGTGATTTCCGCCAGGAAGTATTCCCTAAACCTGCAGTCTGGATAGCATACCTTTTTGAGCTCACATAGAATCTTATGCATATTTCTCTCATAATGCATGATGTTTGAAAACATGTTTGTTCCTCTCCTTTCTATACCTGGACATCACCTTCTAGAAACACCTGTTCAATATGAGTAATTGTTCCTATTTTTAGATCTTGAACAGGTTTCCACTGGGCACTTTCACAGTAAGCTCACAGAAACCTAAAAAAACTAACGTTTATTGAACACTATTTTTCTGTAGGCTCCGGTCTAATTGTTCTAGTCCTCAACTCCATACATTCCTCATAACAACCCCATATGGCAGATACTACCTTTATCCTCATATTAGAGATGATGAAAATAAAACACAATTAGGTAATGAATTCACTCAGCTTATATTCCAGGACTGGGGTTTGAACCCAAACATTTAGATTCCAGACTCCATATTCTTAATCATGAGACTATACACCCCTCATACAGCAGGACTGATGACATCTTCTTTTCCACTTTCATTTAAAAATCCTAGAAAAATGCATTTTCATAGAGTCTAAATTGTACTTCTATGAACCATGACTCCCTTACATTTGGCAAGTCTTTATTTTTCTTGTGACACTGATTTCTACAATTAGTCAAACTTTAAAAGCTTATTTAAATAAAATAGATACATTTAGAATCTGACAGAAACCCCCAAATTTTAGGTCAGTACTTACAGAGTGTTGTTAGTGGTACTGCCATACCCACCCCCACTTAGAAATACCCTACTGGTGGTCTTCATTGCCTTAAATAGGCTCCAAGCTATGCTCTTGGAAGGTGCTGGAAGTTAAACCATAACCTTGTATAAATTCAAAACCTAAAACAAAGAAACTTTAAAAAGACATCTATCCTTTTAATACCAACTTTTTAAAAAAAACTTTCCAAGTAAAATGATTTAAACACAGAGAGCCTATTTTTTATTTTTAAGAGAGAGCAAAGAATGTGTTCATGGCAAGTTGGAACAGTGTGCAAATGTGCTGACTTCACTGTTATCTGAACGACAAAGCATTAAATCACAAGAAGGAAAAAGTCAGCATGTTCTCTGAGATTACAAATAGATTAGTGTCAGGAAGAGCTTTGTCCAAGAAAGGGAAGAGACACCTACCCAGAGAAGAATTCGTGCACATGAAACCTATAATTAAAAAAAATTATTTTCAAAAAATATTTTAGCTGATAAATATTACTATTAGATAAACAAAGCACAGAAAAAGTTCCATGTGAATTTTTTTTTAAGTGGACCTTCCAAATGTGATCAGTCATCACACCCCACTCTTTACCTCTTTCTTATATAAGACCTGATTCATTAATGGTTATGGAACTCACACAAAAATATTAGATCCCTTTCCTCCCTTTTAATTATATGATGGAACAGTACTTAAATTTACCAGGCACTTAAGAACATTCCCTAAGTTGAAAGGTGTAAAAAACCCCATATCTCTTAACATATGAATTCTTTAGATTCTCCTAATGTACAATTTAAGTAAAACGTCCTCACTCAGAATTCAAAGAAAACAAGGTTCTCTTACCATATATTCCATGTTTGCTGCTGGTGGGAACACTTTGCCCCGAACTTGGTTATGATAATCAAGAATGGCGATCATGTCATTCTGCGAAATGTAGCGCTTCCGCCTGGCTTTGGGGATGTCCGCAGAATCTAGTTGTGCTTTTAGAGCTGCTTCAATATCAGTGAAATTATTGGTTGGCGGGGATGAGTCAGTGGAATTGAGTAAGATGACGGCACTTGCTTCACAGAGAAGGGAGAACAGGAGTGCACTGCTGATGGCAGAGATTGCTATCATTTTGAGAGGTGGAGAGGGAGAGGCCACAGAGTTTGCCTTAAAGCAGAAAGGTAGAGTTAGGGTCTATGAAAAGAAAAAAAAAATAGGGCCAGAGGGTATGAATTTACAAAATCATTGCTTGACTTGACTTTCTTCAAAAAATCCAAGCAAATGCTGAACTCAAGCCCAGAAGACAACCTGTAGTGGTATCTATACATTTTACTTGGTGTTATGAGGCAGTCCCCTAAGAGGAGCTTCCTATAGCTAGAGAAAAATAAACAGCATGGCTACTAACCCTAAAATGAATATGAGCCATTTACCCCAAATGCCTGAGCCACAGAATGCATTACTGCATATTTATTTTCAGAGGGAAATCTTTAGGAATTGAAATTCATCTTGAGAGTGAAAAGGAAAAATGCATCACAGGTAATAACAGAGAATGTGCTGATAATGTCCCCCAGACATATATGGACACCAAGTAATAGAACAGATAGAAAAAAAAGTTATAATAATCCAATCTCATTTCTAAAAAAAATAAAAATGTGAGCTACTTTAAAAGCAATGCATGCAAAATAAACTTGTTGAGCTAAATAGCTTACCTCTGCACAATGCCAAAATGAATATAGTATTCTTCCAAAAATTTAAAGTTCTTTGCTAGGTTGTAGCATGAACTCTTGTAAGAGGAGTGTGCCTTATTACAAACTCTCAGAGCAAAACTCTGCAAGGTTTGAGTGCTGCTGGCTACAGGAGCAGCTAACAGCTTTTATATGTCACAGTCTGCAACGTCCAGAAAGGGCAGTCTTTCTTAGGGTCTCTCTTAGCCAAAATCTAAGGGGAGGGGTTTTGGATAGAAAAAACAGTGATTGGGTGGCAACCTTTTTATGTGGGTGGTGAGGAAATTGAGTCACACCCACAGCTTACAAAGTACAAACCATAAAAGACAAACCCTTTTTTCTCTGAGCTTCCACCTTTTCTGTGACTGGTTAATTTTCCTCATTTAATGCTTTCTAGTTCCTGGTTCCCATACAAAAAAGGAGGAAAAAAAAAGGGACTGTGAGTTTTTGAAAACACAGAAGGTTGAGTAACAAGCAGTACATTTTTTTTTTTTTAAGACAGTAAATGACATGGGAGCTGAAAAGAGCAAGCTGATATTAACTCAAAAGATCAGCTCACATAGTTAATCCGGATGGCCACAAATATGATTCAAAAGAGATGCCAAGCAAATCAGTAGTAGTCAAACTATAGCATATGATATTGGGATAATAGATGCTCAAGTGGTTACATTTTCTGTCTCCATGTGGCTTTATTCCTCTAATTTATATATTTAGTCTCTCTCTATCTCTTTTTCTTGTTTCACTCTCCTTTTTTTCCTTTCTCTACAGAGTGAGGCAGAAAATTACCTGCCTTTTACCTGCCTTGTATAGAATGCAAATAGAGAAGCTTATGACAAATGACAGCAGCCAAGATAACATCTGTTTCAGGTTAGGAAGCATAGAGTTGAAATTTTAAGCAAAGAGTAGCCCAGCCTCTCAGGAAGCATATTGGAGGGCACAGCTCCGAGGCCATGAAGAATGTCACAGCAGCAGCTGCAGCTGTCAACCATTAGAAGTGCCTTCCTAGAAAGATGCCATTGGAGCAAAACCTGTGTCTGGCAAGACAAGAGCCAAGAATGTGACTATTAGGGCAATTTGTAACAAAAGGACCCTTGCAAATACCCTGTGTCATGAGAACTTTAACAAAATGTGGAATATTCCCAGTCTGTGGCAACAGGAATCTTAGAAACTACACATTATTCAGTTAAACTTGCTTAACGTACATCGACTAGTCTAGTTGGCCATTGTGTGTTGCCTCCTGCATGTTTCAGTAGGAGGAGTACTACGTGGATTTATATTTGTCGGAAAGGATGATCATGTGGTAAGAAGCACACCAGGCTGGGAGCCAAGTTTCCTGGGCTATATTCCCAGTCGTGTCTCCAGCAGTATGTGTGGCCTGACGCACATAGTTTAGCTCTTCACTGGTGCATCTAAAAATGGGAGGGAAAAGGTGTGTATTTTATATGTATTCTATTCTTCATCAAATTCCTTATGAGAGCAGGACAGTGTTTGAAACTGAAAGTGCCACTGAATTTCAAAGTTCAGTGTGGAGATGCGGTCTTTGATGTTGATAACATGCCAAAGTTCAGGTTTTGCTATATTTTCATGAGCCTTAAGTTCCTAACTAAATTCGAGTAATTTGAGAAGAGCTCAAGGTGCAATACTGAAAGCTGTAAATAGGAATTAATGAACACTGTTAAATTGAAAAGGCAAGAACATCTAATAGGAGCACAGAAGGTGAGCATGAATATTAAGAAACATCAGAGCAGCTTCAGGGAATGCACGTGGCTGCTCACAGCTGCCTGTGTTTAACAACTGGAGCTGTCCAGCTAGGGTCTCACCCCTTCAGAAAGGACTCATGGCACATTGAATGAATCTCAAGGATGCTGTGTCAGAGATTCCTGAATAGAATAGAAGGTTAGATGACATATTCTCTGTGGGCCGTCCAACTCAAAGATCCAAGACCTTTTCAGAAATAGTGCCAGCACTGATTAGCCTATACTTTTCAACATATCTCTTATAGCTGTCGAGCATACAGGAGACTAAAGGACTTTTAATGCCTAAGCAGCAGACATGAATCTTTCTTTCTCCAGAGTGGCTTAGAATCTCATAAAAATCAACCATTGCTTTCACGGTTACCTCTTTGTCATGTATACAAAGAGATATTGTTCATCTCTTGAAGTTTGACTTGAGGTACTTCCACAGGGATGAAAATGTGTCCCTCGAGAAAGTTGTCTGAACCATAAATGGATTTCCTCTACGAGAAAGTGGAGGGATGGAGGAGGAAAAAGAGAAAGAAGGAATTTCTGAGATGGACCTAAGCATGCCCAATTACATGAGGACAGAGATGATAGTTAATTAATCCTGAGACCCTGAGGCATGTCAATGATTTCAGATGTCTTTCAACAAACATGAATTATAGTGTGGAATTTCAGACTATTAAGAAAACCCCCAAGGGTATGGAATCATAAAAGAAAAGACCTGTGGGAGGAGAATTAAGAATTCTGCTTCCAAGCAGACATTATTGCCAGAAGAAGTATTTTAAATGCTTTGGAAGTCATTTTAATTTTAAAATACTTGCACAATTAAGAGGCATACATCCAAGTTGTCAGTAAAAGAACTACTAATGAACAACTAACAATGAGGTGGTTCTTTATGAGATCTCTTCTTGAAAAAGAACATTGATGTGTATAGAAACACTTAGGGGAATGCTTGCCAACATGGACAGAAAGGAAATGCAGTTATATTACTGAGAAGAAATATATAAACAATTGGCAGCAACTATTGTATACCTTGAAACCTGTGAGAAAATGGTTGCGATTTTAAAATTGAAATCAGATATATTATGTATCCCAGAATGGCACAACTGCTTAAGCAAAGGTACTGTGAGTGTGTGTGTGTGGATACAGACACACATATGGTTTTAGTCTAAAATATTTCTAATCAGTGGAGGACAAAGAAAGAGTTACACGCAAATGAGTGAAATGATTCAGTTCACTTTTTAGGAAGGTAACAAAAGGCAATGTTGATAGTGAATGACAGGAGAGGCACTAGAATAATACTAGGAAAAGATTGTGGAATTAACTTTAAGCAGTCATAATAATGGTTAAAAGGGGGAAGAAATTGGCAAGACATTTCAGGCATAAAAATCCACAGGTTTGGCCAAGCTGTGGATGTACGAAGCAAGGTGAGAAACAATAAGCAAAGGATAATTTGGGTTTCTGTCTTGGAAATGATAGAAGAAAGTTATAATTTCTATTTATATGGCACAACACAAAACACTGTCACACACACTCGGCCACCTGAACCAAGATGGTGGAGTAGAAGGGCGTGCTCTCCCTCTTGTGAGAACACCAGAATCACAACTAGCTGCTGGACAATCATCGAAAGGAAGACACTGGATCTCACCAAAAAAGATGCCCAACTTCCAAAGACAAAGGAGAAGCCACAATGAGATGGTAGGACGGGTGCAATCACACTAAAATCAAATCCCATAACTGCTGGGTGTGTGACTCACAAACTGGAGAACACTTAGACCACAGAAGTCCACCCACTGGAGTGAAGGTTCTGAGCCCCACGTCAGGCTTCCCAACCTGGGGGTCTGGCAATGGGAGGAGGAATATCTAGAGAATCAGACTTTGAAGGCTAGTGGGATTTGATTGCAGGACTTCAACAGGATTGGGGGAAACAGAGACTCCACTCTTGGAGGGCACACACAAAGTAGTGTGCGCATCGGGACCCAGAGGAAGGAGCAGTGACCCCATGGGAGACTGAACCAGACCTACCTGCCAGTGTTGGAGAGTCTACTGCAGAAGCTGAGGGTGGCTGTATCTCACCATAAGGACAAGGACACAGGCAGCAGAAGTTCTGGGAAGTACTCCTTGGCATGATCCCTCCCAGAGTCTGCCATTAGCCCCACCAAAGAGCTCAGCAAAAACCACATTCACAGAAAGATAGACAAGATGAAAAGGCAGAGAGCTATGTACCAGATGAAGGAACAAGACAAAACCCCAGAAAAACAACTAAATGCAGTGGAAATAGGCAACCCTCCAGAAAAAGAATTCAGAATAATGATAGTGAAGATGATCCAGGACCTCAGAAAAGAATGGAGGCAAACATCGAGAAGATGCAAGAAATGTTTAAGAAAGACCTAGAAGAATTCAAGAACAAACAAACAGAGACGAACAATAAAATAACTGAAATGAAAAGTACACTAGAAGGAATCAATAACAGAAGAACCGAGGCAGAAGAACAGATAAGTAACCTGGAAGACAGAGTGGTGGAATTCACTGCTGTGGAAGAGAATAAAGAAAAAAGAATTAAAAGAAACAAAGACAGCCTAAGAGACCTCTGGGACAACATTAAACGCAACAACATTCGCGTTATAGGGGTCCCAGAAAGAGAAGAGAGAGAGAAAGGACCCGAGAAAATATTTGAAGAGATTATAGTCGAAAACTTCCCTATCGTGGGAAAGGAAATAGCCACTGAAGTCCAGGAAGCACAGAGTCCCATACAGGATAAACTCAAGGAGAAACATGCTGAGACACATAGTAATCAAATTGGCAAAAATTAAAGACATAGAATAATTATTGAAAGAGGCAAGGGAAAACAACAAATAACATACAAGGGAACTCCCACAAGGTTAACAGCTGATTTCCAGCAGAAACTCTACAAGCCAGAAGGGAGTGGCATGATATACTTAAAGGGATGAAAAGGAAGAATCTACAACCAAGATTACTCTACCCGGCAAAGATCTCCTTCAGATTCAATGGAGAAATCAAAAGCTTTACAGACAAGCAAAAGCTAAGAGAATTCAGCACCACCAAACAGCTCTACAACAAATGCTAAAGGAACTTCTCTAAGTGAGAAACACAAGAGAAGGACCTACAAAAACAAACCCAAAACAATTCAGAAAATGGTCATAGGAACATACCTATTGATAATTACCTTAAACGTGAATGGATTAAATGCTCCAACCAGAAGACACAGGCTTGGATAAAAAACCGAGACCCATATATATGCTGTCTACAAGAGACCCACTTCAGACCTAGGGACACATGCAGACTGAAAGTGAGGGGATGGAAAAAGATATTCCATGCAAATGGAAATCAAAAGAAAGCTGGAGTAGCAATACTCATATCAGATAAAATAGACTTTAAAATAAAGAATGTTACAAGAGGCAAGGAAGGACACTACATAATGATAAAGGGATAATCCAAGAAGAAGATAAAACAATTATATATGCACCCAACATAGGAGCACCTCAATACGTAAGGCAACTGCTAATAGCTATAAAAGAGGAAATCGATAGTAGCACAATAATAGTGGGGGACATTAACACCTCACTTACACCAATGGACAGATCATCCAAAATGAAAATAAATATGGAAACAGAAGCTTTAAATGACACAATAGACCAGATAGATTTAATTGATATTTGTACAACATTCCATCCAAAAACAGCAGATTACACTTTCTTCTCAAGTGCGCATGGAACATTCTCCAGGATAGATCACATTTTGGGTCACAAATCAAGCCTCAGTAAATTTAAGAAAATTGAAATCATACCAAGCATCTTTTCTGACCACAACACTATGAGATTAGAAATGAATTACAGGGAAAAAAACGTAAAAAACACAAACACATGGAGGCTAAAATATACGTTACTAAATACCCAAGAGATCACTGAAGAAATCAAAGAGGAAATCAAAAAAATACCTACAGACAAATGACAATGAAAACACGATGATCCAAAACCTATGGGATGCAGCAAAAGCAGTTCTAAGAGGGAAGTTTATAGCTATACAAGCCTACATCAAGAAACGAGAAAAATCTCAAATAAACCATCTAACCCTATACCTAAAGGAACTAGAGAAAGAAGAACAAAATAACCCAAAGTTAGCAGAAGAACAGAAATCATAAAGATCAGAGCAGAAATAAATGGAATAGACACAAAGAAAACACTAGCAGAGATCAATAAAAATAAAAGCTGGTTCTTTGAGAAGATAAACAAAATTGATAAACCATTAGCCAGACTCATCAAGAAAAAGGGGGAGAGGACTGAAATCAATAAAATTAGAAATGAAAAAGGAGAAGTTACAACAGATACCCCAGAAATACAAAGCAGCCTAAGAGACTACTACAAGCAACTCTATGCCAGTAAAATGGACAACCTGGAAGAAACAGGCAAATTCTTAGAAAGGGATAACCTTTCAAGACTTCACCTGGAAGAAATAGAAAATATGAACAGACCCATCACAAGTAATGAAATTGAAAGATTAAAAATCTTCCAACAAACAAAATTCCAGGGCCAGGTGGCTTCACAGGTGAATTCTGTCAAACATTTAGAGGCGAGCTAACACCCAGTCTTCTCAAATTCTTCCAAAAAACTGCAGAGGAAGGAACACTCCCAAACTCGTTCTATGAGGCCACCATCTCCCTGATACCAAAACCAGAAAAAGATACTACAAAAGAAGAAAATTATAGACCAATATCACTCATAAATATAGATGCAAAAATCATCAAGAAAATACTAGCAAACGGAATGCAACAACACGTTAAAAGGATCATGAACCATGATCAAATGGAACTTATCCCGGTGATGCAAGGATTCTCCAATATACCCAAATCAATCAATGTGATACACCATATCAACAAATTGAAGAAGAAAAACCATATGATCATCTCAATAGATGCAGAAAAAGCTTTTGACAAAATTCAACACCCATTTATGATAAAAACTCTCCAGAAAGTGGGCATAGAGGGAACCTACCTCAACATAATAAAGGCCATATATGACAAACCCACAGAAAACATCATTCTCAATGGTGAAAAACTGAAAGCATTTCCTCTAAGATCAGGAAAAAGACAAGGATGTCCACTCTCACCACTATTATTCAACATAGTTTTGGAAGTCCTGGCCACGGCAATCAGAGAAGAAAAAGAAATAAAAGGAATACAAATTAATAAAGAAGAAGTAAAACTGTCACTGTTTGCAGATGACATGATACTTTACATAGATTATCCTAAAGATACCACCAGGAAACTACTAGAGCTAATCAATGAATTTGGTAAAGTTGCAGTATACAAAATTAATGCACAGAAATCTCTTGCATTCCTATACACTAATGATGAAAAATCTGATAGAGAAATTAAGGAAACGCTCCTGTTTACCATTGCAGCAAAAAAAGAGAATAGAATACGTAGGAATAAACCTACCTAAGGAGACAAAAGACCTGTATGCAAAAAACTGCAGGACGCTGATGAAAGAAATTAAAGATGTTATAAACAGATGGAAAGATATAGCATGTTCTTGGATTGGAAGAATCAACATTGTGAAAATGACTATACTACCCAAAGCAATCTACACATTCAATGCAATCCCTATGAAATTACCAATGGCATTTTTTACAGAACTAGGACAAATCATCTTAAAATTTGTATGGAGACAAAAAAGACCCTGAATAGCCAAAGCAGTCTCAAGGGAAAAAAATGGAGCTGGAGGAATCAGACTCCCTGTCTTCAGACTATACCACAAAGCTACAGTAATCAAAACAATATGGTACTGGCACAAAAACAGAAACATAGATCAATGGAACAAGATAAAAAGCCCAGAGGTAAACCCACGCGCCTATAGTTAACTAATCTATGACAAAGGAACCAAGGATATACAATGGAGAAAAGACAGCCTCTTCAATAAGTGGTGCTGGGAAAACTGGACAGCTACATGTAAAAGAATGAAATTAGAACACTCCCTAACACCATACACAAAAATAAACTCAAAATGATTAGAGACCTAGATGTAAGACTGGACACTGTAAAACTCTTAGAGGAAAACACAGGAAGAACACTCTTGGACATAAATCACGGCAAGATCATTTTTTACCCACTTCCTAGAGTAATGGAAATAAAAACAAAAATAAACAAATGGGACTTAATGAAACTTCAAAGCTTTTGCACAGCAAAGGAAACCATAAACAAGATGGAAAGACAACCCTCAGAATGAGAGAAAGTATTTGCAAATGAATCAATGGAGAAATGATTAATCTCCAATATATATAAAGAGCTCTTGCAGCTCAATATTAAAAAAACAAACAACCCAATCCAAAAATGTGCAGAAGACCTAAATAGACACTTCTCCAAAGAAGACATACAGGTGGCCAAGAAGCACATGAAAAGCTGCTCAACATCACTAATTATTAGAGAAATGCAAATCAAAATGACAATGAGGTATCACCTCACATCAGTTAGAACGGGCATCATCAGAAAATCTACAAACAAGAAATGCTGGAGAGGGTGTGGAGAAAAGGGAACACTCTTGCACTGTTGGTGAGAATGTAAATTGATACAGCCACTATGGAGAACAGTATGGACATTCCTTAAAAAACTAAAAATAGATTTACCATACAATCCAGCAATCCCACTACTGGGCATATACCCAGAGAAAACCATAATTAAAAACGACTCATGCAACCCAATGTTCATTGCAGCAGTGTTTACAATAGCCAGGTCATGGAAGCAACCTAAATGCCCATCGACAAACGAATGGATAAAAAAGATGTGGTACATATATACAATGGAATATTACTCAGCCATAGAAAGGAACGAAATTGGGTCATTTGTTAAGATGTGGATGGATCTAGAGACTGTCTTCCAGAGTGAAGTAAGTCAGAAAGAGAAAAAGAAATATCGTATATTAACACATATATGTGGAACCTAGAAAAATGGTACAGATGACCCGGTTTGCAGGGCAGAAATTGAGACACAGATGTAGAGAACAAACGTATGGATACCAAGGGGGAAAGCCATGGGGTGTGTGTGTGTGTGTGTGCTGAATTGGGCGATTGGGGTTGACATGTATACACTGATGTGTATAAAATTGATGACTAATAAGAACCTGCTGTATAAAAAATTAAATTAAATTAAAATTTAAAAATAAAACAAAAAAAACACTGTCATATATCTCAACAACCTTGTGATACATTAATATGTATTAAATAACAAATAGGGTTTATACAGTGATCTTGAAAAGACTCTGACCACTACTAAATCCATTGCCCATAGAATCAAGTTCAAGTGCCTTGACCTGCCTGACCAGGTCTTGAGAATATAAATCAATTTACTTTTAAGGTTTATTTGCTTCAATCAATGGTTTCTATTTCTGTACCCTGGCCACACTTTATGCCCCCACTACACTTAACCACTCTTTTTTTCTGTTGGCTTCAGTAAGTTAAGCCCATGTGTGTTTATTCATTGGGTAGGATGGCAGCCTTTTTGCCTTTAATAATATAATTAGTACAGATAATTATGTATGTTATTATAAAAAAGAGCTTAACAAACAGATAGCACTGCATTAGCTGTGAATTGACCTCTGTTTAATAAGTTTTCTTAATTATAAGTCTCACATAGAATTGTAGAGTGCCCAACATCTACAGATGTTTAAATGAGCTTTGCAAACATTTCCCCCCATATTTAGCCATTAATAACTACTAATCAAACTATAACATATATAGGAGATAGTTTGATGAAAGGTGCTAGAATGGTAAAATGTTTCGATGTCTAATGTGTATTTCAATTTGTAATGTAGAGGATTGTGAATTTATTGAATTCAGAAAATATGCAGAATAAATATACAAAATATTTTCAAATTTTAGCCCTCTAATTAATACTATATATAAATATATAATATGTATAGGTTATATATTATACACTTATATAAATCCTATATATTATATAATAAATGTATATATTTATGATATACCAAAATACAGCATTTGGGGAAATATTTGAGAAATTATGTAAGATACATATGAACTACCATCTTCACACAATTATGATTTCTTTTATTATATTACCTAGTATTATGAAACCGGATTCAGGGTATCTGTACCTTAACTCACCATTATCTCTTCCTTTTCTCTTTCTTACAAAAGTGATTAGGAACTAAATATCACATTATGATATTTGTGTGATTATTCCAACTTCTGTGTGTTTATTTTTCCTCAAATAAAAACAAAGCCGAAAACACTTTTAGGTATTCTTCAATATAAAAGCATAAAAATTTACACTTTTGTGTGACCAAACTTGAGCTTTCTCATTGAAAAGCATGAGAAAGCTCATTGAAAACCGTTGAAAAGCATGGTTCCAAAGCAGCCTTTTAAGTCCCTGACACAGCTTGTTTCTAAAATAAACAAATAATACAAAGTAATAAAGAATGATAGTTTAATGAAATATTTAATGTAAAAGTAGAATAAAATTATTTTATATTCATACAAGCTTTTAAAATCTTATCATTCATGTACTTTTTTTGAAAAGCTATTGAAGAATTTGCTGCAACAAAACAATAAGTCAAGAAGAAGGTAGATGTGGAATTCAAGAAATAGGTCCACAACATGAGAATAAGAGATTCCCTCAATGATGGAAATTCCTATGATAATGGTGGAGGGAATTCTCAAACAAAACTTGTGGTACCCTAGGGGCCAGCCAGTCTAGATTGGAATAGCAGCACAAAGGACAGCAATATAGAGTATTTCTGAAGGGGAAAAGAATGAGATTGATATATTTCATAATAACTTTTTAACACGTTGAGCATATACTCGTGAAATATTGTAGGAGAAAGGAAATATAATCACAGAATACTATGTGAGTCTGCCATGAATAATTATATATGCATAATATAAACAATGAATAGTCCTGTAACCCAAAGAGATGAAATTACTCTGTCAGAAGGATGAAGAAAGAAGTGTGAATTTGTATGTTAACAGGGAAGGAGGTGGGGAGCTTGAAAGAGAGCTTCTTTGAAACACTCACCTTCTGTTATAGTAAATGTATGACATCAGCTACTGCAAAGCAAATTATTCTGAAGCTTAGAGAGTAAAACAACAGTAAACATTTATTATCTCACACAGTTTCTGTGGGTCAGGAATTTGAGGGTAGCTTAGTTGGTGTTCTGGCTCAAGGTTTCTCATAACGTTCCAGTCAAAATCTTGAGAGTAAATGTAGTCAAATGTGGCTGAGAGACTTTAATAGGGCTGGAGGATTAACTTCCAAGATGGCTCATTCACTTGCCTGGCAGGTTGGTGCTGTTGGCATGAGGCAAATAGATATGGACCTTACCACATGGACCTCTCCATAGAGCTGCTTGAGTGTCCTCACAGCATTGAAGCTGGCTTCCTCCATAGTCAGTGATCCAAGAGTGAGCAAGGTAGAAGATCCAGTGTGTTTTACGACCTACCTATGGAACTCACACACCAGCATTTCCACTATATCCTGCTGGTTACATGAGCCACTTAGACCTATTCAAGGAGGGAGGAGACTGTACAAGACCATGAAATAGTAGGTGAGAATTACTGAGGATCGTCTTGAAGACTAGCTACCACAGGAAATTTTTGGAAAATAGCTAATTTTTTAAAATTCAAGACATATGTATATTAGTTGAAAATATGGAGTAAACTATCAAGGAAAACTATTAAAAGAGGTGAAGGTGGGAAGCAATCTGAATGTCCATCGACAGAGGAATGAGTAAAGAAGATGTGGTTCATATATACAATGGAATATTACTCAACCACAGAAAATAATGAAATAATGCCATTTTTAGCAACATGGATGGACCTAGAGATTATCATACTAAATGAAGTAAGTCAGACAGAGAAAGACAAATATCATATGATATCACTTATATGTAGAATCTAAAAAGATGATACAAGTGAACTTATTTACAAAACAGAAACTGACTCACAGACTTCAAAAACAAACTCATGGTAACCAAAGGGGAAAGTTGGGGAGGAGGGATAAATTAGGGGGTTGGTTTTAACATATACACACTACTATATATAAAATAGATAACCAATAAGGATCTACTGTATAGCACAGGGAACTCTACTCAATATTCTATAATAACCTATGTGGGAAAAGAATCTGAAAAAGAATGGATATATGTATAGGTATAACCCAGCCATTTTGCCATACACCTGAAACTAACACAACATTGTAAATCAACTATACCTCAATATAAAATAAAAATTAAATTAAAAAAAAATAATAAAAAAGGTGAAAGTGGCTGTTTCTGGGGAGCAGAAATGTAGTAGAAGTGAGGGACATGAGACTAATGTATTTTTTTATTTTAACTTTATAGAATTATTAGACTTTTTAAAGTATATACATTTATAACCTAAAGTAAAAATTAATCAACTAATACAAATTAATTTGGTAAAAAGTGCAGATTAACGTATGTCTATGGAGCAAATAAACAGATGACAAAACTGGAGGTGAAGATCAAAGTGAAACCACAGCTGAGTTTGCCTGGTCTCTCTCTCATTGGATTTGATTATGTTACAGGAGCTTCTAACTAACTGGACCATTCTATCTTAATAATTCAATAGCTTCACTCCTAGAATAACTGTCCTATAGGTCTTTGTCTACCTTCCTTGCCTGAGTTTGAGGCTACGCTTTCATCTTTTTGTGTTTCAATGGAGAAAATGAGGCCCTGAAGGAACATATATGTAGCAGTTGCTGTTGTGGATGTTTCATGGTCCTGGATAAAGAGGAGGTAGCCATAACTCTCATCTTAGGGACTTTAAAACGTTGTTGCTTTAAAACGAAGTGTATGAACACTGTAGTCATGGTTTCTTTAGCATCAGTATTAAAGGAAGGCACACCTTCTGTTTTCTAATTAATCCTTAAAATGAGTACATACTTTACTTCCTCTAGATATCCTTCAGAAATCTCAAGACTCTTAAGACCAAAGTGGTGAATCAAGAAGAATCTCATAGCTTAGCTACACTTCATCAATTTAGACTTTGCCAGCCCTGAAGGAGGACAAACATGAAGGGACTCTTCAAACAGCTAATGAGTTTGTGTTGATGTAAGAAAAATAGCCAGTTGGAGAGCTGTATTGTTTTCCACTAAGACACTTTAATGCATCTGAAAGATTGTATAACTGAATTTATAACTATCTGGCTTCAGAAGGTATAAAAATCACATTCATGATTAGAAGATAAGAGATAAAGTTATAGTGGTAAATTCTGGTATGAAATATTGGTTATATCTGGTAAAACACACAAAGAGTCAAACATACGTTAGAGGGAGTTGGTTGGAATTAGAGTATGAGTATTGGTTTCTTAATGAAGGGAAAAGGGACTTGGATATTAGGATCATGCAGAAATTGTATGGTTACCTTATGGAGATGAAAAACCCTAAACTTCTCTTCTATGTATACATATTTTCTTCTCCCTAATGTTTAGGATAAAGTTGATTCTAGAAAAGAAGAACAGCACAGTGACCCAATGGTAGGATATTTCTTTCCATGTGCCAAGAGTGTATCAAAATAAAGGCCAAAAGGTCTGTGCTGTGGCCAAGTAGACAGAGATTTTAATGCACTTATTCATGGCATTATTTCAGACTTTGCCTATAGTTGGCATTCAAAAGATGTTTGTTAAATTTGATAAATAAACAAATGCTATATCAGTATGGCCCTTTTCTAATCCAGGACCTTAGCACACAGCCAGAAAAAACTTGCACTCTCCAAAAGCCATCTGCATTCTGGCCAGAGTCATCAATTCTGCTTGGTCCTTTCACAGTGAAGAAGGTCTGGATAAACTTTGTGGGAAAGTCTCATTAGCTGCCCAGTAAAAATGTAGAAATGAACATAGGAGATGGTGGTATTAGGATGCCTTGAGTCATTGGGTAGATTATATATCACAAAGTGCATCATTTGTCGTTCACAATGACCATGATTAAAGGTGTGCAATCAGGTGGCCTTTGTGAAGGGGGATGGAAAGAACATTAAAATCTCTTGAATGTGTACCATTCCAGACATTATATAGCAACCTCAGACCATCTGGTAATCAACAGTTATGAAAAATTCTGCTGAGTAAAATTTTGCATAATGGGTTAATATTCTGAAAATAATAAACTGAAATAATTAGTATGCTTCCCATTAATCATGTTCCCACAAAGCCTGACTGCCACTATGGCCCCAAGGAAGGGAATGGGTTACTGACACCTCAAGGATAAGGATGCTATCACATAGCACAAGTCCCTTCTAGACAGAAGAGGAAGAAAAAGAAAGCCTTTCTTGTTCCAGAGAAAAGAAGAGAAACAGGAAGATAAATGCAATAACTGTAACTCAACATTCTCGGTGACAGTCCTGGAAAATAAAGCATGGGTGACAAAGGATAGATACTTCATGTATACAAAGCAGAGAGCCAAAAGTAGAAAGGCTTGAACTTATATCTAATTGGGGCTTTTAGGAAGAGAACCATTGCAGGGTGCCCAATACCAACATGCCATTCCCACCTCTGAATGGCATGGTGGCATTGGCAACATGGCATACTTGAGCAGAGAAGAGAGCAGATGTAGTATATGTCAAATCTATTCCTGATCACAGGTATCACAGAAAGCAATCTTCAGCATGCTCCAGTGGTGGAGAGGATTGGGGGACAGAGGGCTGTAATGAAGAGTGAAGTAACTTTGTTAACTGAGGCTGCAGATGGAGCCAGAGAGCCCAAAGCAAGAGTGGGGAAGAACAACCCGATTGAAATTCAGAAACCCTGCAGTGCCATTGAGAGCTGAAGTGAGGGCAAGTCTACAAGGGAGGGCCACTGGATTCTCACTGTCCTAAGTGAGAGACTCAAGTTTCAGCCCTACAATTTCGAGAGCAGATGTTAACATAATGCCCAACTACCAGACAGTACAGAGTTTTGACACTAAAGCAAATTAGCATCCAGGGGAGATAAAGACAGACACAGAATTTAAAATCTCTATCCTCATGAAATTATCCAAGATTTACTCTACTCTCTAGTGTCATCTTGAGTAGGAGGATGACGGAGAAATCCTGAATTACCGAGTATTTACTGAAGACATTGAGTTGAGAGTCCCTCTTTTGGCAAATTTAAGTATACGTTTACCTCCAAATCCAAGTAGCAGATTGAGGGCTTGGGGGAAGATTAAGGAAAAGAAAGGAGCTAAAATGTTTTGGGAGCAATCCTGAATTGTGCTGTGCAACTTTCTAATACACTATAGATGTTTAAGTAGGATTGTTTGGAGGACCTATCTAGATTGCTTAGGTGTTATCTCTGTATTAAGCTAAATGTCAACAGAGCCACACTTTTGGAGCACATTTCTTTTAGTGCTACAACAGTGCTTTCACTGACTTGTGCATCGGTACTGTGCCTCAGATGTAGAAGTGCTAATGGAAAGGGAAATGGCGCTGGCTCAGTAATTCCAGGGATATTGTTAAGGGTGTTGCCAACCACATCATTTAGTGTTTCCAACAGAAGCCTCAGCATGAAAAGTTTATTTCCTATAGCTAATAGGAAAAGCTTCATTTCTGTAGCAGAATTTGTATGTTTTTCCTTTATGACCATTTCAAACCTTATAATTGGTTGTGTTTCCTTTTCTGCTTTGGTTAACAGAACCCAGATAGTCAATTTTAGCGTCCAACATAGACTGTAGGTTTACATATCTACATATTCATCTGATTTTATGTTCCTGATCTATCTGCGTTTTGGCTGGCCGTGATTTTAAATTATTATTTTCCCTTTAATATTGTTCTGAATCATTTAAAAATGTCACTCATTATTCTTGAATGGCAACATATAATGATAAAAATAAGTTTTGATATATTGAGACTTTCTATGATAGGAACTTTTCTAAGATAATATTTAATTCTCACTACAAATCATAACCTGTAAGAAAGTTTCCACACATCTCTATTTTACTGCAAAGAAAATAGGTTTAATTAGATTGGGCAATTTACTCAAGTACAAAGCTGGAAAATGCTGAGGCTGGGATACAAACCTATATTTTCTGAGGACAAAGCATGATCTCTTAGTCACTATAGTATACCATCATTTTGGAACAAAGTGAGGTTTATATTAAAAAAATTATCAATTATTAAACAATTATTAGAAACTTTCTCAAATTTCAATCCTCTGTTGAGCACTAAAGATAACAACAGAAATACTCATAGAAAATCAATTACCCTATGCTCTTAAGGGTCTTATATGTTAGCTGTAGAAATAAGACATCTGTATTGAATTATTTAAATTTATAGAAGATAGTTTATAAATAAATATATTCATATACTAAGTAGTAGAAGAAAGCCATCTGGAAATTTTTAAATGGAGGAAAATCTGCAAGTATTAATTGTGGATTTCTTATCAAAAGATAAAAATTAGGCTGAATATAAAGGTGGCGAAGAATAAACTGATGTAGGTAAAGACAGAGACTTCCACATAAAAAAAATAGAAATTAGGTACAGAAACAAAAATAAAAGATAGCACATTTGTGGGACAGAGGAATTAGATGTAGTCAAGGAATAGGGTTGAATAAGTAGATCAGTAATAAAATTTAAATGTCTCAAAAGTTCTAAGCCTAAAAGCTTGGGGAAAATATCTTTGCCCAAGAATTTGGGAAGAAAATCTCATCTGGGGAGTAAAATGGAAAGCTTACTATGCAAGTGTTGAGTTTGAAATGATATTCAATTGGAACTATCAAGCTGTGGAGTTGGAGACATAGTACTGGGAATTGGGTAATTGTCAGGATTTATGACACTGGGACAGACGGGAGTAGGACATAGAATATACTGCAGGTCAGGTTCTGTCCAGAAACCAATCAACACTAGAGAATTAGTTAATATGTGAATAAGTAACTTAGCATATCTTCTTAGTTCAGACAAGGAAGCAGGTATAAATTTGAGAAGGCTACATAAATGAAAAGAAGAAGTGGAAACAAATCTAGGGGTAAAAAGCAAAACCAAAATATACAGTCTCTGGTGTGAGGCCCTATTATATGTTGTTATCTGTAGGTGGGTGGTTAGATAAGAGTGTGTGCATGCGGAACTAAACAAAGACTGAGTCCCATGAGACTTAGTAGACTGATCATAAAAAAGAGCACTAGACCTTCAAAAATATTCTTATAATACTAGAAATAAACATAATCTTAAAAATCTAGATGCAAGTGAAATCCTTGAAAGTATACTAACTATTTAAGGTAGTGATGGTAAACAGAAAAATATATAAAAATAGGTAAATATAAGCTATACAATCTAATATGATAGAAAATAAAGGCTTTGACTAATCTGAAGATGTCATTGTGTAGGGCTGGATTTCCATGCACAAATAGTGACTGATTGTAATATATTTTGAAGAACTTTCAAGACTACTTATCACTTAATCTCCCCACTCTCTACTGTGGTGTAACCTCCTGGCCTTTCTCTGATAAGAATGCCCAAACTAGAGTTGCTAACAAAATAGGCAACAAATGCAAGGTGAATGTGTCCATAGGCCAATGGTAACATGCATTTATGATATCTAAAGCAACTTTTTATCTCTTTTCCAATCAGCACACTCATATCATAAGTTGATTTTGCTATATAACCCTTGAAAGGCATAGATGGTCTGCCCCAAGCACATCCCAAACCCCACCTCATCCTAACTCCAGCTTGTAATTCACCTTATGTTTCTAATTCTCTCAGAACAGAGTCTCTCCAATTTTAGCATTATTAGAATTATCCAGAGGTCACGTTAAACCACAGATTGCTGGGCCAGAGTCTCTGACTTAGTAGGACTGGAGTAGACTCAAAAATTTGCTTTTCTAATATATTCTCAGATCGTAGTGATCCTGCTGGTTGGGGAAGCATGAGAACCACTGACTTAGAAGAAGATCGTAGGTATTTGTATAGTTAGAGTTGCTAGTTAATTTCATATTGATTTCCCTCACAAGTAGTGAGGTAAGGAGAAGACTGTCTCTGGTGCATCTCTGAACTCCCACTGGGCTGGCACACTACCCAGTATAATAACAAACATGGACTGAATAGATGGATTCACCTCTCCATTTGAACTTTGATTACTCCATCTTAGGCATTCATGAAATGGATGCTCAAATAAATGCTTAACTAACTACTTGACTTCAGTTTTCCCTAATGCTTATATAACTAACCCATTATTTACCAGAACTTTATAAACATCCTTTTTTTATTAGTAATTTCATAAACACCCCTGTCTTATTATTCCCCTATTTAAAATTGCAAACGTCTCTTACTGCAGAAATGTAAATCCTTCTTTCTCCATCATACTGTCTATTCCTATTTACCATTAGAATTAGGCTAGTCAAGCCAGTTGCCTCCACATGAGATGATGCCTATGCTCATTGCAGCTTTGCTCAGAATGTGTCGCCAGTGGCATGAACTCACTCCCTCCTTAACCTCTGCAAATCCTATCTACAGGCTTTCTAGAGTACCTCAACAAATTGTCTCAAATCCTTTTGGAGACAAGATGAAGTGCAAACCAACACTTACCTCACCTATAACTGATGCCATTTTTATTCTGTATTAGATTATATCTTTTATTATTCCTTATGTGTCTAATGTACATTAGTCTTCTAGCTACCACACAATCATAAATTCCTTGTGGACAAGGACTATATATATCATCTGTAGCTCCACAGTACCTAGAAAAATAATTTGTACTTAATATGGATTCAATAAATACTTTTTGGCTGTTGAATTGTTTAGACAAATAAAAGTCAAGAAGAACATATATTACCTAAATGAAAAGTACAGATCATAATATGAGTGGGAAAGCACTATATAAAAAGGTTCGAACTGTGATTAATATAAACCCTTAAAAATTTAAATAAAAGGTACCTTTTTTTTTAAAAGTGACTGCCCTTTAATATTTGAAATTGTCTTGCACAAACAACTATGTGCAATCTCTAACAGTAACTAAAGCAAAAAGAACAGTTTCCCAACATTGTGGTGGGAATCTCCCATAATACCCACTCTTCTGTAATTTTCTGTTGTTTATTAAACAGTTTTTTTTTGATGTGTACATACTCCCACTACAGTTTAATGTCAGCTGGGTAATCTCTTAACTCCTCCAAGTTTGTGTTCTTGGCCCAGGGCCACATCTTCAAGCCAACTTTTCAAAGATCTGAAAAGTAACAAGTGGTACCCGAAGCTGAAAAGTCCTATAACACAGAAAATTATATTTTACTTTCCCAGAAAATGGTGGGAATTGATCGGTGAGACATGCAGTAAGGCTTCTTCCTTCTTATCTCTTTCTAGCTCTAAAAAATCTCAAGCTTGTACAAGTACAAGGCTCACGCTTACCACAAGTTTTCCATATATTGTGAGAAGAAAAATGAGACAATATAGCAGGGCAGCTGAGAGCACGTACTCTGAAAATACACAGCCACACTCCAACATACATCTTGCTCCAGGACTCCCCACCTCTAGGATTGTCAGCCAACTACCTAATCATTCCTAAGACTACACTTTTTTCTCCTTAAGGGAGGGATAATAGTCTACCTCACAGGGTTGTTGTGAGAATTAAGAAAAGAAACCTATGGAAAGCATTTAACAGAAAATTTTATACACATACATATACATATATTACATAGGACATTTAGGGCATTTCTGCTTCTGCCCAAGAACCTGAGAAGAGGGTAAAAATTGTGGGAGTTGGGGGCAGGGGTGTGTGTGGAGAAGGCAAGGGAGAAAAGGAAAGAGAATACCCAAATTGTTGGTGAAAGGAAAAAGGAATCATTTCTTACAATTTTTGAAATGGTATGGAGTTGAGAAGACAATCATAAAGAGAGTAATAGAATTAGAATTTGAATTTAATGTGTGCAGATATAAAGTATGATTTTAATGCAATGAAAGAGAGAGGAAAGAAGGTTGAAAGGAAACAACAATAACTGAGGGACGCAGTCTCCCACAGCTGTTCAGAAGTGCCATTCTCAGCCTCAGGGTGAGGTGTTCAGACCAGCTGCCATAGATGCATATGCCAAATCTTGGAGAAGGCTGAGATGGGAAAGGTGAAGATGGAACTAATAGGGATAAAGTAAGCAGGAATGTGTAGGACACATGGGTAGTAACAGGCAGTGATGCAATTCATTATAATGTGTGGGAAAAGCCTGGATGACTGAACACACCAGTGAAGTCTTGATGTCACACTGTCTTAGTACATTGAGTAACATCTAAAACAGGACTCAAATGTCTTTCAGATTTTCCCCTTGTTCCATTTTCCCACCATAGTGATTGCCTCTGTGCTTACAAAATATCTGTGCATCATCTGAGCTACATGAGTCCATTGAATGATGCACTCGTTCAGAAAGAGATACATGTGACTGTCCAAATGTTTAGGCCAACTTTAGAGGGTGCCAAGCAAGATCCACTTCAACAGATCATAATTTATACTGGCAGCTGGACAAACAAAAGCAGAGTGACGCATGAACCAGCTTAAGAAAATTGCCAATCCTCCACCAACTGCTTGTTATATTACTCTTAAATGTTTCTAAATAAGTCAGTTAGAATAACATCATGTGGGCCATGGTAAGTCAGAAGAAAATAAATGTCACTTTCAACAAGTTGAATTCTATCTCTAAATGCCTTCTCTTTGGTCCTTTTATTTAACCATCATCTGGCAAACGGTAAAAAACAAAATTGTCATGGTTTTGTAGTGGTCAGCACTTTCAGTGATTCACATTTCAACGTGGCCTTGTGACAACTATGGGTCTTTTCCAGGTGGTTTTTGGCATTACCTACATGGCTGGTCACACAATGTATTTTGCCTTGGAGACTGGAAGAATAATAACAATGACCCCATCTTTCAGAGAACCACAACCTCACTCTGGCAGAGGTTCTGAGCCAAAAACTCTGAAATCATGAGCTCTAGGACAGTAAGAAGTTCCAGAGTCTTGGGTCACCCAGCTTCTCCTTCCTCAATATTCAAAGGACATGATAATCCCTGGAAGTATCCCAAATCAGTTCTTCTGGCTGAGGTTGGGTATCGTGTCAGAAGTGCCCTATAATAACATTTTAGCCAAATGGAGTTGGGTTTATGTATGCACATCTGGAAATGCAACAAGAGGAAATCTGTCAGCAATGATAACTATAAAGGGCAGCTGACTTCTTTTTGCTTGTATATGCTGTTGGGGGGAGGAAATTACCAGGGTTCATCTTTTTTATTTTTTTTTTTAACATCTTTATTGGAGTATAATTGCTTTACAAAGGTGTGTTAGTTTCTTCTTTATAACAAAGTGAATCAGTTATACATATACATATGTTCCCATATCTCTTCCCTCTTGCATCTCCCTCCCGCCCACCCTCCCTATCCCACCCCTCTAGGTGGTCACAAACCACCTAGCTGATCTCCCTGTGCTATGCGGCTGCTTCCCACTAGCTATCTATTTTATGTTTGGTAGTGTATATATTTCCATGCCACTCTCTCACTTTGCTCCAGCTTACCCTTACCCCTCCAAATATTTTCAAGTCCATGCTCTAGTAGGTCTGTGTCTTTATGCCCGTCTTACCCCTAGGTACTTCATGACCTTTTTTTTTCTTCTTAGATTCCATATATATATGTGTTAGCATACGGTATTTATTTTTCTCTTTCTGACTTACTTCACTCTGTATGACAGATTCTAGGTCCATCCACCTCACTACCAACAACTCAATTTTGTTTCTTTTTATGGCTGAGTAATATTCCATTGTATATATGTGCCATGCCTTCTTTATCCATGCATCTGTTGATGGGCAATTAGGTTGCTTCCATGTCCTGGCTATTGTAAACAGAGCTGCAATGAACATTTTGGTACATGACTCTTTTTGAATTATGGTTTTCTCAGGGTATATGCCCAGTAGTGGGATTGCTGGGTCGTATGGCAGTTCTATTTGTAGTTTTTTAAGGAACCTCCATACTGTTCTCCATAGTGGCTGTATCAATTTATAGTCCCACCAAAAGTGCAAGAAGGCTCCCTTTTCTCCACACCCTCTCCAGCATTTATTGTTTCTAGATTTTTTGATGATGGCCTTTCTGACCAGTGTGAGATGATATCTCATTGTAGTTTTGATTTGCATTTCTCTAATGATTAATGATGTTGAGCATTCTTTCATGTGTTTGTTGGCAATCTGTATATCTTCTTTGGAGAAATGTCTATTTAGGTCTTCTGCCCATTTTTGGATTGGGTTGTTTGTTTTTTGTTATTGAGCTGCCTGAGCTGCTTGTAAATTTTGGAGTTAATCCTTTGTCAGTTGCTTCATTTGCAAATATTTTCTCCCATTCTGAGGGTTGTCTTTTGGTCTTGTTTATGGTTTCCTTTTCAGTGCAAAAGCTTTTAAGTTTCATTAGGTCCCATTTGTTTATTTTTGTTTTTATTTCCATTTCTCTAGGAGGTGGGTCAAAAAGGATCTTGCTGTGATTTATGTCATAGAGCACTCTGCCTATGTTTTCCTCTTAGAGTTCGATAGTGTTTGGCATTACATTTAGGTCTTTCATCCATTGTTAGTTTATTTTTGTGTATGGTGTTAGGGAGTGTTCGAATTTCATACTTTTACATGTACCTGTCCAGTTTTCCCAGCACCACTTATTGAAGGGGCTTTCTTTTCTCCACTGTATATTCTTGCCTGCTTTATCAAAGATAAGGTGACCATATGTACATGGGTTTATCTCTGGCCTTTCTATCCTGTTCCATTGATCTATATTTCTGTTTTTCTGCCAGTTTGATACTGTCTTGACTACTGCAGCTTTGTATTATAGTCTGAAGTCAGGGAGCCTGATTCCTCCAGCTCCATTTTTCATTCTCAAGCTTGCTTTGGCTATTCGTGGTATTTTGTGTTACCATACAAATTGTGAAAATTTTTGCGCTAGTTCTGTGAAAAATTCCATTGGTAGTTTGATAGGGATTGCATTGAATCTGTAGATTGCTTTGGGTAGTAATTTTCACATTATTGATTCTTCCAATCCAAGAACATGTTATATCTCCCCATCTATTTGTATCATCTTTAATTTCTTTCATCAGTGTCTTATAATTTTCTGCATACAGGTCTTTTGTCTCCTTAGGTAGGTTTATTCCTAGATATTTTATTCTTTTTGTTGCATTGATAAATGGGATTGTTTTCTGAATTTCAATTTCAGATTTTTTATCATTAGTGTATAAGAATGCCAGAGATTTCTGTGCATTAATTTTGTATCCTGCTACTTTACCAAATTCACTGATTAGCTCTAGTAGTTTTCTGGTAGCATCTTTAGGATTCTCTATGTATAGTATCATGTCATCTGCAAACAGTGACACCTTTACTTCTTTTCTGATTTGGATTCCTTTTATTTCTTTTTCTTCTCTGATTGCTGTGGCTAAAAATTCCAAAAGTATGTTGAATAAGAGTGGTGAGAGTGGGCAACCTTGTCTTCTTCCTGATCTTAGTGGAAATGCTTTCAGTTTTTCACCATTGAGGACGATGTTGGCTGTGGGTTTGTCATATATGGCCTTTATTATGTTGAGGTAAGTTCCCTCTATACCTACTTTCTGAGGGTTTTTCTCATAAATAGGTGTTGAATTTTGTCGAAAGCTTTCTCTGCATCTATTGAGATGCTCATATGGTTTTTCTCCTTCAATTTGTTAATATGCTGTATCATGTTGATTGATTTGCATATATTGAAGAATACTTGCATTCATGGAATAAACCCCACTTGATCATGGTGTATGACCCTTTTAATGTGCTGTTGGATTCTGTTTGCTAGTATTTTGTTGAGGATTTTTGCATCTATGTTCATCAGTGATATTGACCTGTAGTTTTCTTTCTTTATGACATCTTTGTCTTGTTTTGGTATCAGGGTGATGGTGGATTTGTAGAATGAGTTTGGGAGTGTTCCTCCCTCTGCTATATTTTGGAAGAGTTTGAGAAGGATAGGTGCTAGCTTTTCTCTAAATGTTTGATAGAATTCACCTGTGAAGCCATCTGGTCCTGGCCTTTTGTTTGTTGGTAGATGTTTAATCAAAGTTTCAATTTCAGTACTTGTGATTGGTCTTGTTCATATTTTCTATTTCTTCCTGATTTAGTCTTGGAAGGTTGTGCATTTCTAAGAATTTGTCCATTTCTTCCAGGTTGTCCATTATATTGGCATAGAGTAGCTTGTAGTAATCTCTCATGATCCTTTGTATTTCTGCAGTGTCAGTTGTTACCTCCCCTTCTTCATTTCTAATTCTATTGATTTGAGTCTTCTCCCTTTTTTTCTTGATGAGTCTGGCTAATGGTTTATCAATTTTGTTGATCTTCTCAAAGAACCAGCTTTTAGTTTTATTGATCTTTGCTATCGTTTCCTTTATTTCTTTTTCATTTGTTTCCGACATGATCTTTATGATTTCTTTCCTTCTGCTAACTTTGGGTTTTTTTTGTTCTTGTTTCTCTAATTGCTTTTGGTGCAAGGTTAGGTTGTTTATTTGAGATGTTTCCTGTTTCTTAAGGTAGGCTTGTGTAGCTATAAACTTCCCTCTTAGAACTGCTTTTCCTGAATCTCATAGGTTTTGGGTCGTCGTGTCTCCATTGTCATTTGTTTCTAGGCATTTTTTGATTTCCTCTTTGATTTCTTTAGTGATCACTTCTGTATTAAGTATTGTTCGGCCTCCATGTGTTTGTAATATTTACAGATCTTTTCCTGTAATTGATGTCTAGTCTCATAGCATTGTGGTCAGAAAAGACACCTGATACAATTTCAATTTTCTTAAATTTACCAAGGCTTGATTTGTTACCCAAGATATGATCTATCTTGGGGAATGTTCCATGAGCACTTGAGAAAAATGTGTATTCTGTTGGTTTTGGATGGTATGTCCTATAAATAACAATTAAGTCCATCTTGTTTAATGTATCATTTAAAGCTTGTGTTTCCTTATTTATTTTCATTTTGGATGATCTGTCCATTGGTGAAAGTGAGGTGTTAAAGTTCCCTACTATGATTGTGTTACTCTCGATTTCCCCTTTTATGGCTGTTAGTATTTGCCTCATATATTGAGGTGCTCCTATGTTGGGTGCATAAATATTTACAATTGTTATATCTTCTTCTTGGATCCATCCCTTGATCATTATGTAGTGTCCTTCTTTGTCTCTTGTAATAATCTTTATTTTAAAGTCTACCTTGTCTGATATGAGAATTGCTACTCCAGCTTTCTTTTGATTTCCATTTGTATGGAATATCTTTTTCCGTCCAATCACTTTCAGCCTGTACGTGTCCCTAGGCCCGAAGTGGGTCTCTTGTAGACAGCGTATACATGGGTCTTGTTTTTGTATCCATTCAGCCAATCTGTGTCTTTTGGTGGGAGCATTTAATCCATTTACATTTAAGTTAATTGTCGATATGTATGTTCCTATTCCCATTTTCTTAATTGTGTTGGGTTTGTTATTGTAGGTCTTTTCCTTCTCTTGTGTTTCTTGCCTAGAGAAGTTCCTTTAGCATTTGTTGTAAAGCTGGTTTGGTGGTGCTGAACTCTCTCAGCTTTTGCTTGTCTGTAAAGGTTTTAATTTCTCCATTGAATCTGAATGAGATCCTTGCTGGGTAGAGTAATCTTAGTTGTAGGTTTTTCTTCTTCATCACTTTAAATATGTCCTGCCACTCCCTTCTGGCTTGCAGAGTTTCGGCTGAAAGATTAGCTGTTAACCTTATGGGGATTCCCTTGTGTGTTATTTGTTGTCTTTCTCTTGCTGCTTTTAATATGTTTTCTTTGTATTTAATTTTTGATAGTTTGATTAATATGTCTTTGCATGTTTCTCTTTGGATTTATCCTGTATGGGACTCTCTGTGCTTCCTGGACTTAACTATTTCCTTTCCCATATTAGGGAAGTTTTCAACTATAATCTCTTCAAATATTTTGTCAGTCCCTTTCTTTTTCTCTTCTTCTTCTGGAACCCCTATAATTCGAATGTTGGTGCGTTTGATGTTGTCCCAGAGGCCTCTGAGACTGTCCTCAGTTCTTTTCATTCTTTTCTCTTTATTCTGCTCTGCAGTAGTTATTTCCACTCTTTATCTTCCAGGTCACTTGTCTGTTTTTCTGCCTCAGTTATTCTGCTATTGATCCCTTATAGAGTATTTTAAATTTCATTTCTTGGGTTGTTCATCGTTGCTTGTTTCCTCTTTAGTTCTTCTAGGTCCTTGTTAAAGTGCCTTGCATTTTCTCTATTTCCAAGATTTTGGATCATCTTTACTATCATTATTCTAAATTCTTTTTCAGGTAGACTGCTTATTTCTTCTTCATTTGTTAGGTCTGGTGGGTTTTTACCTTGCTCCTTCATCTGCTGTGTGTTTTTCTGTCTTCTCATTTTGCTTATCTTACTGTGTTTGGGGTCTCCTTTTTGCAGGCTGCAGGTTCGTAGTTCCTGTTGTTTTTGGTGTCTGCCCCCAGTGGCTAAAGTTGGTTCAGTGTGTTGTGTAGGCTTCTTGGTGGAGGGGACTAGTGCCTGTGTTCTGGTGGATGAGGCTGGATCGTGTCTTTCTGGTGGGCAGGTCCACGTCTGGTGGTGTGTTTTGGGGTGTCTGTGGCCTTATTATGATTTTAGGCAGCCTCTCTGCTAATGGTTGGGGTTGTGTTCCTGTCTTGCTAGTTATTTGGCATAGGATGTCCAGCACTGTAACTTGCTGGTCGTTGAGTGAAGCTGGTTCTTGGTGTTGAGATGGAGATCTCTAGGAGATTTTCGCCGTTTGATATTACGTGGAGCTGTGAGGTCTCTTGTGGACCAGTGTCCTGAAGTTGGCTCTCCCACCGCAGAGGCACAGCACTGACTCCTGGCTGGAGCACCAAGAGCCTTTCATCCACACGGCTCAGAATGAAAAGGAGAAAAAGTAGAAATAAAGAAAGAAAGAGAATAAAATTAAATAAAATAAAGATAAAAAATAAAGTTATTAAAATAAAAAATAATTATTAAGAAAAACATTTTTTTAAAAAGTAAAGAAAAAAAAAAAAGGAGAGACAGAACCCCAGGACAAATGGTGAAAACAAAGCTTTACAGACAAAATCTCACACAGAAGCATACACAGACACACTCACAAAAAGAGGAAAAGGGGGAAAAATAATATATCTTGCTCTCAAAGTCCACCTCCTCAATTTGGGATGATTCGTTGTCTATTCAGATGCAGGGTACATCAGGTTGATTGTGGAGCTTTAATCCACTGCTTCTGAGGCTGCTGGGAGAGATTTCCCTTTCTCTTCTTTGTTCACACAGCTCCCAGGGTTCAGCTTTGGATTTAGCCCCGCCTCTGCGTGTAGGTCACCTGAGGGCGTCTGTTCTTCGCTCAGACCGGAGAGGGTTAAAGGAGCAGCTGATTCAAGGGGCTCTGGCTCACTCAGGCCGGGACGAGGGAGGGGTACGGATGCAGGGCGAGCCTGCGGCGGCAGAGGCCAACATAACTTTGCCCCAGCCTGAGGCGCGCATTGCGTTCTCACGGAGGAGTTGTCCCTGGATGCCGGGACCCTGGCAGTGGTGGGCTGCACAGGCTCCCGGGAGGGGAGGTGTGGAGAGTGACCTGTGCTCGCACACAGGCTTCTTGGTGGCAGCAGCAGCAGCCTTAGCGTCTCACGCCCATCTCTGTGGTCCGTGCTGTTAGCCACGGCTCGCGCCCGTCTCTGGAGCTCCTTTAAGCAGCGCTCTTAATCCCCTCTCCTCGCGCACCAGGAAACAAAGAGGCAAGAAAAAGTCTCTTGCCTCTTCGGCAGGTCTAGACCTTTTCCCGGATTCCCTCCCGGCCAGCCGTGGCGCACTAACCCCCTGCAGACTGTGTTCATGCCGCCAACCCCAGTCCTCTCCCTGCGCTCCGACCGAAGCCCGAGCCTCAGCTCCCCGCCCCCATCCGCCCCGGCGGGTGAGCAGACAAGCCTCGGGCTGGTGAGTGCCGGTCGGCACTGATCCTCTGTGCGGGAATCTCTCCGCTTTATCCTCCGCACCCCTGTGGCTGTGTTCTCCTCTGTGGCTCCGACATTTCCCTCCTCCGCCACCTGCAGTCTCCACCCGCGAAGGGGCTTCCTAGTGAGTGGAAACCTTTCCTCCTTCACAGCTCCCGCCCACTGGTGCAGGTCCCGTCCCTATTCTTTTATCTCTGTTTTTTCATTTTTCTTTTACCCTACCCAGGTACGGGGGGGAATTTCTTGCCTTTTGGGAGGTCTGAGGTCTTCTGCCAGCATTCAGTGGGTGTTCTATAGGAGCAGTTCCACGTGTAGATGCATTTTTGATGTATCTGTGGGGAGGAAGGTGATCTCCGCATCTTACTCTTCCGTCATCTTCCTGAACTCCCTCAGGGTTCATCTCTGAGGTAAGGAAATAGAAAAACTGAAAAGGAGGAAAGGAGAACTGAAGTGGCATTTTTTTCTTTTGTTGATGATAATCATGTTCTCTTTTCAATGTGGGAAGAGAGTGGTCTCTAACCATTCCTGAATACCACTAATTCAAAAGTTACTAAAAAATGTTTAGTGTCAATTTTCAGGGTGTAAAACTTTCCTATTCTATAGTCTACATTTTTGCTAAAAGTACATATGTAAGCAAGAGCTAATATAGACCTACAGAATTAGTTTAAAGCTATGACATGGGCCCACCATTGCCTTATCTACAGTATAGCAAGCAGTATCAATAGTGCAATAGACTAGGAATAGTTTGTTCTTCACAGATACCTTTAGATCAAGCCAAACTTATTAGTGTGACTGCTTTTCAATATATAAGCTATTCTTTACTATATTTCTAGCCAAAATGCTTGATATATATTGAGAATATGATACCTTTGAAAAGTGTCATTTAAGCAGCAATTGGAAACCTTCAGCAAACATACATTGACAGTCTTCTCTGAATTAGAAATAAGTGCTGGCCACTGGAGATACCCTTTTGAGTAGAGCCAGTCTATTCTTTCAAGACGCTTGTACTCTGGTAAAGCAAAAGATACATTATGACTGTAGTCACGGGCCAAGCAGAGGTCAGTTTATGAATAGTAAAAGTACTAATACAGTGTTACCAAAAATATGAATGAGAATTTCTGACTACAACAGTAGGGATAGTTTGAATCTTGAGAGAAAAGTAGAATTTCAACAAATAGGGGGTGTAGATCAATGGCAAAATCAAAGGTGAAAGGCCTTAAAGAAGCTGAAGTGTTCCAGGCATAGAAAGTAGAATTGTGTGATTAGATTGTAAGGTGTATAGAGAAGAAGAAGGTGGGGAGTTGAGACTGGAAAGTTATACTAGGTCCAAATTACAGAGGGACTTTCTGTTATGCTAAGACATTTGAACTTTGTTCTCTACTAAATGAGGAATCACTGATGGTTTTGAGTGAGTAAATGGCATGATGACGATAGTGTTAAAAGAAGATAACTCATGTGACAACATGAAGAATGGATTGAGAGAGAAAGACAGGCAAGAAAGCATTTTAAAGGATTATTGTTATAGTCCAGGTGACAGATCATGAATGACTGACCCAAGAAAGTGAGAGTGTGCTATTCAGTGGGACAAATTCCAAAAAATTTGCATAACAGTAGAGTTGATTTAACAAGAAGTTATCTGAATGAATGAAATGAAAACAAGGGAAGAGTTCAAGGAACAGCTGAGTGAGAAGATGGTACTTCTTAGTTAAGTGCAGAAGCCAATTGGTGTAGGGGCATCAGAATTTGGCTTTGATCCCGTTGGATGACGTTTGAAAAGGAACAGTCGTACTTAGAAATAATAACTTCCTTTATAAACTTAGCATCAGTAAATTAGTGGACAAAAACCAGATTGCAGTGAATACAAGGAATGAAGAGTAGAAGTTGTCAAGGCAGCAGATGTAGGCTTCTTTTGATAGATGTACAACTAATTGGTCTGGTAATGCATTCTTGGATCTGCTTGTCAAATATATTTCTGATATTCTTTCATCTTAAAATTATTTTGAGTGGGGTTGATAAGGAATAAGTCCAATAAAGTATTATAAAAAAGTATGAGGTTAGACAAAAAGAAGGTAACAGACAAAATTAGTCCAGACAGTAATGAGCTTAGGAAGATAGTGCTGTCAAAACCATGGCTGCTTAGCTAATGCTACTGAGTTTGCTTGCATAAAATTAAAAATGGAAAAGTAGTGTAATTTCAGAGAAAAGGAAAAGAAAACTATTTTGCATTCGTCTTAAACATTTATATGTGAGGGCTGGAAATTACCCTAGAAATTACTCCATCTCATTTTACTTGGGAAACCTGAGGCAAAACAAACATCTCTTCCCCATTCAGTTTAAATTTCTCTCCATAACATAAAAGAACTGCATGTAATGCATGCTCAATAAATGTTAGTAAATGGGAAAAAATCAATGACACAGAAGCCTCTGGTTGGTTCCATTTTTATCTATAGATGGGATATAAATGATAAGAAGGCAATCAGACTTGTGCTGTATCTTAAGGGGAGAGGAGAAAACCCAAGACACAACCTCCAGTTACGCACTGCAAAGAAACAGCAGCTTCAGACAAAACAGTGTGACCTGAGGAAATGGGAAGTCAAAATGCTGAGAGAAGATGAGTAATTTGGGTGACCCGAATTTGTTTGGTGTCATATGATGCTGAAGTTTAGTCTAGGAATATTTTAGTAAGGATGTTAATTTACATACAGTTTGTATTAATGAATTAGGGAAGATTTAGTAATAGGTTAAGGGGACATTTCATACAGAAAAGTTAGAATGTTTATGATCCAGGTGGATGGAAAAGAAATAATGAATAGTGGGAAATAAATTGCTAATCTTGGTTCTAGTTTAGAGCATGGAATGGGATGTTATCAGATGCAAAGAAATGATTGCTATAGTGTCAGCATATAGAAAGTTGCTAAGCATATTATTGGGTTAAAATTGGATATGATAGTTGCTCATACATTTTCAGCAGAATCATGCTTTTTAATATAAAATCGTGTTGAAGGGGCAAATCTGCTGAGTGTAGAAGGCTGCAAAGGAAATCATTACAAGACAAAGGAAATGGCCTTTAGGAGGAGGCAAAAATAGAAAAGTAGATCACTCTTAAAGGATTCCCAATAAATACTTTGAATAAATCAATTAATAATGAAATTATTGAAAACTAGTGATAAAAGTGTATTTGGTTTAAAAGCCAAGGAATACTTGGCTTCCCTAACGTCACAGTCATGTTCTGACATTTTGTCAACTCACACTCATTCACTGGGAAATTGGTACCTGATTTGTTGTCTTTCTTTCCATTCAATTTCTGATATATATCCTAGGAGAGTTTATCATCTTCATAGAAAATTTGTCCCAGTATCTTTTCTTTGGAAAGTATCTTCTCTAAGTCTAGTATCTTTACTCCTTGACCTTAGCAGCTTTCACTTTTATTCCACATTCCACCACCTCCCATTCCCAAAGTCACATTTTGGGTCTTGTCATCAACAGGAACTGTTGCATGACAAAAATCATAATCTCAAATATCCCGTTTTGTGACAACTGTTCATGTAGTAAAAACCTCAAAATGTACGAAACAAAAGTGTTGCTGGGAAAACAAAGCTAAAACAATCCTGGATTGCACTGTGAATAACATGATGTCCAGACTAAGAAATACTGCATTCTCACCTATTCAATAACTTAAAATTATTACCATTTTGATTGCTATTATTATTTCTTTTTATTATGGTAGTAACGAAACTAGCTTTTTTAAATTGAAGTATAGTTTACTTACAATATTATGTTAGTTTCAGGTGTACAACATTCTATATTTTTATAGATTATACGTCATAAAAAGTCTTTATGAAACATTGACTATATTCCCTGTGCTATACATTACATCTTTGTAACTTATTTATTTTATACCTAGTAGTTTGTACCTCTTAATCCCCTTCACTTATTTTGTCCCTCCTCTCCTCCCCCGCTCCCGCTCTTCTGTCTTAATCCCCTTCACCTATTTTACCCCTCCCTGACGCTCTTCCCTCAGGTAACCACTAGTTTGTTCTCTATATATGTGAGTCAGTTTCTATTTTGTTATAATTGTTTACTTGCTTTATTTTTTAGGTTCCACATATAAGTGAAAACATAGTATTTGTAGTTCTCTGTCTGATTTATTTCACTAAGCACTATACCCTCCAGGCTCATCCATGTTGTCCAAATGGCAAAATTTCGTTCTTTTCTATGGCTAATATTCATTATACATATATATATCATTGTACATAAACATATATACATATTATATATATATATTTTTATATATATATATATATATATATATATATATATATCACATCTTCTCTATCCATTCATCTGTTGATGGACACTTAGGTTGCTCCCATATCTTGGCTATTGTAAATAATGCTGCTATGAACATTGGGGTGCATGTATCTTTTCAAGTTAGTGTTTTAGTTTCCTTTGGATAAACACCCAGGACTGGCATTTCTGGAAAATATGGTAGTTCTATTTTTGATTTTTTGAGGAACCTCCATACTATTCTCCATAGTGACTGCACCAATTTAGACTCCCACCAACAGTGCATGAGGGCTCCCTTTTTGCCACATCCTTGCCAACACTTGTTATTTCTTGTCTTTTTGAAGATAGCCATTCTGACAGGTGTGAGGTAATATCTCATTGTGGTTTTGATTTGCATTTCCCTGATTTGCATTTTCCCTGACTAGTAATGTTGAGCATGAACCTAGATTTCTATGGCTAATTCTGGGAAACATTCTTTTACTAACAACATCCTACTGATTATCTAGAGGAGGGGACCATAATGGTTAGAATGTAATCTGAAAGAGCCTGAACCTCAAAGAGCCTCAAGAATAAATAGAACCACACATAGACATAACATAAAATCATGAAAATGAAGGTAAGGAGAAAAGTCTTAAAAGCATCCAGAGCGAAAGGAAAAAAAAAGACAATATTACTTAAAGGGAAAATGACAACACTAAAAGACCAAAAGACAAGTTAATGAGATCTTTAAAGTGCTGGGGAAAAAACTTATCAACCCAGGATTCTATATTTAATAAAATCATACTTTAAATATAAAGAGGAAAACATTTTCAAATCAAAGAAACAAGAAAATACAACATTAGTAGACCTGCACTATAAGCAATACTAAAGGAAGTTATTCAACATGAGGGGAAATAATACTTGATGGAATCTCAGATTCACAGGAAGGGATAAAAGGTAATGGAAACACAGCACTGTAATTCAACTACACTTCAATAAAAAATAAATTAAAAAAAAAAGCAACGGAAATGTTCAGTATCATTCCTGAAGCCTAAGATCTTCTGACAAGCAGTGGTAGAAAAATCATAACATTTTAAAATAATTTTCCTTGGAGTTAGTAGAGTTGGGAAGATTTCTCTTATGGATAGATATATAACTAATAAATTTTATATGCAGGTGTTCCACAAAAATAACTGAAATTGAAAAATACAGTTTGAAAAGTGGATGGGAATTTCTTTCTACACAGATTGGGACAAAGCCAATCAAAATGATTCAGAAGCTCAAGAACATGAGGTTATAGAGGATCTGACTGTTGCTTTCATAACTGTTGTATAGATAATATTCAAAGCTTCCAGAATTCAGGCAACCACAGGAAATAGTTCATACATTATGCAGTTATCAAAGACCCTAGAATATTTTATTTTGTGGTTTATGGGTAACAAGATAAACCTAAGTGATGGTCAAGATTCTGTAGGAAAAGCCGTTTACAGCACAGAAACAACAGCAACTATCTGTACTTTGAAATGAGTGCAAAAGATGCCAGAAAATGTTACAGTGACCTTTAAGGAAGCCAACTCGAACAGTTCTTGATACTCAGAACAGGTCATATTTACAACAGACTGTTAATCTCTACTAAATACTAAACCTAGTTTATCCTACTGTTGACTGATACAGAGTGCCAATGTAGTCTAACCAACTCGCACACACACCATATAACTACAAAAGGGGATTGTAGACTATATATTTGCAGAAATGTACCATCAACTAATGTCAATAAACTAAACTATATTGTTGTTTCATTCGTGGGTGGGAAAAAGAACATCTGCTCACTGAATAGTCTGCTTACTGAATTACAGAACTTCATACTGATAAACTTTAAGGGGTGTCTAATGGCAATAATTCTTTAATTATCTGGCTAGAGAGCTGATAATCATAGAGAGAACCAAAATATTAATTATTATTAAAAGACTAATATCCTAAAAAGGATAAAAGAATGAAACCAAACATTATAAACTTTTTTTAACATCTTTATTGTAGTATATTTCCTTTACAATAGTGTGTTAGTTTCTGCTTTATAACAAAGTGAATCAGTTATACATATACATATATCCCCATATCTCTGCCTTCTTGCCTCTCCCACCCTCCCACCCTCCCTATCCCACCCCTTTAGGTGGTCACAAAGTACCGAGCTGATCTCCCTGTGCTATGCGGCTGCTTCCCACTAGCTATTTTACATTTGGTAGTGTATATATGTCCGTGTCACTCTCTCACTTTGCCCCAGCTTACCCTTCCCGTTCCCATATCCTCAAGTCCTTGCTCTAGTAGGTCTGTGTCTTTACTCCTGCCTTGCCCCTAGGTTCTTCATGACCATTTATTTTTTTGTTTCTTAGATTCCATATATATGTGTTAGCATACGGTATTTGTTTTCCTCTTTCTGACTTACTTCACTCTGTATGACAGACTCTAGGTCCATCCACCTCACTAAAAATAACTCAATTTCGTTGCTTCTTATGGCTGAGTAATATTCCATTGTATATATGTGCCACATCTTCTTTATCCATTCATCTGTCGATGGACATTTAGGTTGCTGCCATGTCCTGGCTACTGTAAATAGAGCGGCACTGAACATTGTGGTATATGACTCTCTTTGAATTGTGGTTTTCTCAGGGTTTATGTCCAGTAGTGGGATTGATGGGTCATATGGTAGCTCTATTTTTAGGTTTTTAAGGAACCTCCATACTGTTCTCCAAATTGGCTGTATCAATTTACATTCCCACCAACAGTGCAAGAGGGCTCCCTTTTCTCCACACCCTCTCCAGCATTTATTGTTTCTAGGTTTTTAATGATGGCCATTCTGACCAGTGAGATGATATCTCATTGTAGTTTTGATTTGCATTTCTCTAATGATTAATGATGTTGAGCATTCTTTCATGTATTTGCTGGCAACCTGTATATCTTCTTTGGAGAAATGTCTATTTAGGTTTTCTGCCCATTTTTGGATTGGGTTGTTTGTTTTTTTGATATTGAGCTGCATGAGCTGCTTGTAAATTTTGGAGATGAATCCTTTGTCAGTTGCTTCATTTGCAAATATGTTCTCCCATTCTGAGGGTTGTCTTTTGGTCTTGTTTATGATTTCCTTTGCTGTGCAAAAGCTTTTAAGTTTCATTAGGTCCCATTTGTTTATTTTTGTTTTTATTTCCATTTCTCTAGGAGGTGGGTCAAAAAGGATCTTGCTGGAACTTATGTCATGGAGTACTCTGCCTGTGTTTTCCTCTAAGAGTTTGATAGTGTCTGGCCTTACATTTAAGTCTTTAATCCATTTTGAGCTTATTTTTCTGTATGGTGTTAGGGAGTGTTCTAATTTCATTCTTTTACATGTAGCTTTCCAGTTTTCCCAGCACCACTTATTGAAGAGGCTGTCTTTTCTCCACTGTATATTCTTGCCTGCTTTATCAAAGATAAGGTGACTATATGTGCGTGGGTTTATTGCTGGGCTTTCTATCCTGTGCCTATATTTCTGTTTTTGTGCCAATACCATACTGTCTTGATAAATGTAGCTTTGTAGTGTAATCTGAAGTCAGGGAGCCTGATTCCTCCAGCTCCATTTTTCTTTCTCAAGATTGCTTTGACTATTCGGGGTCTTTTGTGTTTCCATACAAATCATGAAATTTTTTGTTCCAGTTCTGTGAAAAATGCCAGTGGTAGTTTGATAGGGATTGCATTGAATCTGTTGATTGCTTTGGGTAGTAGAGTCTTTTTCACAGTGTTGATTCTTCCAATCAAAGAACATGGTATATCTCCCCATCTGTTTGTATCATCTTTAATTTCTTTCATCAGTGTCTTATACTTTTCTGCATACAGGTCTTTGTCTCCTTAGGTAGGTTTATTCCTAGATATTTTATTCTTTTTGTTGCAGTGGTACATGGGATTGTTTTCTTAATTTCTCTTTCAGATTTTTCATCATTAGTGTATAGGAATGCAAGAGATTTCTGTGCATTAACTTTGTATCCTGCTACTTTACCAAATTCATTGATTAGCTCTAGTAGTTTTCTGGTAGCATCTTTAGGATTCTCTATGTATAGTATCATGTCATCTGCAAACAGTGACACCTTTACTTCTTCTTTACTGATTTGGATTCCTTTTATTTCTTTTTCTTCTCTGATTGCTGTGGCTAAAAATTCCAAAAGTATGTTGAATAAGAGTGGTGAGAGTGGGCAACCTTGTCTTCTTCCTGATCTTAGTGGAAATGCTTTCAGTTTTTCACCATTGAGGACGATGTTGGCTGTGGGTTTGTCATATATGGCCTTTATTATGTTGAGGTAAGTTCCCTCTATACCTACTTTCTGGAGGGTTTTTATCATAAATGGGTGTTGAATTTTGTCGAAATTTTTCTCTGCATCTATTGAGATGATCATATGGTTTTTCTCCTTCAATTTGTTAATATGGTGTATCACATGGATTGATTTGCGTGTATTGAAGAATATTCACATTCCTGGGATACACACCACTTGATCATGGTGTATGACCCTTTTAATGTGCTGTTGGATTCTGTTTGCTAGTATTTTGTTGAGGATTTTTGCATCTATATTCATCAGAGATATTGGCCTGTAGTTTTCTTTCTTTGTGACATCTTTGTCTGGCTTTGGTTTCAGGGTGATGGTGGCCTCGTAGAATGAGTTTGAGAGTGTTCCTCCCTCTGCTATATTTTGGAAGAGTTTGAGAAGGATAGGTGTTAGCTCTTCTCTAAATATATATATATTTTTCCTGTGGTACGCGGGCCTCTCACTGTTGTGGCCTCTCCTGGTGCAGAGCACAGGCTCCAGACATGCAGGCTCAGCGGCCATGTCTCACGGGCCTAGCTGCTTCGCGGCATGTGGGATCTTCCTGGACCGGGGCATGAACCCGTGTCCCCTGCATCGGCAGGCAGACTCTCAACCACTGCGCCACCTCTAAATGTTTGATAGAATTTGCCTGTGAAGCCATCTGTTCCTGGGCTTTTGTTTGTTGGAAGATTTTTAATCACAGGTTCAATTTCAGTGCTTGTGATTGGTCTGTTCATATTTTCTGTTTCTTCCTGGTTTAGTCTCGGAAGGTTGTGCATTTCTAAGAATTTGTCCATTTCTTCCAGGTTGTCCATTTTATTGGCATAGAGTTGCTTGTAGTAATCGCTCATGATCCTTTGTGTTTCTGCAGTGTCAGTTGTTACTTCTTTTTCATTTCTAATTCTATTGATTTGAGTCTTGTCCCTTTTTTTCTTCAAGAGTCTGGCTAATGGTTTATCAATTTTGTTTATCTTCTCAAAGAACCAGTATTTAGTTTTATTGATCTTTGCTATCATTTCCATCATTTCTTTTTCATTTATTTCTGATCTGATCTTTATGATTTCCCTCCTTGTGCTAACGTTGGGTTTTTTTTCTTTCTTTCTGTAATTGCTTTAGGTGTAAGGTTAGGTTGTTTATTTGAGATGTTTCTTGTTTCTTAAAATAGGATTGTCCTGCTATAAGCTTTCCTCTTAGAACTGCTTTTGCTGCATCCCATAGGTTTTGGGTCGTCGTGTTTTCATTGTCCTTTGTTTCTAGGTATATTTTGATTTCCTCTTTGATTTCTTCTGTGATCTCTTGGTTATTAAGTAGTATATTGTTTAGCCTCCATATGTTTGTATTTTTTACAGATTTTTTTTCCTGTAATTGATATCTAGTCTCATAGCATTGTGGTCTGAAAAGATACTTGACACAATTAAAATTTTCTTAAATTTACCAAGGCTTGATGTATGACCCAAGATATGATCTATTCTGGAGAGTGTTCCATGAGCACTTGAGAAGAAAGTGTATTTTGTTGTTTTTGGATAGAATGTCCTATAAACATCAATTCAGTCCATCTTGTTTAATGTGTCATTTAAAGCGTGTGTTTCCTTATTTATTTTCATTTAGGATGATCTGTCCATTGGTGAAAGTGGGGTGTTAAAGTCCCCTACTATGATTGTGTTACTGTCGATTTCCCCTTTTATGGCCGTTAGTATTTGCCTCATGTATTGAGGTGCTCCTACGTTGGGTGCATAAGTATTTACAATTGTTATATTTTCTTCTGGGATTGATCCTTGATCATTATGTAGTGTCCTTCTTTGTCTCTTGTAATAGTCTTTGTTTTAAAGTCTATCTTGCCTGATATGAGAATTGCTACTCCAGCTTTCTTTTGATTTCCACTTGCATGGAATATCTTTTTCCATCCCCTCACTTTCAGTCTGTATGTGTCCCTAGGTCTGAAGTGGGTCTCTTGTAGACAGCATATATATGGGTCTTGTTTTTGTCTCCCTTCAGCCAGTCTGTGTCTTTTGGTTGGAGCATTTAATCCATTTATATTTAAGGTAATCATCAATATGTATGTTCCTATTACCATTTTCTTAATTGCTTTGGGTTTGTTGTTGTAGGTCTTTTCCTTCTCTTTTGTTTCCTGCCTGGAGAAGTTCCTTTAACATTTGTTGTAAAGCTGGTTTGGTGGTGCTGAATTCTCTGTTTTTGCTTGTCTTTAACGTTTTTAATTTTTCCCTTAAATCTGAATGAGATCCTTCCTGCGTAGAGTAATCTTGGTTTTATGTTTTTCCCCTTCAACACTTTAAATATATCCTGCCATTCCCTTCTGGCTTGCCGAGTTTCTGCTAAAAGATCAGCTGTTAACCTTATGGGGATTCCCTTATGTGTTATTTGTTGCTTTTCCCTTGCTGCTTTTAATATTTTTTCTTTGTATTTAATTTTTGATAGTTTGATTAATATGTGTCTTGGCGTGTTGCTCCTTGGATTTATACTGTAAGCACATACACTTTTAACATAGAAAGGAAGGTTATTTTTGAATTTTGTTTAGATGATTTAACAGAAAGGTCGTTCCTGGAGTGCAAAGGCTCCTGTTGGATTTTAGCAAGCTTATCAAGGCAGGTGGTTTTCATGATGCAATAATTGCCAGAGAAACTCACAGCTCGCTTGCTAATTATCTCCTTCAATTTAAATGAAAATATCCTCAGCCTAGTCCCACAAGTTTAATCCATTAGTGGGAGTTCATGATCATCTTTGTCTGCATTTCTTATACTTTTGTTTCATTTCACAAACTGATCATTTAGAAAAGCTTTAGAATATGATATATAGGATTAACACTTCAGATGTGTTAGGAATATGTCTATTATGTACCACTTCATCTCAACAACCAGGAGGGAAAGCAGAATGTATAAATGTATGCAGTTGTTTTTCCCACCTTCCTTCTCTCTGTCACTTACTAACTAAATCCCAGATGTGGATATTTAGTCTTGCCCTCCTTCCACTGGGAAATTACCTCATGCGTCCCTGACTCATGAGCTGTATACACAGATACTGTAGGTCATTTCCCACTAAAGTATTATATTTTGGAAGCAGAATACTAAAATTTTAAAATAACACAAGTAAAACAGTCCGGAAGTCTGAAATTATCTTTGGAAAACTCTGTGATATTTTATATTGCAAAAGTAGAGTGAGCATATTTACCAGTTAGTCAAGACTTGTATTAAACGTTTACATCTACTATTAAGCATAATACCTAGACATTGTATGTAAGAGGATCAAAGCTAACAAACATGGGATAATAATGGAGGAATGCTTGGAAATATGTGATCAAGTGCTAAGTGAGACAGGTTATACAAATGCATTGAAAATTCAGAGATGGCTGAGAATCTAAGTAGTCAAAGTTTTCATTGAGGCAGAGAGAGGTTGACCTTAATTAAAGATGAAATTTAAAAGTGGATACCATTTGGATTGGGATAAAAGAGGAAGGACAGGGGGCTTCCCTGGTGGCGCAGTGGTTGAGAGTCCGCCTGCTAATGCAGGGGACACGGGTTCGTGCCCCGGTCTGGGAAGATCCCACATGCCGCAGAGCAACTAGGCCCGTGAGCCACAACTACTGAGCCTGCGCGTCTGGAGCCTGTGCTCCGCAACAAGAGAGGCCGCGATAGTGAGAGGCCTGCGCACCGCGATGAAGAATGGCCCCCGCTTGCCACAACTAGAGAAAGCCCTCACACAGAAACTAAGACCCAACACAGCAAAAATAAATTAATTAATTAATAAACTCATACCCCCAACATCTTCAAAAAAAATTAAAAAAAAAAAAAAAAAAAAAAGAGGAAGGACATGGCCAGAAAGAGACTTGACCAATGACATGGGAGGAAAATCACATAGTGTGGGGTAGAACGAGAAGCTGAGAGAAAAATTGTGAAGACTATATTAGAAGTTTAACTATGCAAAGAAGAACAGGTAACCAAGGTTTGATTTTTGAGAAACTCAAAAAATGTAATGAAGAGATTAGACATGCTATGATGTGCCATCATGCACCGTTTGTAGTTCCTGGAGGTAAAAGAGCACAAGAGAGAATTTGTGTTTTAGGAAGTCTGGACTGAAAAGCAAATAGATTGGCAGTGAAAGAAACTAGTGACACAAGGTTGAATCTGGGTGCTGTTGCAATAATCCAGATATAGAATTAGAAAATTGTGACCCGGCATAATGGGAGTAGGAATAAGTGAGTAAATACAACAGGCATTGAAAAGTAAAACTTAATAAAATTTAGTGGCTGCTGAGATAATGGAACTACTAATATGTAATGTCAGAGGAGTTTGTAAAGCCAGCAACATAAAAGGTTAATAGTGGCACAGATAAAGACATTGGCAAGGAATGGAAAGTGATTCCAACATTTTAATTTTTTAATTTAAACATAAGGAATTTATTTTCAACAAAGAATATCCACGTGGAGGTGTTTTATAGGAAGTGAAGAATATAAGATTGAAAATGGAGTAAGAAGTCAGGGCAGCTGATGTTGATTTGAGCATCATTTACCCAGAGCTAATATTGGATTACACTCCTTAGCTCATGTCTCACTCCCCCCTATAATGTGGTGTGATGGTTAAATTTATGTGTCATCTTGACCGGGTCATGTGGTACCCAGACATTTGGCCAAATACCATTCTGGGTATGTCTGTGAGGGCTTCTCCGAATGAGATTAATATCTGAATTGGTAGACTGAGTGAAACAGATTGCCCTTCCTAAGTAGGAGAGCCTCATCCAATCAGCTGAAGGCTTGAATAGAACAAAAAGACTGTCCCTCCTTCTGGTAAAGGAAACTTGTGCTGTCTGACTGCTTTGAGCTGGGACATCAGAGTTTTTCCTGCCTTTGGACTCAAATTGAAACATTGGCTCTTCCTGGGTTTTGAGCCTGAGGGCATTCAGACTGGAACTACACCATCAGTTCTCCTAGGTGTCCAGCTTGCTGATTGCAGATCTAGGGACTTGCCAGACTTCATAGTCATATGAGCCAATTTTTTATAGAAAATTAATCTATCTCTCTCTATATATAGAGAGAGAAATATTGATAATAATATATAAATTAATGTATGTTATTTATATATAAAATATATGAGGGGAATAATATATTTTATGTATATATATTGAGAGAGAGAAAATATATATGGTTATATGTGTAAGATGCTTTATTTCCCCTATGGGACTGTAAGACATTGACAAAATCACTTATTCTTTTTATTTTTTTTTAACATCTTTATTGGAGTATAATTGCTTTAAATGGTGTGTTAGTTTCTGCTTTACAACAAAGTGAATCAGTTATACATATACATATGTTCCCATATCTCTTCCCTCTTGCGTCTCCCTTCCTCCCACCCTCCCTATCCCACCCGTCTAGGTGGTCACAAACCACCTAGCTGATCTCCCTGTGCTATGCGGCTGCTTCCCACTAGCTATCTGTTTTACATTTGGTAGTGCGTATATGTCCATGCCACTCTCTCACTTTGTCCCCGCTTACCCTTCCCCCTCCCCATATCCTCAAGCCCATTCTCTAGTAGGTCTGCGTCTTTATTCCTGTCTTGCCCCTAGGTTCTTCATGACCATTTACTTTTTGTTTTTTAGATTCCATATATACGTGTTAGCGTACGGTATTTGTTTTTCTTTTTCTGACTTACTTCACTCTGTATGACAGACTCTAGGTCCATCCACCTCACTAAAAATAACAATTTCGTTTCTTTTTATGGCTAAGTAATATTCCATTGTATAAATGCACCACATCTTCTTTATCCATTCATCTGTTGATGGACACTTAGGTTGCTTCCATGTCCTGGCTATTGTAAACAGAGCTGCAATGAACATTGTGGTACATGACTCTCTTTGAATTATGGTTTTCTCAGGGTATATGCCCAGTAGTGGGATTGCTGGGTCATATGGTAGCTCTATTTTTAGTTTTTTAAGAAACCTCCATACTGTTCTCCAAAGTGGCTGTATCAATTTACATTCCCACCAACAGTGCAAGAGGGCTCCCTTTTCTCCACACCCTCTCCAGCATTTATTATTTCTAGATTTTTTGTTGATGGCCATTCTGACCAGTGTGAGATGATATCTCATTGTAGTTTTGATTTGTATTTCTCTAATGATTAATGATGTTGAGCATTCTTTCTTGTGTTTGTTGGCAATATGTATACCTTCTTTGGAGAAATGTCTATTTAGGTCTTCTGCCCATTTTTGGATTGGGTTGTTTGGTTTTTTCATATTGAGCTGCATGAACTGCTTGTAAATTTTGGAGACTAATCCTTTTTCAGTTGCTTCATTTGCAAATATTTTCTCCCATTCTGAGGGTTGTCTTTTGGTCTTGGTTATGGTTTCCTTTGCTGTGCAAAAGTTTAAAAGTTTCATTAGGTACCATCTGTTTACTTTTGTTTTTACTTCCATTTCTCTAGGAGGTGGGTCAAAAAGGATCTTGCTGTGATTTATGTCATAGAGTGTTCCACCTATGTTTTCCTCTAAGAATTTGATAGTGTCTGGTCTTACATTTAGGTCTTTATTCCATTTTGAGTTTATTTTTGTGTAAGGTGTTAGGGAGTGTTCTAATTTCATTCTTTTATATGTAACTATCCAGTTTTCCCAGCACCACTTATTGAAGAGGCTGTCTTTTCTCCACTGTATATTCTTGCCTGCTTTATCAAAGATAAGGTGACCATATGTGTGTGGGTTTATCTCTGGGCTTTCTATCCTGTTCCATTGATCTATATTTCTGTTTTTGTGCCAGTACCATACTGTCTTGATTACTGTAGCTTTGTAGTGTAATCTGAAGTCAGGGAGCCTGATTCCTCCAGCCCCATTTTTCTTTCTCAAGATTGCTTTGGCTCTTCGCATCTTTTGTGTTTCCATACAAATTGTGAACTTTTTTATTCTAGTTCTGTGAAAAATGCCAGTGGTAGTTTGATAGGGATTGCATTGAATCTGTAAATTGCTTTGAGTAGTAGAATCATTTTCACAATGTTGATTCTTCCAATCCAAGAACATGGTATATCTCTCCATCTATTTGTATCATCTTTAATTTCTTTCATCAGTGTCTTATAATTTTCTGCATACAGGTCTTTTGTCTCCTTAGGTAGGTTTATTCCTAGGTATTTCATTCTTTTTGTTTCAGTAGTGAATGAGAATGGTTCCTCAATTTCTCTTTCTGATCTTTCATTTTTAGTGTATAGGAATGCAAGAGATTTCTGTGTATTAATTTTGTATCATGCAACTTTACTAAGTTCATTGATTAGCTCTAGTAGTTTTCTGGTGGCATCTTTAGGATTTCCTATGTACAGTATGATGTCATCTTCAAACAGTGACAGTTTTATTTCTTCTTTGCCAATTTGGTTTCCTTCTACTTCTTTTTCTTCTCTGATTGCCATGGCTAGGACTTCCAAACCTATGTTGAATAATAGTGCCGAGAGTGGACACCTTTGTCTTGTTCCTGATGCTAGAGGAATTGCTTTCAGTTTTTCACCATTGAGAAAAATGTTTGCTGTGGCTTTGTCATATATGGCCTTTATTACGTTGAGGTGGGTTCCCTGTATGCCCACTTTCTGGAGAGTTTTTATCATAAATGGGTGTTAAATTTTGTTGAAAGATTTTTCTTCATCTATTGAGATTACCATATGGTTTTTATCCTTCAATTTGTTAATATGGTGTATCACACTGATTGATTTGCATATATTTAAGAATCCTTGCATCCCTGGTATAAATCCCACTTGATCATGGTGTATGATCCTTTTAATGTGTTGTTGGATTCAGTTTGCTAGTATTTTGTTGAGGATGTTTGCAGCTATGTTCATCAGTGATATTGGCCTGTATCACCACTATGAAGAACAGTATGGAGGTTCCTTTAAAAACTAAAAATAGAACTACCATATGACCTAGCAATCCCACTATTGGACATAAACCCTGAGAACACCATAATTCAAAAAGACACATGCACCCCAATGTTCATTGCAACCCTATTTACAATAGCCAGGACATGGAAGTGACCCAAACGTCTCTCAACAGAGAATGGATAAAGAAGAAGTGGTACATATGTATGATGGAATATTACTCAGCCATAAAAAGGAATGAAATTGGGTCATTTGTAGAGATGTGGATGGACCTAGGGACAGTTATACAGAGTGAAGTAAGTCAGAAAGAGAAAAACAAGTATCGTATATTAATGCATATGTGAAATCTAAAAAAAATGGTGTAGATGATCTTTTTTGCAAAACAGAAGTAGAGACACAGACATAGAGAGCAAACGTATGGGTACCAAGGGGGAACGGGGATATGGGATGAATTGGGAGATGGGGATTGACATATATATACTATTGATACTATGTATGAAATAGATAACTAATGAGAACCTACTGTATACCACAGGGAACTCTACTCAATGCTCTGCGGTGACCTAAATGGGAAGGAAATCCAAAAAAGAGGCGATATATGTATACGTATAGCCGATTCACTTTGCAGTACAGTAGAAACTAACACAACATTGTAAAGCAACTATACTCTAATAAAAGTTTTAAAGACAGTAAAATGGGTATTCCTTCTTTTAAGTCTCAGTTAATAAAGTTGACAGTTAATGCTGTCTGGTGTTAGCAATGTAGTAAATCATGATTCCCACTTTATAATGTCATATAATTATCTTATTAATAATACTAGTCCATTTTTTTTCTATCGACCACACAGATGTAAGAAGCTGAAATTACTTAAAAGCTTCTAAAACTCTGGAAAAGGTAACGGAAATGTTTAAAACAATAGAGATATTTAGTCATCTATCTAAAACCCGTGGGTTTAGATAACAATCAAACAAATGTTCATTATCATTAATTCTCCAAACCAAACATGAATAACGTTAATTTTGTAATCAAAACAACTTAAGGTATGTTTATATTTATGAAATTTAATATTCCAGATGACTCAAAGAATCATAGTACACAAAAAATGAGATTGCCTAATGTTAATCTTATTGGATATTTCAACTTTGCATCAGGCTAAGATTTAACTACCACATATTGAGTATCTGGTACATAATAGGCCTATACCAGCAATATCTTGAAAATTGCCCTTTAAGGTAAGTATTGTTATCCTAAATTTACACTCCAGTATACTAATGTTTAAAAAGGTAAATTAACTCATCAAAGATTAAATAAGTTAATAAATTTTAAGCTGGGATTTAAGCCAAGTTCTTTTGACTCCAAATCCAGTGCTTTTTCTCATTATACTTTGCTGGATTGGGTATAACTGGAAAATTTTGTAGATGACTGGGTCTTTTGTGATGCCAAAAAAAGAGATTGTTTTGATATGTGTTAGATAAGTATGAGAACCTTGCCTGCTAATGTATTCCAAAAAACCATCTTTAGAGCTCTGCACAATGCTAATCCTAAATCTCTGCTATTGGGAAGCTATATCTCCCAAGTGGGATATTTGCTTGTGATCACAGATGTAAGCAATAGCAGGGCCACAGCATATTGGTTGCCCCTAGACAAACTGTTGGTCAAAGGACAGTTACTTATTTGACAAATAATTCTTACCAGCTTTCAAAAATATAAGTAAGTTATGAAGTACTGGAAACATTTGCAATTAATTTAAAACTAAAATTTCTGCATAAGCTTAATTCTGCAGGAGTTTAGAAATAAAATATTAAGGACAAACATTGACAATTTGCAGGGAATAATTGTACCAACTTTACAATATGGTCTAAAGGAAGCAAGAATTTTCTTCTTGGATCTTGTATAGAATTGATTGTCATTATATTCAACAGAATCTATAAGGGTAATGGATCAGTGTCTAAGAAGCAAACATGACTAGGACACCAAAATTACCTCAAAATTCACTAATAACAAATCAAAATAATTAGGCTTATCATAGTTGTTTAGGTATATCAAATTAATAAATTCATGGTGATTTTATGTGGATTCTATTGAGAAAATCAAATTGACCTTTCAAAATATGCATTTCAGGGGCTATAGGAATAAATGACTATGATAAAAATAAATGGTTGACCAATAAATGTTTCCTTACTTTTAAAAACGTCTTCACACCTGAATGACCAGATGATGCAATTCTTAAGAACAAACAAAAACCCTAATGAAATAGAGAAGATCAACACTACATTTTTTTTTAAGAAACTGATGATCTACTAATGCAAACCCACTAGTGATATTATCATTGCATCATTTGAGCATTAAAATTTGCCTTATACCTGTCTCCTTCAACCTTTTTCTTTGATTCTCTTTCCTCTCTGTCTCTTTTTTCCCCCTTCAATTGACTTTCTTCTTTACACTGTCTCCTGACACTGCCTTCTGGAAACACTTGGGAAAAGGCACAGTTCTTTCTCTACAAAAGCCAATTAGACAACATTAGGAATTCTCCCTCTTAAGAAATATCTTCCTCAAATACATGTGACTTAGTAAAGAGTTTCAGATGAACATCATTTTGTCCAAAGGGGAGAATCATATATTTCATTAATTTGAATGTAAAGCAGAGATATAATTCAATACATTTAATTCTGAAATATTCGCATAATAGAAGTGAGCTGTAGTATAGTGAATCCAAACAGTGACTAGTACAAAAATAATCTACATTGAGCTAATAATTTACATTTGTTTTTAGTTTGGGGGTTTTGTTGTCAAAGTTTATTTTCTCATTTCTTATTTCTTATGCAAGTAATTAAAATTAATGTTCCCTTCCTGAATTAGGATCAGTTCAAAAAACAGAATTAAGATTTTTCCCATAGAAGAATTCATCCAGTAAGTAACTTCACATATTTGAGTTGAATGTGAAACTTTAATGGAATGGTGGTTGCAGAAGCTCTCAAAGAGCAAGTCCTAACATTAGGAGAAGCATTCAAAGAGAAAGCCAAAGAGAAGCTATAACTTGTAAAGCATGGATAATAGAGTCTAGAACTTCATGAGACTATATGAAACTTCAAGGAATAAGAAAAATTAGAGACTCAAAGGAAAAGCTACGAATCTTTAAATATTTTCAAAATCTGGCTTGCTCAACTTCTCCTGAACATTATTGAAAATGCACAAAGGATTTATGAGGGGAGAAATGATTCATTCTTTTAGCTCTTACTTATCATAAATGGATTAGCAATATACATGGGAATCTTTGTAGACTTTAAGAGTCAGAACCAGGGTTTGTCAATCTACAGACATCTGATGACAAGATGGGAAAGCTCCCTTGAATCTTAAATTAGTCTCCTCAGCTTTTCAATGTTACTCAGAACCAGGAAATTACACAAGTTTTCTTTTTGCTGCTAAAACTTGGCTTTTAGTCAGAGTTAAGGGTAATGTTAGGTGTAAATCACAAGAACATTTGGTCCAACTAAAATATTATTTTTGAACTGGGTCTTAGACTAGACCCTCATATATATCAGCTGTTCCCAGGCAGAGTAGTAAAAACATCTGTTTAAAAAACATTGTTTGTTTTGTCCTATCTCCTAATGCTGTACTTAAAAACAATTATGACAATACTGGGAAAAAGATTGGACTTTTCTGTTTTGCATTCATACCAGGGAATTTTTTATTTAAATAATAAAGCAAAGCAACATAGGATCAAAAGTAGTTCTATTACTTAGTTTCTACGAGTTCTGGACTTTTAGGTGCAAGTAGTTACTCTGATATACTGTCCCTTATATTAGAGCTCCCTAAGATTGTTCCCTCCTCCCTTCCCTCTCTCATTGCTACCCCCAGCACTGTTCCCTTTCCTTTTGCCTAGCCAGGTCCCCTCAGTAGGATCTATATTTTAAATAGTTCTATCTATGTGCCCAGATGTATTCCAGACTGGGACATTAAGTATGGATGTCAGAAGCTTCATGTTCTGTATCTAATGGATCTTGAAATTAGATCTTGTTGTCCTTAATGGTGAATTCTAATTACTGACTCTGTCCCTGGGTCTCAGGATTCTGGATGATTTCTCTCCACTCCTCTTGTGAACCAGGGCACAGTTCCTGTCATGTGATCGACAAGCTCATTCCCCTTAAGGAATGAAAACATCTTGAACACAGATTGTTTCTAGTTTTGTTAGCCTCCTCCCCTGGCAGGCTGGATTCTGTGTCCTGTTTCTCTTCTTCTGAGTGGATGGAGTTCCACCATCACCATGAGTGTAACTTTGAGGATAGCATACTGCCTCTGTGAGTCTGCTTGTAAATCAGTGCTCTTCCATGGCCACTGATCTTTCCTATATTCATGAAAGCTTGAACTGGGTCTGAAACCCCTACTCAGTGTACTCTGTGCAACTGATCTCATCTTACTGCTCTTATTAGGGCCAGCCCCTTAGATCGGTCAGTTTTCTCGGCCTCACAGGTCTGGCTTCTTTTCTTTCTGCTCACTTCTCTCTGTGAACTGAATTACTGACGCCTCACTTGCCACAACTTATCCCTGCATGTTCCCATTAACATATCGACGCACCTGGACCCTTGGTGATATTGTAGAAATATTCATACTTGTATTCAGGAAACATGTGTTAACACTCTGCTTACTATTGCAGCCCTGCTCCTCCTCTTCCAAACTCAAACAGAATATTTTTCTTTCCAAAGCCAATCAACAATCATAAGGAAAAAGAATTCTCTCCTGCTCATTTCTTTGTGCTCAACTTCTCCCTCACCCACCACAGCAGCACACAGTGTCAGCACCCTCCCACCAAAAATCACCAGCGCTATGGAGACAGTCAAATAAATAAGAGGGTCTTAAGGGAGGTCAGGGTGGCTGCAGCAGAGAGAAAAAAAAGAGAACTAGAACTGAGTTTAGGGATGCACAATGAAGCCAAATAGACTAAATCTCTTAAAGCATAGAAATAGAGTGATGTATAATTTGTCACCCAAAGAGGATCCATTTGAGAGTAGAAAGGAACACTATCGATAACTTTACCGATAAAGTTAGGAAAATGATGTAAAATGAGACTACATAGGACTGATTGGAACATATGGTCAACTTATAAATAAGGGAATTTTGACTCTAGTCTAAGAACAATAAGGAAGCTGTTGAAGTGTTTCAGACTTGTGCGTGATTTGATTGGCATTTCAAGAATGCATCTGTGGTTAAAAAAAAAAAAAAAAGTCAGTCCACACTATGGCTCCAACCCCTCTCTCTAATATTGATCTTTACTGTGGGAAAGTCTCTTGGTAATTATCACCAACATGCCTGCTCCAAGTTGTGCTACTACCTGGGCAATACTCCTGGGACCACCAGTCGTATATGATTTTTTTCCCGTCACACTTCATAAGGCAATTGAGTTAAACCTAAAGCATTTAAAGATGGTGTGATGGCAGGATCTTAACAGTACCTAATTTTCAAGTGAAAACTTATGTCTTTTAAAAAATAATTATTATGTTATTTTTTCTTAAATACTATATACATGTTGAAAGAACTTTTAAAATACGATAATTATAAATATATTTGAGTCCCTTTTTCACATTACATTACATCATTTTCATTTTCCCATGTCATTAAAATATCTTGGTAAATATTATTTTAATTTCTGCATACTATGCCATTACGTGGAGATAGCATATCTTAATTTCTCAATTGTTGAACATGTTGATAAAAACTTTGGCAAGTATATGTATCCATATTTCAGAACATTGTTTTATAATGGATTCCTAGAAGTGGAATTAGTCTATAGCAGATAAAATCATGTTGAAACCTCTTGATACGTATTGCCAAACTGCTTTCCAGAAAGTTTAAAGTGATATGATTTACAATCATATAAGTATTGTATTAGAAAGCACAAGTCAATGACACTGTCTTGCCACCACTGAGTATGTAGTATTATGTTTTAAAAAGTTTGTCAATCTTATAAGAAAATGCATGGCATATCATTATTGGTATAGTTTGCATTTCCTTAATTCATGGTAACTTAAAACAGGATCTCACACATATTATCTATCTGCATTTTCTCTTTTGTGAATTGCCTATTCACAATGCTTACCCATTTCCTATTTTTTATTAAATTTATGTTTCTTTTTCAATTAATTTGTGTGGACTTTAGAAAAACATTTTTATAAACTTTCATTCCTTTTGCTTTCCTTGGGTTTATATGATTTTTCTCTAGATTGTTGATTCATTTTAAAAAATGGTTTCAAACATAAAAATCTTACTTTTTCATTAAAATATGTACTGCATGCTCAGTGAAAACAGTTGAAAACATGGAAGAAAGAATTTAAAGCTTCCCCTTATTTTTCTATTTTAGTAATAAAATTATTTAAGATTATAATTTGCTTTCTATGCAAAGCTTTGACGTGTGGTAGTTCCTTGATATTAATGTGTCATTAAAATTTAATTTAGCCTTTGCTCTAATAATCATTTAAGGGAGTGTTATTTTGTAAAACTTCTCATACCTTTAAATTTATTGCAATTTTCTAGTTTTGTCACTTGTTTAGAAACACTGGCCTGTACCATTACTGCTTTACAGAGTTTATTGTGGTTTTCTTTGTGTCCTAGTATGTAATTTAGTTTTGTAAATGTCCCATGAACAACAGAAAATATATCTTTTTAATTTTCCAATTTATAAGGGTTTATACCCATAAACTAATCAACTTTATTATGTATATTTTTCAAAACTTCTATGATATCATTCATCTTCTTCTGCAATAAACTGAAAGTAGGATCCATTTTGGCTCCTTGACCAGTAGTAAATTAAAAATACACTAAAATCTTCCACCAGAATAAATTTGTCAATTTTTCCTCATATTTTATATGACTTTTGATATGTCCTTGTTTAGGATCTACTTCTGGGTACATGGACATGATCGTGACCCTTGGGTCTCCATTAGGAATTTTACCCTTTAGCAGTAAAAATACTTTATATCTATTTTAACACATATTAATATTTCTTAATTAATTATTTCACACATCTTTGACTATTTAATTTTTTTCCTTAAGGTTTCAACTTTGTTAAACAGCTTCAAGTTCATTTAACTGGTTCATGTAGCAAACCTAACATTGGATTAACTTAACACAATCTGACAGTCTTTTACTTAATAATTTGATCCTTTCATATGTATTATACTATCATAATTTTATATTCATTCATGTTTCTGTCACTTTGTATCATATTCTCTTTTTTTTTTTTTTTTTAAAGATTTTTAATTTTAATTTTATCTTTATTTATTTATTTGTGCTGTGTTGGGTCTTCGTTTCTGTGCGAGGGCTTTCTCTAGTTGTGGCAAGTGGGGGCCACTCTTCATCGCGGTGCGCGGGCCTCTCACTATCGGGGCCTCTCCCGTTGCGGAGCACAGGCTCCAGACGCGCAGGCTCAGCAGTTGTGGCTCACGGGCCCAGCTGCTCCGTGGCATGTGGGATCTTCCCAGACCAGGGCTCGAACCCATGTCCCCTGCATCGGCAGGCGGACTCTCAACCACTGCGCCACCAGGGAAGCCCCATATTCTCTTCATTAATGTTTTCTTTCTGTTCTGTAATTTTTAAATTTCCTTGTATGTGTGTGTGTGTATGTGTGTGTGTGTGTGTGTGTGTTCTTAGACAACCTAACTCTAGCTGCATAATTTGTTCAAAAACATTTTACAAATATGTGTTTAAATTGAACGTCAAAGTCAATAACATATAAATTTTTAAATCCTCTTTTAAAATGGGGGGTGTTCACTACCAAATGTAAAATAGCTAGTGGGAATTAGCCGCATAGCACAGGGAGATCAGTTCGGTGCTTTGTGTCCACCTAGAGGGGTGGGCTAGGGAGGGTTGGGAGGGAGATGCAAGAGGAAGGAGATATGGGGATATACGTTTATGTATAACTGACTCACTGTTATACAGCAGAAAATATCACATCATTGTAAAGATATTATACCCCAATAAAGATGTTAAAAAAAATAAATAAATAAAGGGAGGGTGTTCAATATGTTGTTTTTCTCTCTTTCCTTTATCAGATTTTGTTAATTCAATTAAAGTTGTAAATACCACCAATTTTCTTAAAAAAAAAAAAGCATTAATCTTCCTAAAGAAGAATAAAAGGTAATTGTGTTACTTATCTCTATGTGGTCAGTTGTTTCAGTGCTCACTCAAACCATCTCAAGCATGACTATCTCATTCCTCTGTTCCTTACTTTGATTTGCTCATCATCTGCCACCACCAGAAACACACCAACTCTTCAGGTCTTAGGGCTGAAATTTGAGAAATAAAAATAAAAATTTGAGAAATAAAATCCCCATCTCTCCCATTATCTCCCACCTCAGGCTGATATTAAGAATCTGTACTTGCTTTAGAAGACATCTCAGCTGTCCTGCTGTCCCTTTTATGGGTGTGACTGAACCCCCAGGGCTGTGTTAAGGGCTCTTTTCCTTAGGGCTGGAAATATAATGCAGATATGTAGTTATGATATAAATTGATATGTTTCTTTGGATTAGAAAAATATTCTTTTCCCTTGAATGTTATTTTTCTTCCATCTTTTCTATTCTTTCATTTGTATGTTGGGTCTTAGGTTGAGTCTTCCATACTTATTATAATTTTAATCCTATTATCTTATATACATTGCTGGGTGGCACAAGGTCTGTTGAGTCAACACTGGCTTGATGGAGTCAAGCCAGAATGAGTCTCCTGTTTGATTCAGTACATTCTTAGCCTTAATGTTGGCCACTCTGATTTAGAAGGGATCTATAGGGAATTGCTCAGGTTCAGCTCCCACTCTTTTTCAGGAGTGCCAGGGTCATGTATCAGTATTCCAGTGTGATTCTTTCCATTCATCTAATACTGTTTGTGATAGCTAAATTTACGTGTCAACATTGCTCAGCTATGGTGTCCAGTGGTTTGGTCAAACACTAGTTTAGCTGCTGCTGTGAATGCAGTTTTTCAATGTAATTAACATTTATGATCAGTTGACTTTAAGTAAAGCAAATTAATGTGCTTTACTTCCTAATGTGGATGGGTCTCATACAATCAGGTGCGGGCCTAAAGAGCAAAGACTGAGGTACCCCAAAGAAGAAGGAATTCTTCCTCAAAACTGCAACATAGAAATCCTACCTGAGTTTCCAGCTTGCTTGCCTGTTTTTAAGTATTTCAGACTCAACTCTGCAACATTTTAAGTATTTCAGACTCAACTCTGCAATATCTGCAACCTTACATTTCTAGCCTGCTAAGCTGACTTACAGATTTTAGATTTTCCAGTCCCCAAAATTACGTTAAAATAAAGCCAGTTTGTTAAAATACATCTCTCTGTCTCTCTCACCCTCTGTCTCTCTTCACATACACATATACATATGTATATTCATATATATGTGTAAATATTTATATAACATATATTTGCAATATAAATATTATATTTAATATAAATATAATCTAAATTATATAAATATATTTACAAATATAAATATATGTAATATAAATATATGTATATAAATATCCTATTCTTTCTGTTTCTCTGGATAACAATGACTAATATTGATTGCAGCATGCTACCCTACTTTCTAGTGCTGAGGTGGATGTAGATTTTTATCCTAATTCTATATGATATTAGATGTCTCAGTGGGAATTTGGGAGAGACAAAATAATTACAGTATCATTAGATACTGTAATTAGACCTAAGTGTCAATTTGGTTATATTTTTCCTTTTGTTTTTTTCATTTTTAATATTCTCCCTAGGATAACTCATCCATTCTCTTATACAATTATTACCTATTTGAAAAAAACATTCCAGAAAGTATATCTCAGGTATCAACAAAATACTTCCCACTTCTTAGCTATAGTTTTAGCAGAACTGTATCCTCCTTAAATAATATTCAGTGCCTGCTTCCACAGAATACTAAATTTGACCTAATAGGACATGTAAGATGATTATGAAATGTGCCCTGTCCTCAAGAGGTATAAAGTATAATGGAAGAAAAACTAATCCTGTGCATGAGTAAGCATAACACAAAGTTGTAAAGGTTACATGTCACAAAGAAAAATGTATATTCATTGCTCAGGAATTTCAAAGAAAGGAAAGACTAATCTGGTTCTCAAAGATCAGAGAATTCTTTGTGATGCTAATATCTGAGCTGGAGTTTAAAGGATAGGCAAGCTTTTAGACACATGGAGATGGGGGGGAAATAATAATACAGGAAAAGGTTAGAGTTTCAGTTAAGACACAGGTATGGATAATATACAGGTAACTATATATATGCCTGATATATATATATGCCTGATATACTTGGTATAAATGTAAACTGTTTACAGAAGAATCATGGGAAAGGCATTTGGAAAGGTAAATGGAAGCAAAATGATGCAATGCAAAGACAATAAAGTTTTCTGAACAGGAAAGAGAAAGGAGAAAACTACAGAACCAATATTTTGAGTGCATGTTATGTACTTGGCACTTCTGTGCTATTTTATTTAATTTTTGTCCCTTTGGTGAACATTCACATATTTATTTTGACCTCTTTATGAAAAGCAATATTGAAGTCAGGGGGAATCATAATGAAATAATAGCATCAATAGTCTCATTTTGTAGCCAAAGATGTCAGTCTCACATAGGTTAGGCAGTGCACCTAAGATAGTACCCTGCTAGTAAGAATCAGTGCCAAGTTTAGAAGCTGTATCCATCTAAATCTAAAACTAGTTTATTGTTTGTTGTTTTCCACCATAACATGCCACCTTAACTTGTGCTTAGAATTGAACTTTATGACAGCTCATCTCAAAGAACAAGATTAATTTTCCATTTCCTGTGCCCCCTCCTTGTTTCAGGCTGTTATTATTTGCTTTACCTCTTGACATCCCACCTGTCTCTCTGAGTGCCCAGTGTAAGCATCACTTCCTTTTGAATATTTCCTGATCTCCCCGTCATCCTTAACCCAGCAGCCATCTCTGAACCTTAATAACAGAGATTGACCACACCAGTAACATGGCTCAATGTTTCATAACTAGTTTCATGTTTATTATCACAAATATTTAACTCTCCTATTTGATGGTAAGTCCTGGGAATTTCAGGCTTTATAAACCAATGAAGATGCCTTGGGTTATGGAAACAGTAAGTGGAATGGGCCCTCCATTGCTCCAAGTGAGGCCTTATCTGATTGAAGAGTCACATGTGAACACAGATAGTGACAATATAGTGTGATAACCCCTTAGAGCTAGAAAAAAGTGACCCTTCTGCACCTACAAGAATACCTCACATATAAACAGACAATTAGTAACTATTTTTTGAACAAAGGGGTTAAAACATTCAAGTACTTGTTCATGACAAGATAATTTCTGATAAGTTCCTCTGGAGCTATTCACTTAAAAAATTCAAAATGTGACATATTTCATTTTAAAAACAAGAAAAG
>NW_006786277.1:550754-558337 GCF_000442215.2 Lipotes vexillifer | reverse complement strand
GCAGGAATGTGCTTCCTATTGTACTCGGCTGTGCTTACACCTTCCTTCTTCAGAGGTCTAGATTTAAGATTACCATAAAGTTGGCCTTCATTCTGGGCCAACATTTCTTGGTATTTCTATTGAAAATACTTTCAATAGAAACAACATTTTCTTGGTATTTCTATTGAAATACCAAGAAACAACATTTTCTTGGTATTTCTATTGAAAATACTTTCGGCTCATGTTATTTGTCTCTCTTGCCACAGGGTGTGTGCATGTTTGGGGCAGGGGGGCGGGTATAAAATGGGCAGCGCTACAGACTGGCAACAGAATTCTAGAGAAGAATGCTTTAAAACAAACCACACATGGTATTTTCCCAAGTCCCCAGGTGCCTGGATTTCACCTCTACTGAGAATAGGGAAATAAAGACAAATGCTAACACTGCTTGCCTTTAGAAAGCAGAGCTCCTTAGTGGTCTTAGTGTAAAGAGTTTGCTTCTAATGCTTTTAGAAAGCATCATTGTAAATAAATACATTCAACGGCCCTCCTTGAATACATTTAGTGACTATGCCCATTTATTTGCAAGGAGGGCCTTTGGGTTTCACTGACTGGTTTCCAAGATACTGGTCCTCTAAAGATTTGGCAGAGAAAAAGAAGAAGGTACAGCCAAAAAGACCTTTGTTATCAAAGAACTTTTTATACTGAACAATGCAGAGCAAAGCAGATGAAACGTAGACATCCTTTCTTTCACTATTCCAAAGATTCTGATGTGGCTGGAGAAATATGCACACCCTTCTTGACCCTTTTCTCAGCTTTTGGAACCTGTTCTGTCTCTTGGGGTATGTTTTCCCCTTAGCTTTGATTTGTCCTTTAATTTGACAACAACTCTAAGCCAACAATTTGAAATAGTTTTAAATATTATTTGGTGACAAGTTGTTCCAATTTTGAAAACTTGAAAAAAAACAAAAGCTTAAGATATAAAAAGAGCATATGGTAAGTTAACATCAGAGCTAAAGTGTTCATCTCTAGTACATTATGCCATAGAACTGTGTATAAATATTATATATGTATATATGAATATGTTATATATTCATATATTTTTATATATGTATGAGCATATACATATACGTTCAAACAGGACTGTGGCAATGTACCATAATTTGTATAATAAGATAGATCTTGTATTGAGTCTTGGCTCTGTTACTTACTACTTGAACAAGCAACTTAACCTTCTGAGCCTTACCTTCCTCATCTGTAAAATTTGCATAATGATGTTCACCTGTTATTATTAGGATAAAATTTAATAACATGTATGATCACCTATCAGAAAACTTGGTTCAAATCAGGAGCTCAATCTTATTGTTGATGTTGCTTTTGTTAAAGTTCCCAAATTTACCCAAGAAGATAGCTGTAAAAGTTATCCCAGTTAAACAACCCAAAAGAATACAAAAGTTTTCCTGGTAACTTTCCAATAAGCTTTTTTAAAAATTTCTTTCTCTTCCCCTGCTTTGACTTCAGTGTTCACCACCAGTATGATTCCAAAGCTAAAGATGGCTGGTCGGCGGCTGGATACTAGGAGAATAAGATTATTTTATTGGTTAAATGGTGCTTTTTTTCAATGTTGTTCCTCATGTCTCCCTATATCATGGTCTTTGGTTTTACAAACCATTCTCACAATGAAAAAATAATCCATTTAGATAATACAGTTAATGAGCAAGTCAATTCCATTTTTAAAACCATTAATTCTATTGCTTTACAAAATTGTGTTTTTTCTCTCCCTCTGGACCAATCAATTAGGTTATAATAATACACTTTTTGTGGCTCAATTACACAAAATTTCTCTGCCATTTGCTGTCAAAACAAAAACTGTATTCTTTTACTTGACAACTATAAGGAACTGTTTTCTTCACTAGTTTGGTTTCCTAGTAACACAGAATCATGATTTAAAGTGTTCACAATAGTGACTTGATTTTAAGCAATTATTACTATGGTAATATCACCAAGCATGAGTCTTGAGTGGACTCACCATTACCTTCCAGTAGCAGTGCGAAGAGCACTTAGGGATTATCTTTTCCTAGAGGAACCTGGTCTTTTCTGTTTCAGCTATAGATTTAGGGAATGTGAAAACTCTTGACAGTTTATTTTAGTAACAAGGGGTTAAAGGTTTTGCTCAGATTTTCACATTTGAGAGGAAGACATTGGCATGGGATTTTTCCTAGACTTGTGGAATGCTTTGATAAGGACTGACCCATTAACAAAGTAAAATATTTGCCAACACAATGGATATCTCCATGTTTACCTTGTATTATAGGCATCTTTAAGAATTTTTCTAAGACTCCATATTTAATCTATGCTTTGGAGACCTAAAGCTCTCATTACTTTTGAGGTCATTGCTTTTTCCTCTATAATCTCTCCACTTTAAATTCAGTGTGTGAGTTTAAAGTTTTTACCTAGAAATCACGTGCATCTCTGTGGTTTATTCCAATGGGCTATGGCCAATCAACACAAAGATTAAAGCTTGAAATGTAACATTTTTTTCCTCATTAGTATAAATGGATATGCTCTGAGGGTAGCACTAAATTTCCTTACCTTCCCAACTTTTTCTTGGAAGAATAAAGTTACTAAATGCATTAGACAAAATTAAGTATGGTGCCAGCATTGTTGCTCTTGTTATTTCAGTGAGAATATGCTACGCTTGAGGAGAACTACTTCCAGGGATGGCCAGAAAAAAATAATTAAAACGCTCCTGGTTTTTAGCTGACTTAACTGGGTAATGCCAGTAACTTTTTTTTTCCTCTGTAATATACAAGTAATTTCCTTTCTACAGTAACTTAATATTTCATAATGGATGGCACAACACAGGCTAAAAGTTCTTGATATTTTCTTGATACTTGGCAAGTAATAAACATTGTCTTTCACAATAATGAGGGCTGGGAATCTCTTGATTAAAATCTAATGCCTCCCAATCATACTTCACATACAGTGATGTAGGTCATTTCATAATTACATTAGCTGGGCTAGAAGTGAGGATAAGGGAGGCAATATTGTAAAAATTTTTGCATCCTTCATAGTTGATGATAGTTCCACACCCCCTATCACTTACTATGTCATTCCCCACAATCACTAAAAATGAGCTATCCAAAGAACACCAAGAGTCACTTAATCTTTAAGGAGTTCTGATTGGTTTTTTGCTAGCACAAGTCAATGTGAGATCTTGGAAGCCATCTGAAGACTGCCTACCGCAGCCTACAATCTGCTATTCAGTGTCTAACAAGTTGTCAGTCATCCAGTCCTCTAAAGGGGCCTTAGAATTTATATAACATCCTAGGGAATTCTGCTTATTTAATAAAATACAGGAGTTTTAAGTAAAACATTTCTATATTAACTATCAAATTAAGTGATTTTCTAAGAAGTTGAAATGGGGGATCCTTTTGGATTTGAGTAGTTATGGAAATTTTCATGATTGTAATTAGATATAAGTGAGCAATTCTGGCCACATCATTGTCTATTGAACTTAATTTCTATTGCTTGCAAGAGTCCTTCACATACACTTTTTGTGTAATTGCAATTAAGCAAATGATATGTCCTTCCTGAATGTGGTAATTGGTTAAAGTTCTTATAATTAGAGCAGCGGTTCTCCACCGGGTTGGTATTGTTCGGCCATATGCCCTGCCCTACCCCAGCCCAAGATATTTGGCAAGACACTTTTGGTTGTTGCAACTGGGAGGGGTGATGCTTCAGTCATTTAGTGCACAGAGGCCAGGAATGCTGCTAAACATCCTACAATGCACAGGACACACACACACACACACACACACACACACACAAATTATCCAGCCCAAATGGCAATAGTGCTGATATCGCAAAGCTGAGTTAGAGTTATCATAAAACAGGGCAGGTCATGGGAGAAGACTTACTTCCTAAAGTTATTCCACTCAATTGCAACTCCACAGTCTCAGGAGGATCAATGGTCACACTATTCATTGGGTTTCTATTATTCCTTCCACAAGATGTTTTAGGGAACCTACAATGTCCCAGGTGCTGGTCATTTAAAGATGAGCAAACACAGACGGTGTCCATGCTCTTATGGAGCTTAAGTCTGGTGGGGAAGTCAGATCAAATTAGGACACTAATGAATAAACAATTGCAAATAGGAATCTTTAAATTAATGGAATTTGATTCTATGAGATGACTTAACACAGGAAACACTAAATCTATAGTGCTAGTGAAGGCTCCCTTGTGGAAATGGTGCTTAAGCTGAGAGCTGAAGGCTGAGTTGGGGAAGCACAGGGGAGGAGTATTCCATATGCAGTCGTTGGTGGCTATAACACAGAGCAAAGGGAGAGAGGGCCCAGAGGAAGTAGAAGAAAGAACAGGCCAGACAGTGCCTTGCTGTGAGCCACATTAAGGATGTGATCTCTAGATGAAGAGCAAGGACAAGCCACTAATGGTTTTTATGCAGGATATTGGCAAGATTGGGCTTATTTTAAGATGGCTAAGAGGTGGAATTCAGAAATGGTTCTTCAATGACCCAACATCAACCTTGAAGAAAGACTGATAGAATGTCACAGTGCTCTGTTGTAGTCTTTTCCTATTCAATAATTTATCAGAAAGAAGATATGACACATATATACAATGGAATATTACTCAGCCATAAAAAGAAATGAAATTGAGTTATTTGTAGTGAGGTGGGTGGATCTAGAGTCTGTCATACAGAGTGAAGTCAGAAAGAGAAAAACAAGTACCGTATGCTAACACATATATATGGAATCTAAAAAAAAAAAAAAAAGGTTCCAATGAACCTAGGGGCAGGACAGGAATAAAGACACAGACATAGAGAATGGGATTTGAGGACACGGGTAGGGCGAGGGGTAAGTTGGGATGAAGTGAGAGAGTGGCATGGACATATATACACTACCAAATGTAAAATAGATAGCTAGTGGGAAACAGCTGCATCACACAGGGAGACCAGCTCAGTGCTTTGTGACCACCTAGAGGGGTGGGATTGGGAGAGTGGGAGGGAGATGCAAGAGGGAGGGGATATGGGGATATATGTATACGTATAGCTGATTCACTTTGTTATACAGCAGAAACTAACACAACATTGTAAAGCAAGTGTATTCCAATAAAGATGTTAAAAAAATTTTTATCAATAACTTGTATGAAAATATAGATGTGCCAAACAAATTAATAGGTGGCACAATCCTGGAAGGAAATTCTATTATCATAGACAATAAAATGCTTAAAACCCCAAATTATCTCAACAAACCAGATCATTGAGCTAAAACTAAATAAATGAAAGCTGGAAAGATGCAAGTTAAAACCTCAATTTGGTCTTTTGAATAACTGAGTTTAGAGATTCAGTTATAGGACTAGCTTCGGTAGTAGTTCATGTGAAAATATCTAAATGTTTTAGCATACTACAAGTCATAATTATGCCATGATTGCATGAAAGAGCCAACACAAGCCCAAGTTAAATTAATAAAATAAATAGCCTCTACATTTGCCAGCCCCTGTGGAGAGTATTATAGGCATGTCTGAATACCACATCAAAAGCAGGACATGTAGATACTACAATACATCCAGATATAGACAAATTGTATGGTAAAGGAAACTGAAAAAAATGGTTCCATGAACCGGAAATCATAATAACATTTTCTGAGCGAGAATTGCAGAGGATTAAAACATATTACGTGGTAGTGTGAAAAGTTCCCTATCATTTAAAAATTCAAGCAGAGGCTATAAGATTGTTTTCCAGAGCACTCTGAAGGAGACCTCTTAACTGGAAGGGAGGTTAAACTAAATAGATGAGTTTGGCATTTTTTTTCCATTTCGATCAATCACTGAAGTCTATGAGCATGAATCCTCATGAATCCAGCCTTTTCTGGCTACCAAATATCTGAACCCTGTCTATACATGTGGTAAATGTCTCACTGTACGAGTCTTGGTGGGAGACGGAGCTTTCCTTCCACTAGAGAAACCGAAAGTGGCAAATCCTTATTTTTGCAACCTTCCTTGCATGGAGGACATAGAATTTATAATTTCACTTCAGTTAATCAGAGGCACCTGCACTGGACTTTGTATAGTGAACTGACAGAGCAAAAGAAGAATCCCTTTTGGGAGCAGGTAGCTCCGTCAGATCGAGAAAGCAATAAACAGGACAGTGGCAGCAGCTCAGCCATGGGCAGTGGTAGCAGTGCTGGTGTCATTTGTAGCCTCTTTTACAGTCCTGGCTGCTGCCCAACCTCCCTTGCTCCTGCCTGTTTTCCAACAGGCCACAGCTATTGCCACAGCTTTGCCTAAGATTCTGTGATTTCCCCAATATCATTTTAATAAATGCCATTTCAGCTTAAATCATCCGGATTTGATTTCTGTTCCTTGCAATGCAAACTCTGATTGGTACAACCTCAAATTTGTATTTCGCTTAATGTTAAAATCTATGTTTCTATGAGGCTCTAAAAGGCAGTAGATGTCAAATTCCAAAGTGAGACCCCCAACCACCATGTTCACTTTTACAAAAGGAGTGGCCCCAATCCTTCCTTCCTGACTCTGGGAACCTTAAACCAGATCAAGAATATAGATACAAAACAAAGAGAGGAGAGAGGTGAGAATACTGTTGAAAATATTTACAGTGGATTCTTATTATTTGTGGATCTTGTATTTGCAAACTTGCCTACTCACTAAAATTTATTTGTAACCCCAAATCAATAGTTGCTTCACTTTTGAGGTCATTCCTCAAGAAATGCAGAGCAGCAAAAAATTTGAGTCACCTTATGTGCACGTTCCCAGCTGAAGTCAAACAAGGCAATGCTCTACTTTCTTATTTTAACTCCCATAGTGTAAACAAACGTTTTTTTCATATCTAGTGCTATGTTTTTCTTTTTTGTGTGCCTTTTGTGGTTGATTTCACAGTTAAAATGTGAAAGCGTAGGAAGCGTAGCACTAAAGTGCTGTCCAGTTTTCTAAGCACAAAGCTGTGATGTGCCTTACATGTGTTAGATAAGCATCTTTCAGGTATGTGTTATAGTTCTGTTGGCTGTGAGTTCAATGTTAATGAAGCAACAGCATATAGTTAATAAGGGGTCTTTAAGCAGAAAAACAAATAAAACAAGTTTATGTATTGATGGGTTAATGAAAATACTGTGACCAGAGATGCAGGAACCTAATCCCTGTTTCCCCTACTGTTTGTGGTGACTTTATAGAACGTAACAACCACAGATAATGAGAATTGACTGTATCTGGAGAGAAGTTTTTGTACTATGAGTCCTCATCACACCACAAGGGTGAGAGGGAAGAATGGGCTTCTTTTCTCACCTCAAACTTAGGGAGGGGTCCCTTATAAGACCATCTGAGAGTTTGCTATGTGTTTTCCAAATCTGTGGACATGGTCCACTGGTGTCTGACCCCAGGACATCAAGATGATAGAGAAGAAGGGCTGGTTACTGCAGTAATGACATCCAAGTTTGCTGTATACTGCCTGTGTAGCAAAGCATAGAATAAATCGACGTTTCTCTCTCTCACACAAGAGGAAGATTGCCAGAACACAGGTATCTTAAGTCCTATCCAATAAGACTACCTACAGGGATAAAACGGCCTCAGCAGGA
>NW_006786277.1:529600-550676 GCF_000442215.2 Lipotes vexillifer | reverse complement strand
CCGGCCTCAGCAGGAAAAGGCTAAATATGCACTGCCAGATAGACCAGGAGATGTGGACGCAGTTGCAAGTGGCCATACAGAATTGAAAAACTATGGGAGAGAGAGGCCCAGCAAAGAACTTCTGGAGGATCTACAAAGTGTCCTTGGACAGAGAGAGTCAGTTTGCCAAGCCCAGGTAGCGCAAAGCCCTATTGCACCAGAAAAACTTGTCCTATCCCTTTTTATTTTCTCCCTCTTCTACCCTAGCTTCAAACATTGTGGGAGTTTGGAAAAGCAGATAGTGAGAGGAAGCCAAGAAGCTCAAACTGGGAAGCCGAGAAGCCAATACAACTTCCTTTCCCAATAAGGGTCTCCAGCCCAGAGCAGGACCAAGCTGGGGTGGTATGGTTTAACATCAAGTCTGTGCTTTGGTTTTTTACATGCATGGAAGTAGGCATTTCAATTTCTGAATCAAGCTTATATTTGTGACTTAATGTGTCTGTAGGCTGTCATAGACCTGCCAGAGCTTTCACACAGGAACACCCCAGCTGAATGGGAGTGGTTAGGAAATAAGGATTGAATTGCAGTTTAATTAAGTTATGAGTTCATGCTTGTGTAACCAGTTATCTGCTCACATAAGATTTTGCCACTGCACTATAAGGTACCTGAGTGCTGGCTCCAGTGCTGGGTTCAAATTCTGCTTCACCACTTGGCAACTGTGGCCAAAGTTGAGTGTGATTAAACACCTCACTAAATTTGAATTTAGTCACATATGAAGGGGAGATGACATTAGTATTTTAGGAATATAGATTCATAAGCATTGTCCTTGGGCCAAACGCAGATAAAAGGACAGTGGCACGCCTGGAACTGGACTGTTTTCTCAGACTCAGCAGGATATGGTGCTCATGAATAGTATCACCAGAAACTGGTGATACTGTTTTTTGGGGTTTTTTTTAAAGGGTAATTTGAGGTTTTACTTCTTTCTTTCTTTCTTTTTGGCTGCGTTGGGTCTTTGTTGCTATGCGTGGGCTTTCTCTAGTTGTGGCGAGCGGGGGCTACTCTTCATTGCGGTGCACGGGCTTCTCTTTGCAGTGGCTTCTCTTGTTGGGGAGCACAGGCTGTAGGCGCACAGGCTTCAGTAATTGCGGTGGGTGGGCTCAGTGTTGTGGCTTGTGAGCACATGACTCTAGAGCACAGGCTCAGTAGTTGTGGCGCTCGGGCTTAGTTGCTCCATGGCATGTGGGATCTTCCTGGACCAGGGCTTGAACCCGTGTCCCCTGCATTGGCAGGTGGATTCTTAACCACTGCACCACCAGGGAAGCTCATTAGAAAGGTAAGGGCAAAGTCAAGTCAAGATAGAGCATTCCTTCCTCTGTGGGTCACCTACTTTCAATGTTTCTATGTTTTTGGAAAAGTAAAAAGGGAATTCAATCTACTGTTACCATGGATATGTACGGAGTATCTTCCCAAGAAGCCACGATCCACCTGAACTGCTGGAGAAAGCACTCCATAGGTTAGTGTGAGGATACAATAAAATAGAAATAATGCATATAAACTGCTTCATGATATTTGGCATGTAATAAATAACTTAAAATTAATCTAAAATTATTAATAAAATTAATATGATTTTGATATGTTATATTTCCAGGGTTTAATACGTTTAAGTCTTTTTTCCAGTTCAACTGGTTATCAGAAAATACAGCTGAAAGAGGCACAAAGGGATTATTTTTAATAGCCTCCCTCCCCGTGGCCAAGTTAATTCTCCAAGCATCCAAGATTTTCACATTTTATAATTTACTATTATTGGTAGCTCTACAGTGATGTTCCTTAATAATGTACTTGTATAGCACAAGAAGATATTTCTTATGATATCTATCTACATTTTCTCTCAATAAAATTTTAACATATATTATTTTTAATACCTGTAGAGATAAAAAATTGAATAGCAATTGAAATATTGGAGCCTCCCTCTCCCCCCACTGCACCCTCTAGACTCAAACATACTGTTACTAAGTTGCCACAGCGCTTCTTATTCAGGTTCAGAAACCAAGTTCTTTCATGCATTACTTTACCTAATTTTCCATCAATTTATCCTTTCTTTATTCCAGGCTTTTCACATTTAATTTATAATGTTTTGCCAAACTTGGGTATAGTACTTTAAAGGTCCTGACCATTGTTAAGTATAATGAAAGGATTATTTCTTAGCATTTAATAATGTAGCATTTAATACAATACTGTACTGTATTTATTTCTTTAAAATATCCTCCATAATAGTTATAATAATATTATATTATATTAAAATATTATATTAAATTATAATATTTTTAAAAGAAAGCATCTGTTTAGCAATTATTGGCTGCCTACACAATCACATGGGTTCCATTAACTTTCCTTGAGCGTCAACAGATACATAGCCAAGTCTGAGTTTATCAATATAAAAAGTTTCACTGAATGGAATATTTAACTTGAATGTTTAATTTTCACTTTAAGGGAGTCTACAACTAGGGTCCAAAGCAAAAAGTATAAACAAAGGAGAAATTTAAAACGCAGATAAATGACTGAGAAGAAATCAAAATTGTAAATGACAAAGTATCCAAATCCCACTGTAAGAACATAGATCCAAGAAGGAAGAGAAGTCAAATGGGAAAGCATTCATCTTGATTTCTCTGATGTGTGGCAATTTTTCTGGAGAGAGAAGAAGTTTAAAGGAATTCAAACATCAAAATACTCAATTCACCCAGCAGTTAGGTGCAATAGAAAAATAAGCTTAGTTAAAGGAGAGCTAGTTTTGACCTTTTGGCTGACCTGAGGGCAACTTAATTTTATAAATGCATTTTAGTTACAAAAGTTTTAATTTTCCCCCAAATGAGCTTTTATCTCTTACAAAAAGGAGGAATCAAATGAAATAATAGTTCTTAAGAATATGAATCTTAGTTCTAATGCTATCTGAACCTGAGACTTGAACTCTCATCTGAACTCAGGGATCCTCCTGTAGTCTGCAAAATCTAATCAACTCCTGGAAAAGAAACACAATCAGGGTTATTTTTTTAAGTCAAAATTTGAAGTGGATGAAAAAGAAAAAGTCAGAATACTCACAGTAATTGTAGAAATAAATTTCAAGATACTTTAGAAACAATTTTTCTAATTTGCAATGCATTCCCAGGTCGCTAAGGAAACAAAATAGCACCACTGTTTTACTATTTAATTGGTCAAACGCATTGGAAAGAAATATTTTATATACTCAACAGGCTCTCCTCATTCCTATTTGCATTGGCAGATCAAATGCACTTGACAATGACTACATCCAACACAATCAGAAACTGGGTTAAAATTCTAGAAGATGCCATAAAAGAAAAAAGAAAGGAATGTTGGAACAAATTCATAACCAGATCAAAACAGTAAGGAATATCTAAAATTCTTCTTCCACAGTGAAAATGAATGAGTATTTGATATATGACCAAGGAAAAAAGATCATTATAAATTTTAATATTGACTTGCAGGAGGGTACAGTATAACAGGGGAATGAAAAGCCATTATTATGTGTATTGAAGAATAATATTTCTCAGTGCTATATTATAAAGCAGTATTTCTTTATATAGTTCACCTTGTTGTACTCTTTATATAAATCCTCTGTCAGATAATAAAAGTCTCAAAAATGACATCGTTTCAATATGGAATCAAAATAAAGGGTACAAATTAACTCATTTACAAAACAGTAGTAGTGTCATGGATGTAGAAAACAAACTTACGGTTACAGGGATGGGGGAAGGGATAAACTGGGAAATTGGGATTGACATATACACACTACTATATATAAAATAGATAACTAATAAGGACCTACTGTATACCACAGGGAACTCTACTCAATACTCTGTAATGGCCTATATGGGAAAAGAATCTGAAAAAAAAAAAGGTAGATATATGTATATGTACACCTGAAACTAACACAACATTGTAAATCAACTATACTCCAATAAAAATATTTTAAAAAGCCTCATAAAGAGATGCTTTGTATAATTCACCTTTATACTTTTAGTTCCTTATCGCCTTATAGAAAATGTTCAATACATGCTTATTAAATTAATTGACAATAATATTTCATATTGATGTCTTAATTCTAAAGGGCGTAAGTATCTTGATATAGAAAAATAGGGAGACTTGAAGCCAGTAAAGCCTGGGTCCTAATTCTAACTTTTCAACAAACTAATTGTATATCTGTTCTTTTTCTTGATTACATGAGAATAATAAAAAAGAAATACAATAAAATGTAAATGGTTCAATAAAAGGAATAAGTGAAACACTAAATTAAAATATGATGCACCTAGAATAATAGTATGCAACTTCAAGAAGAGTTACACCATAAGGAAGAAAATACAATCACTTGGGTCTAAATTAGAAATAGACCATGTTCAATAAAAATGTTTACTCTTTCTGGGCTGAAGTTTTGGGACACTTTCAGTTTTGAAATCTTGAGGGAGCCTCTTAGCACGGAGACCAGCCAGGATTCCCAAATCAGCTGCTAGAATCATGGAAGCATGGGGGAAGGGAATGAAATATAAGATACTGACAGCAACTTCCTCAGTTTTTGCTAGAGAACACTGTTACTAAGGAATGGTAGGAATGTAGGTTTGTGGGTGGTTTTTTATTACTTTGTTTTGATTATCTATAATTTCTAATTTCTCAATACTAACTGCATTATTTATTTAAAAAGCAATCACAAAGGCATTTAAATAGGGATATTGTTGGGAGGGCACCCATCTGTAAAACAGAAGGTTAAACAAGGAAAAGGCAGTGCTTCACAGACAGTCTTTTCAATGTGGAGCATTAATACAAGTTAGATATAGATTTGCTGGGAGTTTTGCTGGTATGGTAGACATAACAACGCTTTGCCAATATCCATGTCTTCCTCTTTTTCCAGATATGTGCAAGAATCACACTTCCCCACCATTTTGAAATTGAACATGGCTGTGTGATTTGTTCTGGTGAATAAAATATGAACAGAGTTCATGAGTGTCACCTCTGGGCAGAAACATTTAAGAGAGCTGATGTGCAATTCTGTTTGTTCTCTTCCCCAGCTCCCAGTGAAGAGGCTATGTTTTGGACATGGTGTAGCACAAGATGGTGAAGTGTTGCTCAGCCTGGGTCGTGAGATTGATGTGTTGAAGAGCGTTGACGTGGAGAGTTGCCTGGTCCTGCAGCAGACCTTACATGAGCAAGAAATAAACATTTGGTAGGTGAGCCACAAGATCATGGTGTTGTCTATAACTACATCACCTAGACTTCTCTGATCAACATAGCTGGCGTATGTCATAGACCAAAATACAAAAGGCTTGAGTTTGGCATGAGCCCTTTAAAGCTGGCTAAAGTAAAAACCAATAGATAATCTATGGCAAGAATCAAGAGTAAAGGATTCTTGGCTTACTTGGTAAAGTGAGTTGTGAATCGGGTGATACAAGTCAGCCCACGTTTCAATTCAAACTTTGCTACTAGTTAGTGCATGGTTTTCTCTCAGTCTATTACCCCACTTGTAAAATAGAAATAACAATCTAACTATAGACTGGGGTTATGTCTATGTTGAGATTATCTAAAGGGTTTAATACAGCTGATCCTCAACACATTTTGTTTTCTTCCCATATTCTTCCTTCTTTCATATGAGCAAGCACCATATTTCGGGAAAGGAAAGGTAGTATTCTAGGCTCCGAGGTTACAGCAATGGACAAAGCAAAAAACCTCTGTCCATATACAGAAGTGAGACGCAAAAAGCCAGATATTCAATCAGAGGAATTATATATCCGTGACTTTCCTCTGGAGGTATTCAATACGACCTTTAAAAGCTTTTAACATTTAGTATAATGTGTAGTCTAGACAATAAATCTACCTTTCTTTGGTGGGAAATAAGACCAGACTGCTAGCTGCAGGAGGTAAGAAATAGTATTCGCCTTATTCATAATTGTATCCTCAGTGCTTGGCACAGATCCTAGTGAAAAGCAGAAATGTTCTAAGTACTTGGTGAATTAATGAATAAATGAGTGAACAAATTAAGTGTGCACCAACCCAGAGAACAGATTAAAATGTGATGATCATAATTTATTTTATTCCTTTCATTCATTCACTCATGCACTAAATATTCAAGGTCTGCTTTGGGTGTTGAAGGTAGAGCAGTGAAAGAAAGCAAGTCCTATCACCATTGAGCTTACACTTTCTGGGTCATTAAAATTATTTTTGATGACAGGTGGGTGGTTAGGCCGATTTATGTTGTGAAAATCAGCTTATTCAGTGATCACACTTCAGTAGACTTCGGTAAATTGGAGTGTCATCAGAGATTAGTCTAAATACTTATAAAATCTTTGGCAGAATAGTACAAGATTTACTGTGTCTATGGTTTCATTTTTAAAAAATGGGTACTGAGATTTGCATTCAAACTACATTGCTACATCTGTCATTTGTTTTCACATTATTAGCCCATGTGTTAGTAATTAAGAATGCTTTGGCTGGAGAGGAAAAAATTATTAATCAGGTTTGTTTTCATAACAGTGACTTAATCTTCGGCTTTTGATAGAAATAAACAATAACAAAAGCAAGAGTCAAACCTTAAAATAAACTACATGGTGCCTTGAAGGTAAACAAGTCAACTGTTTCAACATAAATTGTGTGACGGGGTGGGTGTGGAGGTGCTGGGGAGTAGTGGTTTAATCTAGATATACTTTATGTCCTACAAATAAGTGAGTTACTGTTCTACCCTGGATGCTCAATATAGAACTTCCTGACCAGTGTCTTGTTCTCCCCTTACATTCTCATCTGCTTCATGAAGATGAGAAAATACCCAGTATAAAAACTGTAGAAAAGGTAGACAATTTCTACTCATTTTTACTCCAAAAACATTGTAAAGAGTTAATATAATATATAGAGTGCCTTAACCACTATTTCTACTATCTATTTTTAATATTAAAAAATTACATTTATATTGAAATAGAAGGGATCTAATTCAGACTTTAAAATATACTGTATTAATAAACATAAGATCTGCTAGTTGCTTGTAGCTAAGAGAATTTTGGGAAAATGCCAACCCTTTGAACTTATATAGTAATGTTACTTACTCCAAAATATTATTGAGAGATTAAGTAAGGTGATCCATGCTCAGTGCTTAGCACCATGCCTCACACAAAATGCATACAAAATTTTCAATAAATGTTAGCTGCTTTATGGTCATTTTTGTTACGGGTTCTCAATAACAGGAGAAAGAATATACTAGTATAAAAAGAAGTCATGTGTCTTACTCATAATCAGGAAAAGGAACTGAATTATCTTTTGATGACTCTTACAGCAATAGAATAACATTAATAACTTATTATTACTATTATAACAATGTAAGCCTAGCAGTAATACTTATTTTGCCACAATTATTAAATACAAATTTCTAATAACAAGTAACTTCTAAAATCTTTACCTTCTCACTCTGCATGTAAAGCACCACATTCCAATCTTCACTCGTCTTTCTAGAGATACTAAATTTGCTGCTTTAGCAGTTATTTTACTAAACATGTACAAGTGTAAACTTGGTACAGTGCTGTGAAGGAGACTACCAGTCAATATCCTACATGTCAAAATTTCACGCTGGAGTCAGATCCTAAGTGATGAAATGGATGGGGGCTAGAGGCATCTCTACAAGCCCTGTCATCCCCAAAACAATGCTTCATGCCATAGAGTCTACGGGAAAGCAGTCCAATTTGCAAACTAAACCAATCCTGGATAAGACTCCAACAATGACACAGCCCAGAATCTTAAACTCTCTAGGTATAAGAATACACCATTGACAGCTTTAGGTCATTTGCCCAGCTTTGGTGAGCCAGTCTACTTCTCAAATCTGTTGAAAAGGAAAGGTGAAAACCTGAGCCCAGCATTTTCTTGACAGACACATGCTGTCCTGACATGTAAGCTATTTCCCCCAAATTGAGAGAAAATACAAATTTGCTAAATATCTCTGGGGGCTGAAAATGGTATTTGCCAATGGATCAAATACAAGAATAGTCACAAAGTGCTACTGTACAGAAGACACAATCCCTGAAAACAAGAGAAATCAGAATTCAGAAAAAGCATGTGATGTTGTGCCTGCCCATCAAAATGTATTTCGAATGAAACATTAGCACTTAAGAACAAAGGGATTAAAGCAAGTTCTTGGTGGAGACCTTCAAGATGGCGGAAGAGTGAGACCTGGAGATCGCCTTCCTCCCCACAAATACATCAGAAATACATCTACACGTGGAACAACTCCTATAGAACACCTACTGAACGCTGAAAGAAGACCTCAGACCTCCCAAAAGGCAAGAAACTCCCCACGTATCTGGGTAGAGCAAAAGAAAAAAGAAAAAACCGAGACAAAAGAATAGGGACAGGACCTGCAACAGTGGGAGGGAGCTGTGAAAGAGGAAAGGTTTCCACACACTAGAAGCCCCTTCGCGGGCGGAGACTGCGGGAGGCGGAGCGGGGAGCTTCGGAGCCGCGGAGGAGAGCGCAGCCACGGGGGTGCGGAGGGCAAAGCGGAGACATTCCCGCACAGAGGATCGGTGCCGACCGGCACTCAGCAGCCCAAGAGGCTTGTCTGCTCACCCGCCGGGGCGGGCGGGGCTGGGAGCTGAGGCTCGGGCTTCGGTCGGAGCGCCGGGAGAGGACCCCAGGTTGGCGGCGTGAACACAGCCTGAAGGCGCTAGTGCGCCACGGCTAGCCGTGAGGGAATCCGGGGAAAAGTCTGGAACTGCCAAAGAGGCAAGAGACTTTTTCTCGCCTTTGTGTTTCCTGGTGCGCGAGGAGAGGGGATTAAGAGCGCTGCTTAAAGGAGCTCCAGAGACGGGCGCGAGCCACGGCTAAAAGCGCGGACCCCAAAGACGGGCATGTGACGGTAAGGCCGCTGCTGCCGCCACCAAGGGGCCTGTGTGCGAGCACAGGTCACTCTCCACACCTCCCCTCCCAGGAGCCTGTGCAGCCCACCACTGCCAGGGTCCCATGATCCAGGGACAACTTCCCCGGGAGAACGCACGGCGCGCCTCAGGCTGGTGCAACGTCATGCCGGCCTCTGCCGCCGCAGGCTCGCCCCGTACTCCGTGCCCCTCCCTCCCCCCGGCCTGAGTGAGCCAGAGCCCCCAAATCATCTGCTCCTTTAACCCCGTCCTGTCTGGGCAGGAACAGACGCCCTCAGGTGACCTACACTCAGAGGCCAGTCCAAATACAAAGCTGAACCTGCGGTGCTGTGCGAACAAAGAAGAGAAAGGGAAATCTCCCCCAGCAGCCTCAGGAGCAGCGGATTAAATCTCCACAATCAACTTGATGTACCCTGCATCTGTGGAATACTTGAATAGACAACGAATCATCTCAAATTGAGGCAGTGAACCTTGGGGGCAATGATATATATATATTTTTTCCTTTTTCCCTTTTTCTGAGTGTGCATGTGTATGCTTCTTTCTGTGATTTTTGTCTGTATAGCTTTGCTTTTACCATTTCTCCTACCATTCTGTCTATTTTATGTTTTTTTCTTTAGTATAGTGAGTGCTTAACACTTGATAAAATTGGTGGATTTGCTTTTTGGTTTGCTTGCTCTCATCTTTCTTTCTTTTCTTTTTCTTTTTTCTTTTTCTTTTTTTTCTTTTTTTATTACTTTTTAATTTTTTAAATTTAATAATTATTTTTTATTTTAATAACTTTATATTATTGTATTTTCTTCCTTCCTTCCTTCCTTTCTTCCTTCCTTCCTTCCTTTCTTCCTTCCTTTCTTTCTTCCTTCCTTCCTTCCTTCCTTCCTTCCTTTCTTTCTTTCTTTCTTTCTTTCTTTCTTTCTTTCTCTCTTTCTTTCTCTCTTTCTTTCTCTTTCTTTTTTTCTCACTTTTCCTCTGAGCTGTGTGGCTAACAGGGTGTTTGTGCTCCAGCCGGGTTTCAGGCCTGTGCCTCTGAGGTAGGAGAGCCGAGTTCAGGACATTGTTCCACTAGAGACCTCCTGTCCACACGTAATATTAAACAGGGAAACTTCTCCCAGAGATCTCCATCTCAATGCTAAGACCCAGCTCCACTCAACGACCAGAAAGCTACAGTGCTGGACACCCTATGCCAGACAACTAGCAAAACAGGAACACAACACAACCATTAGCAGAGAGGCTGCCTAAAGTCATAATAAGGTCACAGACACCCCAAATCACACCACCAGACGTGGTCCTGCCCACCAGAAAGACAAGAGCCAGCCTCATCCTCTAGAATACAGGCACCAGTCCCCTCCACCAGGAAGGCTACACAACCCACTGAACCAAGCTTACACACTGGGAGCAGACACCAATAACAACAGAAATTACAAACCTGCAGCCTGCAAAAAGGAGACCCTAAACACAGGAAGTGAAGCAAAATGAGAAGACAGAGAAACAAACAGCAGATGAAGGAGCAAGGTAAAAACCCACCAGACCAAACAAATAAGAGGAAATAGGCAGTCTACCTGAAAAAGAATTCACAGTAATGATAGTAAAGATGGTCCAAAATATTGGAAATAGAATGGAGAAAATACAAGAAACGTTTAACAAGGACCTAGAAGAACCAAAGAGCAAGCAAACAGTGATGAACAGCACAGTAAATGAAATGAAAAATTCTCTAGAAGGAATCAATAGCAGAATAACTGGGGCAGAAGAACGGATATGTGACCTGGAAGATAAAATAGTGGAAATAGCTACTGCAGAGTAGAATAAAGAAAAAAGAATGAAAAGAATTGAGGAGACTCTCAGAGGCATCTGGGACAACATTAAACACACAAACTTTCGAATTATAGGGGTCCAAGAAGAAGAAGAGAAAAAGAAAGGCACTGAGAAAATATGTGAAGAGATTATAGTTGAAAACTTCCCTAATATGAGAAAGGAAATAGTTAAGTCCAGGAAGCACAGAGAGTCCCATACAGGATAAATCCAAGGAGAAACATGCCAAGACACATGTTAATCAAACTATCAAAAATTAAATGCAAATTAAAAACATATAAAGGAGCAAGGGAATAAAAACAAATAGCATACAAGGGAATCCCCATAAGTTTAACAGCTGATCTGTCAGAAGAAACTCTGCAAGCCAGACGGGAGTGAAAGGACATATTTAGAGTGATGAAGGGGAAAACCCTACAACCAAGATTACTCTACTTGGCAAGGATCTCATTCAGATTCAATGGAGAAATTAAAACTTTACAGACAAGCAAAAGCTAAGAGAATTTAGCACCACGAAACCAGCCCTACAACAAATGCTAAAGGAACTTCTCTAGGCAGGAAACACAAGAAAAGTAAAAGGCCTACAATAACAAACCCAAAACAATTAAGAAAATGGTAATAGTAACATATATTTGATAATTACCTTCAATGTAAATGGATTAAATGCTCCAACCAAAAGACATAGACTGGCAGAATGGATATAAAAACAAGACCTGTATATATGCTGTCTACAAGAGACCCACTTCAGACCTAAGGACACATACAGACTGAAAGTGAGGGGATAGAAAAAGATATTCCATGCAAGTGGAAATCAAAAGAAATCTGGAGTAGCATTCTCATATAAGACCAAATAGACTTTAAAATGAAGACTATTTCAAGGGAAAAATAAAGACACTACATAGTGACCAAAGGATCATTCCAAGAAAAGATATAACAATTGTAAATGTTTATGCACCCAACGTAGGAGCACCTCAATACATAAGGCAAATGCTAACAGCTATAAAAGGAGAAATCGACAGTAACACAATCATCGTAGGGGACTTTAACATGCCACTTTCATCAATGGATGGATCATCCAAAATGAAAATAAATAAGGAAACACAAGCTTTTAATGACACATTAAACAAGATGAACTTAAATGATATTTATAGGACATTCCATCCAAAAGCAACAGAATACACTTTCTTCTCAAGTGCTCATGGAACACTCTCCAAGATAGATCATATCTTGGGTCACAAATCAAGCCTTGGTAAATTTTTAAAAATTGAAGTCATATCAAGTATCTTTTCCAACCACAACACTATGAGACAAGATATCAATTAGAGGAAAAAATCTGTAAAAAAATAAAAATACGTGGAGGCTAAACAACACACTACTTAACAACCAAGAGATCACTGAAGAAATCAAAGAGTAAATCAGAAAATATCTAGAAACAAATGACAATGAAAACACGACTACCCAAAACCTATGGTATGCAGCAAAGACGGTTCTAAGAGGGAAGTTTATAGCAATACAATCCTACCTCAAGAAACAACTCAAATAAACAACCTAACCTTACACCTAAAGCAATTAAAAAACGAAGAACCAAAAACCCCCAAAGTTAGCAGAAGGAAAGAAATCATAAAGATCAGATCAGAAATAAATGAAAAAGAAATGAAAGAAACAATAGCAAAGATCAATAAAACTAAAAGCTGGTTCTTTGAGAAGATAAACAAAATTGAGAAACAATTAGCCAGACTCATCAGGGACAAAAGGTAGAAGACTCAAATCAATATATTTAGAAATTAAAAAGGAGAAGTAACACATGACACTGGAGAAGTACTAAGAAGCGCGAGAGGTTACTACAAGAAATTATATGCCAATAAAATGGAAAACCTGGAAGAAATGAACACATTCTTACAAAAGCACAACCTTCTGAGGCTGAACCAGGAAGAAGCAGAAAATATAAACAGACCAATCACAAGCACTGAAATTGAGACTGTGATTAAAAATCTCCCAACAAATAAAAGCCCAGGACCAGATGGCTTCACAGGAGAATTCTATCAAACATTTAGAGAAGAGCTAACACCAATCCTTCTCAAACTCTTCCAAAATATAGCAGAGAGAGGAACACTCCTAAACTCATTCTACTAGGCCACCATCACCCTTATGCCAAAAGAAAACAAGGATGTCACAAAGAAAGAAAATTACAGGCCAATATCACTGATGAACATAGATGCAACAATCCTCAACAAAATACTAGCAAACAGAAACCAACAGCACATTAAAAGGATCATACACCATGATCAAGTGGGGTTTATCTCAGGAATTTAAGGATTCTTCAATATAGGCAAATCAATCAATGTGATAAACCATATTGACAAATTGAAGGAGAAAAACCATATGATCACCTCAATAGATGCAGAAAAAGCTTTCAACAAAATTCAACATACATTTACAACAAAAACCCTCCAGAAAATAGGGATAGAGGGAACTTACCTGAACATAATAAAGACCATATATGACAAACATACAGCCAACATCATCCTCAATGGTGAAAAAGTGAAAGCATTTCCACTAAGATCAGGAAGAAGACAAGGTTGCCCACTCTCACCACTATTATTCAACATAGTTTTGGAAGTTTTAGCCACAGCAGTCAGAGAAGAAAAAGAAATAAAAAGAATCCAAATCAGAAAAGAAGAAGTAAAGCTGTCACTGTTTGCGGATGACATGATACTACACATACAGAACCCTAAGGACACTACCAGAAAACTACTAGATCTAAACAATGAATCTGGTAAAGTAGCAGGATGCAAAATTAATGCACAGAAATCTCTTGCATTCCTCTACACTAATGATGAAAAATCTGAGGGAGAAATTAAGGAAAGATTCCCATTTACCATTGCAGCAAAAAGAATACAATATCTAGGAATAAGCCTACCTAAGGAGAGAAAAGACCTGTATGCATAAAACTCGAAACATGGTGAAAGAAATAAAAGATGTTACAAACAGATGGAGAGATATACCGATTTCTTGGATTGGAAAAATCAACATTGTGAAAATGACTCTACTACCCAAAACAATCTACAGGTTCAATGCAATCCCTATCAAATTACCCATGGCATATTTCACAGAACTAGAACCAAAAATTTCACAATTTATATGGAAACACCAAAGAACCCGAACAGCCAAAGCAATCTTGAGAAAGAAAAACAGAGCTGGAGTAATCAGGCTCCCTGAATTCAAACTATATTACAAAGCTACAGTAATCAAGAGAGTATGGTACTGGCACAAAAAAACAAAATAAAGATCAATGGAACAGGATAGAAAGCCCAGAGATAAACCCATGCATGTATGATTACCTTATTTTTGATATAGGAGGCAAGAATATACAATTGAGAAAAGACAGCATCTTCAATAAGTGGCGCTGGGAAAACTGGACAGCTATATATAAAAGAATGAAATTAGAACACTCCCTAACACCATACACAAAAATAAACTCAAAATGGAGTAAAGACCTAAATGTAAGGCCAGACACTATCAAACTCTTACGGGAAAGCATAGGCAGAACATTCTATGACATAAAATACAGCAAGATCCTTTGTGACTCACCTCCTAGAGAAATGGAAATAAAAACAAAAATAAACAAATGGAACCTAATGAGACTTATTAGCTTTTGTACAACAAAGGAAACCATAAAGAAGACGAAAAGACAACCCTCAGAATGGGAGAAAATATTTGCAAATGAAGCAACTGACAAGGGATTTATCTCCAAAATTTACAAGCAGCTCATGTAGCTCAATATCAAGAAAACAAACAACCCAATCAAAAAATGGGCAGAAGACCTAAATAGACATTTCTCCAAAGAAGATATACAGATTACCAGCAAACACATGAAAGGATGCTCAACATCACTAATTATTAGAGAAATGCAAATCAAAACTACAATGAGGTATCACCTCTCACCAGTCAGAATTGCCATCATCAAAAAATCTACAAACAATAAATGCCAGAGAGAGTGTGGAGAAAAGGGAACCTTCTTGCACTGTTGGTGGGAATGTAAGTTGATACAACCCCTATGGAGAACAGTGTGGAGATTCCTTAAAAAACTAAAAATGGAACTACCATATGACCCAGCAATCCCACTACTGGGAATATACCCTGAGAAAACCATAATTCAAAAAGAGTCATGTACCAAAATGTTCATTGCATTTGTATTTACAATAGCCAGGACATGGAAGCAACCTAAGTGTCCATCAACAGATGAATGGGTAAAGAAGATGTGGCACATAAATACAATGGACTATTACTCAGCCATAAAAAGAAAAGAAATTGAGTTATTTGTGGTGAGGTGGATGGATCTAGAGTCTGTCATACAGAGTGAAGTAAGTCAGAAAGAGAAAAACAAATGCCGTATTCTAACACATATATATGGAATCTAAAAAAAAATGGTTATGACGAACCTAGGGACAGGATAGGAATAAAGATGCAGATGTAGAGAATGGACTTGAGGACACAGAGTTGAGGGAAGGGTAAGCTGGGACAAAGTGAGAGAGTGGCATGGACTAATATATACTACCAAATGTAAAGTAGATAGCTACTGAGAAGAAGCCACATAGTACAGGCAGATCAGCTTGGATTTTTGTGACCACCTAGAGGAGTGGTATAGAGAGGGGGAGAGGAAGATTCAAGAGGGAGGGGATATGGGGATATGTGTATAGTTGTAGCTGATTCACTTTGTTATAAAGCAGAAACTAATACACCATTGTGAAGCAATTATACTCCAGTAATGGTGTTTAAAAAATAAATAACTAAACAAACAAACAAATAAATAAATAAATAAACCAAGTTCTTGAAGACTGTACTTTCACATAGTTAGGTCTGAAACATAATCCTCTAGTTGAACTCTTTCATTATTGAAAAGCATCAGCAACCTCATAAATATTTCCCATGTCTATGCTAAATAGGCACAATAAAGCAGTAAGTAAGATACGTGTTAGGAAGGAAAATTGCAACATTATTATCTAAATCCAATGGAGACAGACTTTTATTAAAATGTTAACTTTAGCTTTGAAGATTGTTTCCAAATATCATTAGGTTCGAAAAAGTATTATTTAGCCACAAACTATGTAGTAGTCTTGCCCACAGCTATAATGAGTATTATATGCCTCCGCACCCCACCTCCCTCCATCTAACATCTGGATTTTCTTTACTCACTCCCTACATCAATATGTTAACCTAAATACAGAAGAGATCCTGCACCACTAAAGATAGTTCTAATTTCAGAATCTTTCCCTCTTTATACTTTTCATAATGTCCTTAATTGACACGTTTTTATTATTCTAACACATGATCCCCTTGTTCTCCCATTATTCCTCTTTTTTTTAATTTTAGAATTTTATTTTAATTAATTTTTATACAGTAGGTTATTATTAGTTATCCATTTTATACATATTAGTGTATATATGTCAAACCCAATTTCCCAATTCATCACACCACCATGCCACCGCCCCGCCACTTTCCCCCCTTGGTGTCCATACGTTTGTTCTCTACATCTGTGTCTCAATTTCGGCCCTGAAAACCGGTTCCTCTGTACTATTTTTCTTGGTTCCACATATATGTGTTATTATACAATACTTGTCTTTCTCTTTCTGACTTACTTACTTCACTCTGTATGACAGTCTCTAGATCCATCCACATCTCTACAAATGACTCAGTTTCGTTCCTTTTTATGGCTGAGTAATAGTTCATTGTATATACGTACCACATCTTCTGTAACCATTCGTCTCTTGATGGGAAATTAGGTTGCTTACATGTCCTGGCTATTGTAAATAGTGCTGCGATGAACATTGGGGTGCATGTGTCTTTTTGAATTATGGTTTTCTGTGGGTATATGCCCACTATTGCGATTGTTGTGTCATATGGTAATTCTATTTTTAGTTTTTTAAGGAACCTCTGTACTGTTCTCCATACTGGCTGTATCAATTTACATTCCCACCAACAGTACAAGAGGGTTCCCTTTCCTCCACACCCTCTCCAGCATTTGTTGTTTGTAGATTTTATGAAGATGCCCATTCTAACTGGTGTGAGGTGATACCTCATTGTAGTTTTGATTTGCATTTCTCTAATAATTAGTGATGTTGAACAGCTTTTCATGTGCTTCTTGGCCAACTGCATGTCTTCTTTGGAGAAATGTCTATTTAGGTCTTCTGCCCATTTTTGGATTGTGTTGTTTGTTTTTTGACATTGAGCTGCAGGAGCTGCTTGTAAATTTTGGAGATAAATCCCTCGTCAGTTGCTTCATTTGCAAATATTTTCTCCCATTCTGAGGGTTGTCTTTTCATCTTGTTTGTAGTTTGCTGTGCAAAAGCCTTTAAGTTTCACTAGGTCCCATTTGTTTATTTTTGTTTTTATTTCCATTACTCCAGGAGGTGGATCAAGAAAGATCTTGCTGTGATTTATGTCAAAGAGTGTTCTTCCTATGTTTGCCTCTAAGAGTTGTATAGAGTCTGGTCTTACATTTAGGTCTGCAATCCATTTTGAGTTTATTTTTGTGTGTGGTGTTAGGGAGTGTTCTAATTTCATTCTTTTACATGTAGCTTTCCAGTTTTCCCAGCACCACTTATTGAAAAGACTGTCTTTTCTCCATTGTATATCCTTGCCTCCTTTGTCATAGATTAGTTGACCATAGCTGTGTGGCTTTATCCTGAGCTTTCTAACCTGTTCCATATTTCTGTTTTTGTGCTAGTACCATATTGTCCTGATTACCGTAGCTTTGTAGTATAGTCTGATATCCTGGAGTCTGATTCCTCCAGCTCCATTTTTTTCCCTCAAGACCACTTTGGCTGTTTGGGTCTTTTATGTCTCCACACAAATTTTAAGATTTTTTGTTCTCGTTCTGTAAAAAATGCCATTGGCAATTTGACAGGGATTGCATTGAATCTGTAGATTGCTTTGGGTAGTATAGTCATTTTCACAATATTGATTCTTCCAATCCAATAAATTGGTATATCTCTCCATCTGTTGGTATCAACTTTAATTTCTTTCATCAGTGTGTTATAGTTTTCTGCATACAGGTCTTTTGTCTCCCTAGGTAGGATTATTCCTAGGTATTTTATTTTTTTTGTTGAAGTGGTAAATGGGAGTGCTTCCTTAATTTCTTTTTCAGATTTTTCATCATTACTCTATAGGAATGCAAGAGATTTCTGTGCATTAATTTGGTATCCTGAAACTTTATCACATTCATTGATTAGCTCTTGTAGTTTTCTGGTGTCATATTTAGGATTCTGTATGTGTAGTATCATGTCATCTGAAAGCAGTGACAGTTTTACTTCTTCTTTTCCAATTTGTATTCCTTTTATTTCTTTTTCTTCTCTGATAGCCATGGCTAGGACTTCCAAAGCTATGTTGAATAATAATGGTGAGAGTGGACATCCTTGTCTTTTTCCTGATCTTAGAGGAAATTCTTTCAGTTTTTCACCATTGAGAATGATGTTTTCTGTGGGTTTGTCTTATATGGCCTTTATTATGTTGAGGTAGGTTCCCTCTATGCCCACACTCTGGAGAGTTTTTATCATAAATGGGTGTTCAATTTTGTCAAAAGATTTTTCTGCATCTATTGAGATGATCCTATGGTTTTTATTTTCAATTTATTAATATGGTGTATCACGTTGATTGATTTGCGTATATTGAAGAATCCATGCATCCCTGGTATAAATCCCACTTGATCATGGTGTATGATCCTTTTAATGTGTTGTTGCATTCTGTTTGCTAGTATTTTCTTGATGATTTTTGCATCTATATTTATGAGTGATATTGGTCTATAATTTTCTTCTTTTGTAATATCTTTTTCTGGTTTTGGTATCAGGGTGATGGTGCCCTCATAGAATGAGTTTGTGAGTGTTCTTTCCTCTGCAATTTTCTGGAAGAGTTTGAGAACGATAGGTGTTAGCTCTTCTCTAAATGTTTGATAGAATTCAGCTGTGAAGCCATCTGCTCCTGGACTTTTGTCTGTTGGAAGATTTTAATCACAGTTTGAATTTCATTACTTCTGATTTGTCTGTTCATATTTTCCATTTCTTCTTGGTTCAGTCATGGAAAGTTATGCCTTTATAAGAATTTGTCCATTTCTTCCAGGTTGTCCATTTTATTGTCATAGAGTTTCTTGTAGTAGTCTCTTAGGTTGCTTTGTATTTCTGCAGTGTCCATTGTAACTTTTCCTTTTTCATTTCTAATTTTATTGATTTGAGCCCTCTCCCTCTTTTTCTTGATGAGTCTGGCTAATGGTTTATCAACTTTGTTTATCTTCTCAAAGAACCAGCTTTTAGTTTTATTGATGTTTGCTATTGTTTTCTTTGTTACTATTTCATTTATTTCTGCTCTGATCTTTATGATTTCTTTCCTTCTACTACGTTTCGGTTTTGTTTGTTCTTCTTTCTCTAGTTCCTTTAGGTGTAAGGTTAGATGGTTTATTTGAGATATTTGTTGTTTCTTGAGGTACGATTGTATTGTTATAACCTTTCCTCTTAAAACTACTTTTGCTACATCCCATAGGTTTTGGATCGTCATGTTTCCGTTGTCATTTGTCTCTAGGTAATTTTTGATTCCCTCTTTGATTTCTTCAGTCATCTCTTGGTTATTTCATAATGTATTGTTTAGCCTCCGTGTGTTTGTGTTTTTTACGTTGTTTTCCCTGTAATTGGTTTCTAATCTCATAGCGTTGTGGTCAGAAAAGATGCTTAATATGATTTCAATTTTCTTAACTTTACTAATGCTTGATTTGTGACCCGAGATGTGATCTATCTTGGACAATGTTCCGTGCGCACTTGAGAAGAAAGTGTAATCTGCTGGTTTTGGATGGAATGTCCTATAAATATCAATTAAATATATCTGGTCTATTGTGCCTTTTAAAGCTTGTGTTTCCATATTAATTTTCCGTTTGGATGATGTGTCCATTGGTGTAAGTGAGGTGTTAATGTCCCCCACTATTATTGTGTTACTGTCGATTTCCTCTTTTATAGCTGTTAGCAGTTACCTTATGTATTGAGGTGCTCCTATGTTGGGTGCATATATATTTATAATTGTTATCATCTTCTTGGATTGATCCCTTGATCTTTATGTAGTGTCCTTCCTTCTCTCTTGTAACATTCTTTATTTTAAAGTCTATGTTATCTGATACGAGTATTGCTATTCCAGGTTTCTTTTGATTTCCATTTGCATGGAATATCTTTTTCCATCCCCTCACTTTCCATCTGTATGTGTCCCGAGGTCTGAAGTGGGTCTCTTTTAGACAGCATATATATGGGTCTTGTTTATGTATCCATTCAGCGAGCCTGTGTCTTTTGGTTGGAGCATTTAATCCGTTCATGTTTAAGGTAATTATCGATATATATGTTCCTATTTCCATTTTCTGAATTGTTTTGGGTTTGTTTTTGTAGGTCCTTTTCTTCTCTTGTGTTTCCTACCTAGAGAAGTTCCTTTAGCATTTTCTGTAGAGCTGGTTTTATGGTGCTGAATTCTCTTAGCTTTTGCTTGTCTGTAAATCTTTTGATTTCTCCATCGAATCTGAATGAGACCGTTGCCAGGTAGAGTAATCTTGGTTGTAGCTTTTTACCTTTCATCAATTTAAATATGTCATGCCGTTCCCTTCTGGCTTGTAGAGTTTCTGGTGAGAAATCAGCTGTTAACCTTATGGGAGTTCCCTTGTATGTTGTCATTTTTCCCTTGCTGCTTTCAGTAATTTTTCTTTGTCTTTAATTTTTCCAATTTGATTACTATGTGTCTCAGCCTGTTTCTCCTTGGGTTTATCCTGTATGGGACTCTCTGCACTTCCTGGACTTGGGTGGCTATTTCCTTCCCCATGTTAGGGAAGCTTTTGACTATAATCTCTTCAAATATTCTCTCGGGTCCCTTCTTTCTCTCTTCTCCTTCTGGGACCCCTATAATGTGAATGTTGTTGTGTTTAATGTTGTCCCAGAGGTCTCTTAGGCTGTCTTCATTTCTTTTCATTCTTTTTTCTTTATTGTGTTCCACAGCAGTGAATTCCACTGTTCTGTGTTCCAGGTCACTTATCCGTTCTTCTGCCTCAGTTCTTCTGCTATTGATTCCTTCTAGTGTAGTTTTCATTTCAGTTACTGTATTGCTCATCTCTTTGTTTGTTCTTTAATTCTTCCAGGTCTTTGTTAAACATTTCTTGCATCTTCTCGATCTTTGACTCCATTCTATTTCCAGGGTCCTGGATCATATTCATTATCATTATTCTGAATTCTTTTTCTGTAAGGTTGCCTATCTCCACTTGTTCTCATTGTTTTTCTTGGGTTTTTTTTTTTTTTTTTTTTTTTTTGGGTTTTGGGGCCTCTCACTGCTGTGGCCTCTCCCGTTGCGGAGCACAGGCTCCGGAC
>NW_006786277.1:507887-529528 GCF_000442215.2 Lipotes vexillifer | reverse complement strand
CCCGCGTCTCCTGCATCGGCAGGCGGACTCTCAAGCACTGCGCCACCAGGGAAGCCCTTTCTTGGGTTTTGTCTTGTTCCTTCATCTGGTACATGGCCCTCTGCCTTTTTATCTTTTCTATCTTTCTGTGACTCTGGTTTTTGCTCCACAGGCTGCAGGATTATAGTTCTTCTTGCTTTTGCTGTCTGTCCTCTGGTGGATGAGGCTATCTAAGAGGCTTGTGCAAGTTTCCTGATGGGAGGGACTGGTGGTGGGTAGAGCTGGCTGTTGGTCTGGTGTGCAGAGCTCAGTTAAACTTTAATCCACTTGTCTGCTGATGGGTGGGGCTGGGTTCCCTGCCTTTTGATTGTTTGGCCTGAGGCGACCCAACACTGGAGCTTATTGGGCTCTTTGGTGGGGCTATTGGTGGACTCTAGGAGGGCTTACACCCAAGAGTACTTCTCAGAACTTCTACTGCCAGTGTCCTTGTCCTCACAGTGAGACACAGCCACCCCCGGCCTCTGCAGGAGACCCTTCAACACTAGCAGTTAGGTCTGGTTCAGTCTCCCCTGAGCTCACTGATCCTTCCCCTGGGTCCCGATGCGCACACTACTTTGTGTGTGCCCTCCCAGAGTGAAGTCTCTGTTTTCCCCAGTCCTGTCGAAGTCCTGCAATCAAATCCCACCAGTCTTTAAAGTCTGATTCTCTAGGAATTCCTCCTCCTGTTGCCACACCCCCAGGTTGGGAAGCCTGATGTGGGGCTCAGAACCTTCACTCCAGTGGGTGGATTGCTGTGGTATAAGTGTTCTCCAGTCTGTGAGTCACCCACCCAGCAATTATTGGATTTGATTTTATTGTGATTGCACCCTTCCTACCATCTCATTGTGGCTTCTCCATTGTCTTTGGATGTGGGGTATCTTTTTTGGTGAGTTCCAGTGTCTTCCCGTTGATGACTGTTCAGTTAGTTGTGATTCTGGTGCTCTTGCAGGAGGGCATGAGAGCACATCCTTCTACTCCGCCATCTTGAACCAATCATCCTCCTCTTTTTGTCTTTTTATCTTAGCTCAATAAGTTGTGTTTACTTTCCGTTCTGTTATTTCTTTTCTATACCTTAAAACTTCCATTTTTCAACCTCACTTTCATAGTTTCTTCTGTGACCCACCTTCTCTAGATTGGTCCCTGGATTTTGCATCTAACTGCTTTATCTTACCTAGTCTGTGTTTTTCATCTGACCTTAATACCCCAGTGAATATACTTTGAAATTACACTACCTCTAACCTTTGGCATGTAGGTAAAATTTTCCAATTTGGAATAACAAGAACACATGCCTCTGTTCAGAGAGCTCCGCACTAACACTGACCAACCAAACAGTGATGGAAAAGCATGGATGAGCTTATTACATTTATGTTAGGGCCTTAGCCTGCTTTCCATTATGACAGCTCTTCTTTCTTATATGCTTTGTGCATTTGGACCAGCAACTATTTTCATAAGTACACTAGCTGCAGTTTATTAAAATTCAATGCAAAACACCTATCACCCAGATCTTGGCTTCTAATATCCTCTCCAATTAAAGGAAGCAAAATTCTTGAAGTAAAGGCTGATTTTAGGACTAGTGTAGGAAGTATAGAAAACGAGCCTGGAGCACTAGTAGTGCCAGAAAATAAAATTTAAAAAAAATCTACCTTAATGGGGGTATGTCAAAGGGACACAGAAGCCAAGTGAAAGAGTTCCCAATGGCCAATATGGAATAATATGAGCAAAAAAATAAAATAAGTAGTATTGGGTTATAATCCAAAGTGTAAACTAAACATTCATGAGTCCATACTGACATAAATAAATGATCAATTAATAAATAAATGAGGAAAGACAAATCTTCCATACAGGAGAATCCCAAATAATTTATGTAGCTACTCTGCCCACAAGGAGGAGGTGTTGACTTAGGTGTTGACTGCATCTGGTGACTTCCTACCAAAGAGTACAGTATGGAAAGGGGGGAGACAAAGAAATGTTACAATGGAGAAAATTAACACCTCAGCCAGGATCATGATCAACATCAACAGTGATGTTATATTGATGTTATTAGCATATACTCTTGATATGACATGATGAAACGGCCCTTTACCTTTATTGTCTTCTCCCTTAAACATATGATTCCAGTCTATTCATGAAAAAACAATCAGCCAAATTCCAAAAGAAGGGCTTTCTAAAAAAAACAAAAATAAAAAATCCTGAACAATACTCCTCAAAACTATCAAGGTCACCAAAAGGAAGGAAAATCTCAGACATGGTCACAGTCAAGGAGAACCCAGGAACCCAAGGAGACATGACAAATAAATATGTCCTGGATGACATCGTGGAACAGAAAAGGGACATTCAGTAAATACTAAGGAAGTTTGACTAAAGTGTGGTTAACAGTCAAGTATGAATATCGATGCACTCATTGTAACAAACATACCGTACTAATGTAAGATGTTAATAATAGGGAAAGCTCTGTGTAGGATATATGATGAATGCTGTACTATTTTCTCAATTTTTCTATCATTCTAAAACTAACCTAAATTTAAATCTAGAAAATAAATTGTCTTTAAAAATTGATGTGATACAAATGAGGAAAGAAGAGAACAAGTAAGATTTTTAGGAGTTGTTGATGGGAGACAACTTAGAGCTGGAAGGAGGCATCTGCAGCAAAGGATGGATCCCAGAGATGTTTTTCCCAAGAGTGTATGACAAGTCTGGAGAATGTTTGTACTTTGATTAAAAAGATGTTTATGCTTGGCTTTCTCCCACCTGAGGGATGCATCAGCACTGTCCTCCTGCCTACAGCACTCCCACCCATGTCATGCTTTGGGGCTCAACTTTAACTTCACATTTTCGGAAGAGTTTTTGCAGACCTTCAGATGAGGTTAGGTCTCTCAGTATTGTTTCTCAGCACCTTCTACCTCTCTTTCACAGCATATTTGTAAGTGAATCATTTAATGCCCTTTCTCATGAGGCTGTCAGCTTCATGAAAGTAGAAAATATGGAGTTCAGTAGACAATAAGTGCCTAACACACTTGTGTGTTCATTGATAGATTAATAAGGTGAATTCCAGGAGTAAGGAAAGGGAAGTCATGCCCATGTGGAAGGTGAATGATGTAGAGATAATTCCAGATTAGATGTATAAGACACAGAAATTTAAAAATATTGGAAATCTACATTTGGTTTGATTACCCAACCATGTACTGTGTTTCGGATGTGACATTGGTAGTGAAAAATACTTGCAAAAATCGTGGTGGGCAGTCTTGGTTGGTCAGGAAAGCCTTCTGACTTCAATAACAGAACAAACTTGGAATCTGTTTATGAAATTTTATAATAATAATAGTGGCCATTATTTATTTAGTAGTTACTCTATACCAGGCACTGTGTTAAGCACCTTGATAATTATTTTGTTTAATCTTCACAGCAACACTGTAATGATAATAGCTAAAAAGTATCCAGTACTTGCCCTGTTCTAAGCACCTTATACACATTAGCTCATTCAGTCGTCCCCAAGATTCTATGAGATCAGCACTATCATAACTGCTATGTAACAGTGGATGATACCAAAGTACATAAAAGTATAATGACTAATCCAAAGTAATAGAAAGCCACAGAGCTTGGATTTAAAAACAGAAGAGAAAGAAAGGGAACCTTGGCTCTAAATCAGTTTCCTATGTTGCCTCACCATTCACTCCTAGACTAAGTTTTATTTTCTGAATTTTTCAGATTTTCAAAAATCAAACAAAGTCTCAGGGAGACTAAGTTATTTGCCGCCTCAAATCACATAAGAAGTAACTCCAACCCAGACTCCAGACTCTGTCTGTCAGATTCTTAATCATGTATGACATAATGTCTTGACATTATAGTTTCCTGGAACAACAAGATCTGCATACTTCCCACATACCGTGTAAGCCACTCATTCTGCTATGTACCCTTAATTTACCTTTTTCAAATTCAAAACATTGTTTCCTATTTAAGAGTCCTAAGTAGGATCAATACACCTTACTGAACAATAAGCTTTACCTTATTCATATCCACTGGAACTTTCAAAGAATGACTTAATGGTTTTCTTAGTCTTCTCCTTTCAGGACTTGTGTTCCACCAGTACTAATTACCATTGTATTTATCCCTTTCATCATTTGTGTTTACCAGAGCCTGGACTACTCTGCTCGTTCTAGTTTGTCCTATAAAAGAGAGTGACTAGGATTGTATACTATATTCAAATCACTCATGACATATGGCTTTGATAAAAGGAAAAACTTACTCTCAGCTTTTTTTCCCCATACATTTTTTGGTGATTCATTTTAGAATCACACTGATTAAACTCTTCAGGAAAAGTTTGTTTTCTTCTATGCATTTACCCCATAGGACATTTTACTTGTACTAATACTAGGCAATACAAGTAAATATAGGCTCATTTTTCTGCAAGCTTCTTGAGCGAAAGATGAATTATTTATTTTTGTATTCTTCATAGTGTCTAGTACCATGCCTGTTATACTGTAGGTGTTCAATGAAAGTTTACTTTATGAAAGATGTTTAACGACTGTCGAGGAGAGATTCCTTCCTCTTGTTGACAGAAAGCTCCCTAGTACACACTTTAGTGACCTTTATGTTCCCTTCCTTAGCTTAGCACCAGATAACAGATGGTAGCATTGAGTAAATGCTTATTAAATTGAATAAACTGTTGCCTCAAATGATTTGTTTATGCTTTTTTTATGCAATCCATTATCACCCATTTCACACAGTATTCAATTTAACAAACATTTGATAAAAGAAAATAAGATAGATAATTCTGGTTTGCTTCTCAGCTCTATCACTTGGTATATAACCTTGGAGAAAATAATTAGACTCTCTGAGTCTCAGTCCCTTCACCTGTAAAATGAGAATAAGATTAAACACTTTATAGAATCACTGTAAGGATTGTATAAGATAATAAATATTAAACACTTAGTACTATGTCTGGCACGTAATAAGTGCTCAGTAAGTGTTTCTTAAATCATCTTAATATTAGTTATTAAGTAATATAAAGACATCACATTTAGAGACAGGTAAGTGAATATTGGTTGTTTATAATATACATATGGTTCAAACGACAGTGATGCTGGTGACGATGGCGTAGAAAACTCATAAACTGGGGAAACAAAGGAAAGAATGCACCAGGAAAGAGCAAAGAGAGTTCTTATGACCATTTATTGGCAAAGAGAGTTACATCTGTCCTGAAGAGGCTTCCAAAGTCAGGACATGCCCATAGAAGACCTCTGAATTCCTCTCCTCTCTTAATAACCTTTCCCTTGGCCTCCTCTGCCTTGGTTTCCTTGCCCCCTGCATAGATACGAATTCTTTTTTAGAATGACATGGGCTTGTTTGTCCAGGCTTAATTCTTAGGTAAGCAATTCCAAATATGCTGCATTTTTCAAGCAATCTGTAGAGACTGGAATAATAGAGAGCAATTGTGTTGCTTAGCCAAAGAATACCTTTTTCTTTTGTTTTTATCCATCAAAGAATGAATACCATCTGAGCTGAACTGAAACGCTTGAGTCACTAAGTCACACATTCTGAGCATTTTTCCAGGATCATGAAGGAAGCCATGACTGCTGACTTAGAAAAAGCAAGAGGAAATTAGTTGCTATTAAAATATATAAACATTTTAATGAATCTTCTGAAATTTCATGCTGTCATTAAGCAGTGCCATGTAAACAATCGATGTATTAGAAATCATCAAGTGTTTGGAGAATGTAAGAAAACAAAATGCTCCTATATTTCCACCAGGAATCTGATTAGGTAGATCTTTACTATGTTTGTAAAACACCCATTTCTATGACATAAACACAATATAGTAGGGGTCAGTCCGCGAGCTGTTTAGGAACTGGGCCACACAGCAGGAGGTGAGCAGTGGGCAAGCAAGTGAAGCTTCATCTGCCACTCCCCATCACTCCCCATCGCTCGCATTACCACCTGAACCATACCCGCCCACCTTACATGGAAAAATTGTCTTCCACAAAACCGGTCCCTGGTGCCAAAAGGGTTGTGGACCACTGCAATATAGAATATAGAATATTTAAAAAGTAAGAGACGGGAAAGCCACATTCCATAACGTGAACAATGATATTCTTTGAGTAAGAAAGTTAAGTGTAGCTTTAATTTTTACTTTGTGTTTTTTCAAATTGTCACAATAAACATATATTAGATGTGAATGCTATTGCTACTTTGGCTATTGCTATCTGTCACTTTGACATTTGTTCAAGAGACAAACTAGATGAGAAATTGTGAAAGAAATGACGTAAATTAATCACACCCAGTGGAAAAAAAAGAACTCAAAATTTAGGCTTTACTGAGGATGGCCAATACAATAATGCCATCTCTAGAAATGTGCATAACAGTAAATTAAAATTCTTGAAATTTGGTAATTTAGCTGAAATAAATGCAGGTTAGCTCTAGATAAATGGAAAAGAAATGTTCTGGGAAAAAGTTTTTAAGGAAGAAAAAATATCTGCATGTTGTAGGTTGTTTTTCCCGTTAGTTTTCTATGTGCAGGGGAGACATATGAGAAACATTTTATTCAATAGAAATTTTCCTAGCAAGGAAACTACATTTTCTTGGGTGAAATAACTTGATAGGTGCAAGAGTATAATGGGAAGAGCCTGCCCTGCTCCAAATTAGCCATTAAACTGAAGAACAAAGGGGAGAAGTGAAAAGGGGCACAGAAACAGATATGGTAGAAGTCTACTGTCCTGATATTTGACCCTAGAATATTAGTTACCAATAATTATAATAGTAATAATAATCATAGCTAATACTAGTTGAGCATTTACCATGTGTCAGGCATCATACTAAGTCCATTATGCATATTAAATCATTTAATTCTTCTAACTACTCTAAACGGTTGGGTTCACAAATGCTTGTTCTGGGGGTTTAGTATTTGGATTTTTTGTGTAACACAGGCACCTGGATGCAGAAACAAATATGGGCAAGGAAGCCTGGTGACCATGGAAAACCAGGGGAGATCCCTAAAATCTTACACATTTGGGATTAGGGGCAATTATACTTAGATCTAAAAGAGAAAGGAGGTTCCAGCTGATACAAGGGATACACTTATTTGTAAAAAATTTAGGCTGGAGAATAACAAAAGGAGAAAATTTGCCCAATTTTTCCCACTAGGAGAGACAGAGAGGTCTAGTGGAAAGAATACTGGCTTTGGAATCAGGCAAACATGCATTCCAGGATTTACTCTGTCCTTCTCTGAATGTGTGACCTTAGGCAAATCACTTAACTTCTGTAAACATCAGTTTGCCTACATGTGGGTCTGGCTTTATGTGCATACTATCTATGCAGTCACAGAGGACCCTGTGCTTCAAAATGTTCCTTGCTTGGTTTAATGCTCTACTATCTTCATCTTGAAATTCTTAATAATTTTGAACAAAAACGTCCGCAGATTTCTTTTTGCATAGGCCCTGCAAATTATGTAGACAGTCCTGCCTATCTACAAAATGAAGATGGCAATTCCTGCCTCACTGATCAGCATGAAATTACCTGTGCTTAGGACATATCTAGGAACCTGGCACATAGAACTCAGAATTACTCTTTTAAGCTTAAGCCACAGAACAACAAAGACCAATGTACTTTTAGGCCCCAGGTTAACTTTGTCAGAAAAATTGATGGGAGGAAAGAGAAGAGGAGAAAGAGACTGTGATTATAGTTACTGTGGTGGTGCTACCTACAGTTCTCACTTCTGTCCAACTGTAGAAACGAGGATATTTCCCAAGGTACTCAGAACACATGACCAGCAGTATTCTATAAATAAAATATTATGGTATTGCATAGAGATTTGTTTTCTGAACTGCAAACTTTATACCAGGAGAATTTTGCAAGTGATAATTCCATAAATCCTACTCCTACTCAAGGCTATGGAAATGTAGTGTCCAAAATCCTACCTGTTAATAGGGCCTGGTGAATTGCAAAAGTATTAGGTAGGTCAACTTAATTCAAATCACTTAATTCACCAAATATATTCTTAAAACTTAACAGGTACTGGGTCTCTGTAAATGCCGTGCAGTGTTCTGGAGAAATGCATAGTGAATGAAGATGAAAAGAAAATTATTCATACATACGATAACTTTTTAAAGCTGGGTAGGAACCTGGAGAGAATTTTGTGTGTGTCCTGATTTCACACTGTCCAGAGAGCTAAAAAGATTTAGTTTCAGCAATGTAACTAGTCAGGGAGAGATCAGAAACTAGAATCCACATCTCCTTTGTGCCAACCCAGTTCTCTTTGGCTAGTCCCATCTCTACAGGTCATCCAACGTAGTTCAAAATGACCTTGGAAAAAGGAAAGAGGCAATCAGTGCACTGTGCATTATTCAACAGTGTGCTTTAAAGAGCTCACACTCACAAGGTTACTATAGGTTTTCAAAGTCTGATGAAATTTGCCATTCTCTGCATGTGAATACCAATCCTTCTATAAATAAGCCATAATTCATTTCAACAAATAATGTCAATTCTATAATAGGAACAAAAATGTTGTAGAAAAAAGTGCAGCTTTATTTTTGGAATAGTTTGAATTGGTCACATCCTATTTTATTGGAGATGGAGTATAGTATAATGACTAAAGCCAGGGCTTGAAAGGGAAATGTTGAAGGCTGGGGGAACCTATCCACTTACCTCTTGGTACCTCTACTTCTCTTCCTGTAAATTAGGGACAATAATGTAAGAATAACTGTAAGAATAACATGGTTTTCTCTATGTGAAGTATTTAACCTAATGTCTGCCCCATAGTAAGTTCTCAATAAATGGAAAATGTTAATATTATCATTATTACTCTCACCAATAATGGCAGCAGTGAGAGTAGTTGAAATATCATAGTTCTGGAGAGTCCTGGCACACAAGACCAGAAAGCAATGAGAGACTTGAGAAACCTTTTTTTTTAAAAATTTATTAATTAATTAATTTATTTTTGGCTGTGTTGGGTCTTCGTTGCTATGCGCAGGCTTTCTCTAGTTGCTGCGAATAGGGGGTACTCTTCGTTGCGGTGCGCGGGCTTCTCATTGCAGTGGCTTCACTTGTTGCAAAACATGGGCTCTAGGCGTGCGGGCTTCAGTAGTTGTGGCATGTGGGCTCAGTAGTTGTGGCTTGCATGCTCTAGAGCTCAGTCTCAGTAGCTGTGGCACATGGGCTTAGTTGCTCCGCAGCATGTGGGATCCTCCTGGACCAGGGCTTGAACCCTTGTCCCCTGCATTGGCAGGCTGATTCCCAACCACTGCACCACGAGGGAAGTCCGAGAAACCTTTAAAACATGAATTTTAGATCATTTAAAACTGTATTTCACAGTCTGAAAAACATTTTGAAAACTTATTTCATAATGTTTTCTTTCAGACTTTAGCCCCTTTTGAGGGTGGATAATCTTGTGCTTTCCCTTGTAACCAGAGTGCACCATCCAGAGATTTAATTCCATGTGCGTAGTTAAGATAACTCAAGCTACATAAACAAATAACTCCCTATAATCTAAGGAAGACCCAAAGGCATTACAACCATTAAACTTAAATAATTCGTTGTGTTCAAGTTTCTCCTAAGCAGTTTATTTTACCCTCATGTCTGAAGTTACATCTGAAACATGATTAAACCATTGTACATTTAATGGATTTTTAAAGCAATTAATGGTATTCAGATATATGTGTCCTACAATGTAAATATAATATGCAGTGAATAACCAGTTTGAAAAATTCAGTGTTGTTTGGGTAGTGGGGAATACTATTAATGTCTCACCAATTTTAATATTTAACTAAAAATCCAGGAATCATGAGGGTATACTTGGGTTTTTACAAAAAGACTGAAATACATTCAGTGTTTTCATACTGTTTTTAAAAGTTTCTAATTTGCAAGGTCATAATAAAGTATAAAGGTTAGATAATAGTAAAGTACTAATTTTGATAATTTTACGGTGGTTAAAAAATACATTGTAAATTATTTAGCGGCAAAAGGCATCATGTCTGCTACTGACTCTTAAAATAGTTTTAAAAATATCTATCTCACAGAGAACAAGGGATAAAGCAGATGTAGTAAAATGTTAACACGGGAAATCCAGGTGAAAAGAACACGGGAATTCTTTGTATTCTTCTCACAATTTTTCTTTAAGTCTGAATTAATGTCAAAATAAAAAGTTAAACAAAAAAAAAACTAATTTGTAACAATGGTCTGGGTAGGCTTTTAGCAGGTAGACAAAGGGAAAAGGACTTTAATGGAAGTAAAGGTATAAATCAGAGAGAGGAGCATTGAGAAACCTAAGCAGTTCAGAAGGCCTTGAATAGTGGGTGCAATGAGAGTTAAGGCTAGAGAAAGAGAGAGCCTAGGGCAGTGTTGTCCTGTGGGAAGCTAATTTAGGATGTTATAAGCAGAAGAGTGAAAGAAGACAGCGTTTTAGAAAGATTGCACTAGCAGAAGTGTGAACCATTCAAGACAGAAGTCAGGAAAGTCAGTAATTAGTATAACAATGTAAAGAATGAGTATGAGGGCCTGAATTAGAGTAGTATTTGTATGGATGGAAGAGCAAGTATCATAAAATGTAGTAGTTACAAGCACAAGCTCTGGTTTCAAATCCCAGTTTCTGCATTTCCTAGCTATGTCACCTTTAGTAAAGTTACTTAACCTCTGTGAGGTTTAGTTTTTCTCATCCACAAGATGGACAAAATAGGAGCAGATCTCTCACAGAGTAGTTAGGATTAACAAAGGGGACAAATAAATGTAAAACACTTAAGACAATTCAGTGTCACAAAGAATGCTCTCATAAATTAAAAGGATGCACATGAAAATGTTATCATAGGCATTATCAAGAGCCACTGACTAATTAGTTGGGTTTCTAGCCTGGGAGAATGACAATACCATTCTCCTGACAGTACCATCTCTCAACCTGTATATTATAGGATACTTAGCATCCTAGCCTCTACCTACTAGACACCAGTAGCTGACCTCCAGTTACGAGAATCAAAATGTATCCAGACATTGTCAGATACCCGCTGGGGGGAAAAGTCACCCTCTGTGAGTGAGAACCAGTGACCTAGAGGATGAGTAAAAGAGGAGATGCGGCAAGTTTGGCACGAGACACAAGCAACAGGAACTTCCACTGAGATCAGCATATAGAGTGTTGGGCTAGAGAAACATTACTACCCAGAACTTTCCTCCGATCTAAGCTATCCCAGCATTACTCCCCTACATAGTCCAGGGATTTGATGAATAACAATCTTCCACCAGGAAACCACAGCTATGGACAAAAAGGGTACTTTGCTGAGCTGTCATAGAAATAACATGTTTTAAAGGATGTTTAAAAATATAGAAAGTGAAAAAGGCAGATGTTTTTGTTTATATATATATATATATATATATATATATATACATACATACATACAAACACACAGGCATGGATAAAGAATGGTGGAATATACAATGAAATTTTAATTGTTGTTCTTGCTAGGTAATTTTTTGGAGGGAAATCTACAATACATGTCATTTTTAAGCTGAATTTTAAAGCTGAAATCTACAATACATGTCATTTTTAAGCTGAATTCCATTTTAAAATAAATGGAATTTTAAGATTTGGACCATTTTTCTTACAGTGAAGGATTTTTTAAAATTCTTATATTTCAGAGTATCACATACTCAAAAGAGGTAGAGTCAGAATTACATTTTAATGAATCTTAACCCCCCTGAAAAAGTTGACCCTATGAGCCACGACTATTTCAACATTTGGAAAGATGAAAGTAGAATAAAGCTTTACTGCATTATTTCCAATAGATTTAATTAAATGAAAAGTTTTATATAAAAGTCAGCAGGACCTGGCCATAGAAGTATCAGTATTCATGATATGGTCCCTATCTTGTTATTTATTCTTTGTGGTGTCACTATAGACATGTTAGATCAGATTGTCTAAACATTTGACAAATTTCTCAGAAGGTTGGGCTGACATTTTTTGGTATTTCGGAGAAAGATGAATAACCTTTCCTTATTTTCCCCCCAAAGGAACTAGAGGGCTGAATGTTACAAACTGCTTTTCAAAGAGAACTAGAGAGTAAAAACAACTCTGCCTAAGCAAGGATTGGTTAGTGGTAATGAAAACTAAGAGCTCTTAAATATTTATATCAGTTCTTTCTCTGAATGTTCTAACATTCTTACTGAAGAATCTGACTGCTGATCAGATCTAGTTTAAAGTTTTGTGACTGATCATCATTAGTTATGTGACTTTGGGCAAATGACTTAAGCTCCTCAAGTCTCACTTTCCCCATCTGTAGCAAAGGGACAAAATTGTTCCCCATGATTAAGTTATTATGAGGATTAAATAAGATAATTCAAGTAAAGCACTCGAGGCCTTAATAATTATTATCATTACCATTATTATCATATCCAGAAAAAAAGTCAATTTATTGGGCAAGGAACTATTACCAAAAAGGCTGTCACAGAGAAGGGATAATCCTAAAATGCAGATTCTCATGGTAGTGTCAGTAACTTCCATGATGCCCAAAGAATCTACGTGAAGCAAGACAAGAGCTCATAATAAAGGCAACTATTTTTGGCAGCAGTGAACAAGCTCCTAAGTAATCCTCTCCACCTTTTACTTTTCTAAGCCTCCTGATTCTGAGGGAAGCAAGGTGAAGAGGATGATTAAGTCAATGATGCTCATACAGGTACAACATGCTTAGAGTAGCATCAAAATCTCTGAGTGACCTCCAGTGCCTTGAACTACATGCTCTTCCTCTGCCATACAGTCCTCATATTCTCGCCTCCAATTCCAACTTCACTCAGCCTGGACCCCATAGTTATTCATCTCATCTACACGTATCTACCAACTGCAAATGCTTCACACTTTGGAATCTCTGCTCTTCCCACCTGGCCAGTCCCCACTCTCTTCAGTACCTTCTAGGACTGAGGAGTATTGCTTTAGCTGGATTCACCTGCTCATTTATTTTTTTAAACCTTTATTGGAGTATAATTGCTTTACAATGGGGTGTTAATTTCTGCTTTATAACAAAGTGAATCATCTATACATTTGATAAATATTTACCTAACACCTTGTGGGAGCTGGGGTGTATTAGGTGCTGGGGGGGAAGTGGCCATCAGTAAAGATACTACATATTCTTTCTTTCAAAACTGATGGACTACCAGGGAATAATAGACAATAAGCAAGTCATTGTAAGCAGGTCTATCTCTCAATGTGGAATCATGGTTCATCTGTTTTTCTTTAGGGTAGCAGGGAAAGCATAGCTTTTGAAGTAGACATAAATGGAATCAAATCTTTTTTCTGCCATGCTCTTGCAGTGTGAACTTAGCATATAATATTATATTTTCCAGTTTCCTAATTTTTAAAGTGTGGATGAAAAAAGACCTATCTCATGAGATTTCTGTAAACCTAAATAAGATAGGGCAGGTGAGGAGCTGTGGTATAATGAAGATTTTGTCTGGTTTCTTTTTTCCAAGGGATAAAACCCTTGGGATTTCCAGAGTGATAGGAGTGTCTTTGTTATCCAATGAGGTGACACATGGTGGACCTCTAGAAAGCTTCAGGACAGACTGGTCACTAGAAAGACCAATCACATGATTAGAAGTTTGGGACTTTCCAGGGAGGAGAAGGGGACTGGAGATTGAATTCAATCACCTGGCCAATAATTTAATTAATCATGGCTACATAATAAATGCTCAATAAAAACTTTAAATGCAGGGCTCAGTGAGGCTTCCTGGTTGATGAACTCATTAATGTGCCAGGAGGGTAACATGTCCTGACGCCACAAGGAGAAGACACAGAAGCTTTGCATTCCCTCCCAGATTTCATCCTATGTGTCTCCTTATTGGACAGGTACTCCTGATTTGTATTCTCTGTAACAAAATTATAATTGTAAGTATAGTATTTTCCTAGTTCTGTGAGTCATTCTAGCAAATTATTGAACCTGAAGAGGTGGTGGAAAACTTCAAATGCATAGCCAGTGATTCAAAAGTGCAGGTGGCCTGGGAACCCCCATATGTGTCTAGTGTCTGAAGCAGGGCAGTCTTGCTGGGGGCCGTGCCCTTTACCTTGTGGGGTCTGAGCTAGCTTTGAGTGGTTTATGCCAGAATTGAATTGTAACACATCCAATTGGGGTTGAAAAGGAATAGGGACTTGACCAAGCCACACAATTGTCCCTTACTAAATGCCAATTACCTATGACATCACTCCAGTTCTTCCATGTCCACCCCCATCCCTATTTCCATTATCTTTTATTTCAAGTGGCTGTTTGAAGAATTCTCAAACACAGTGATGTCGATAGGGAACATGCTTCATGAGCACTACATTTTAGTGCATGAACCAAGACAGGGAAACAGATAGACAGAATGCTGGGAGACAGTGCATCTGAGAGTTTAACTCTTAAAAGTGCCAGAAGAAACTTAAAGGCTAGGAGCCAGCAGAACATTTTGTGACTTTTTTTATTAACTGTTTGATGTTGAGAAAATCTGCAGTGTCAACTGTATCCATTCTATAAATCAACTATAGTTCTACAAATATTGCATATTGGTCCATAACCAAAGTAAGACTTTCCCAGAGTCAGTGTTAACTACAATGGCTAATATGGTCAGCTACAAATAAATCTTCCTAACTGAAACCATGTATTTGTGGTTAAAAGTTTAATCTTTTTAGGAGTCTTTTGGCATTGTTTATCTTAAACTCTGCCAATATACGCATAACCCATCACTTCAAAGACTATTCTACCGCTGTTTCAGCATCAGATGAACTGTAAATATATAAACATCATTGTAAAGACCAAGATAAAACTGTGTTCGAATTTTTTTTTAAAACATCACTTTTATTTTGGAAGACATCTTCAATCTCTACAAACCTGTTCACAATTATTTTCTCTTGGGGTCTATTATGATTTAGGAGATGTAGGGGTTAGAGGGGGAATTAGAAACTGTTAGTTCTCATGCTGATTCAGCTGTGGATCCCTGGATGACCTCGTTCAAGCTCCTTTATTTCTCTGGTTGTCTCAGAAAGTGGAATAACTAATCACAACATGTCATACTGGGACACTATGAGAATGAAGAACAGCCAACTCTAAGATAGCAATGGCTCATAAAATTGACAGATAACCCACATATGTTACTTTAAAGATACTTTTAGTTATATACATATATTCGCCTTCATCCTCCTACCTGATCTGCTAACAAGTAGACCCATTAACAAATATAAATGTAGGGTGATTTACTATTTATTTCTTTTGCTTACTTTGTGGTAGAGTTGTTGACAATAAAAACTCTTCAGTGGCCAAGAGACAGATACAATGGAAAAAAATAAAGAAATTTAAGTAATCCAGGTAGCGTTGGCTCTTAAATAATTAAAAAAGTACTTAATCCTGTACCTCCTCTTCCTTTCCCATTGCCTACTAATTTTAAGGGATCCCCCAAGGACACCTAGCTCACAGTTCTCTTTCAGGATTTTATCACCTATCATCAACCAGGGATGAGAACCATTCTAAAACAATAGCTTTACAGTTTGTAAACCTTTTCAACTCCAATTCTTCCTCTCTCCACATTAATCACCATTTCCACAGAATCTGTTTTTGTAATGATCTCTAAACTCTCAGCATTCTGTGTCCTAAATTTATAGCTCCAGTTCATCCTTTACATATCTCTCTACCTAAGCTGAGCCCCCATTAAGAAATTCAATTAAACAGTAACTGCCGACCAAACATTCTCAACACCCTGTATCTTCAGTTGTTTCTACAAGTTCACTTGCCAGGCTGTACAATTTCACCACTGGTGAAGATTTTCTATGGGGGTAATCAATAGTAATAAATGCTGCTGAGAGGCTGGGAGAGAGGAATATAAAGAAAGAATGCATAGTGGATTTATTTTCTTGACGCTTTATAGTGCTTACTATGTGCTAAACACTGTTCTAAGTATTTTACAAATATTGTCTGATTTAATCCTCGTAACAATCCTATGAAATAGGTAGTATTACGTTCTTCATTTTACAGATAAGGAAACTGCAGTATGCGTAGGTTAAGAAATTTGCTCAAGGTATTGCAGAAGGTGACAGTTAAAACACAGGTTGATTCAGAGCCTATATTAGTAAATAACAATCTATGCTGCTTCTCCCTCGATATCAGGCAGTTATTTTAACTTTTTTTTTCCAGAAAGAAATTTCAACACAATGGAAGTAGATAGAACCTGATTGTAAAAGGGAAATAGGTGTAACATCAAAGATTTTTATGTCAGTAAATTTCTTGCTGCGGGAAAGGAACCATATTAAAAGAGCTTTTCTAGGCAGAATACTATGTCAGTAGATAGAGATGGAAGTTACTAGAAGACAATGAATAATTACTGGAGTGAGGTTTTGGAAACAATGAAGGATATGTGAGATGATTGAATCCAGACTGGGGAGAAAGGGTGTGGGGCATTCCTTATTCAGCACCTGCAAAAAGGGCTTTTGGTTAATTGAGAGTAAGAGGGATGCAAAAAAAGATTGGTTATAGTGGAAAATGTAAGGAGTCCATTCAATGACAGGTGAATAAAAGTATCATGAAGCCAAGATAATCTCCATATGATTAGAAGGAATTGACACAGAGTCAGTTTAGTGTAGTCTCATAACTCCTAGAAACATTCCTCAGTCTCAGCATGAAATTGGAGAAGATATACAGCATTTAACACTTCTCAAATGTTGACAACATGTATTTTATGATCAAAGATTCTTGGGGTAAGCCAAATGAAAACAACCATTGTACACACTTTGCAATAGTAAAAATTAAAACCTAATTTAGAATCTTAGCAATACATACTGAAAAATATATCTAGGAACTCGCCTACATGGCAAGTCATTTCTATATTAAAAAGCAGAGTCATTAGACTTAGTTAATGCAACCACTTTGACTTTCACTTAGAAATCTATTTATCTGGACCCTACGCACCACATACTAACTGGAATTATTTTAACTTTACGTTACTTTAATTTTAGACTATCTAATAAAGTAAACCCAGTAAACTCATAATTCTAAATGTATTCTAACAATTTTATGTGTTTTAAAAATGCATTTCTTCTGGTGAGTTTCATGGCTGGAAATTCATTTCTCCCATTTAACATGCTTTGTAATGCAACATGACAATTTTTTCAGTCCTTGGAGCTAAATATTCACTTGTATAAAGTTGCCATTTTTGGGAATCATGCAGGTGAATCTGAGATGCTCTCAAGGACAATCTTTGAAGCCAAATAAAATTAAGCCAGTTTTACTGAAATTTTTTTCAGCTGCCAATGCCACATGCTACGAAAATATGTCTGTTAAACTTTGGGCCTGGCCCATAGCCAAGAGAAAATTAATCATTGACTTCTTCCTATATTGTTCATAATAAATGACAAGATGCTGTTACTATCATTCTTATTTACTAACAGTCTAGCATTTTCTGGCATATGCAATCAAAACCCATGTCTTTAAAAATGCAACACATATATAATCAAATCCTTGTTGAAATGGCTCAGGCACTTAAACCACAGTACATAAATATTGAAAAGAACTAAAATGTCAGAGAGAAAATATCTCTCCTGCTTACTTTCAGATGAACTCTTCAGGAACTCTGTGTAGGCTTTCAAAATTTAATTAGTTTAGAGAATGTGTTGATCTGGTAGCTGGGTTGAACACTGGCCTGGTGCATGAAATTCACCTGACAGAAGATGAAAAATGCTCTCAAGTTAGAGCCAATAGTGAGGATTACCAAATTCCCTTAGCTGAGAACTATGGTTTTGAATTTCATAATTGGAAATTGATCTTTTAAAATCCTAGACTATTTTTAATAGCAATTTTTGAAAAGTCTGCTGAGAACGTATTTGATTTGGGTGAGCCTTTAAAAGAAAAGACAGATATATTAACAAAGATATTAACTATATCCCATTTAGTTGAATTAAATCTATGAATCAACATTCTTCATGATATCTGTACAATGTTCTGTTTATTTAGTGTCTCTAAATAAACTAACAATGATTGCATCTTTCTCAATGATAGGCCTATGTATTTCACTAAATTTAATTTGTTGCTGTAATTATGAATATTTATATGCAAGCAAGTTCTTTTAGTTCATTTTTATTACAATAGGACAACTTTTTGCTTGCATTTGTGAATAACTTATGGAAAAAAATGACTTATGGAAAAAACTTATGGTTTGTGTTTGTGATATAGTCAACTCTTGTTTTTCATGCCACTTATGTTCTATGAAGTTGCCACCAACACTGAAATAGTGAATTCTGAACGATTGCAACTAGGAAAATATAAGGTAAGGTTACTGTGAACCGCTGGTCACAACAAGTTTGTCAACTGATCAATACATAAAGTTGTTTTAGGTACATCTCTGTTTAAAGACCCCTTATTTAATACATGTTGCTGATTCATTAACGTTGAATTCACAGCCAAAGCACTATAACTCATGCCTCAACAAAGCTACCTAACACACATATTTTCTCTGTAAGGTACATCACAGCTTTCTTGCTCCTAGTAACACTAGACAGCACCTCAGCACTATGTTTGGAGGCCAGTTTAAGGAGCAAAATCACTAACAAAAAGCACAAAAATGAGGGAAACTTAGCACAAAATAGATGGCAAAAAGGACATTTGTTTATAGTATAAGAGCTGAAACAAAAAGGCAGAGAGTTTTTGCCTCATTCAACCTCAACTGAGAACATACCTATCAGGCAACTCAAATTTTTTGCCACTCTGGACATGTGTTTGTCCAAAATGACCACAAAAGTCTCACAAATATTGATTTGAGGGTTGCAAATAAATTTTAACAAGTAGACAGATTTGCAAATACAGAATTCATGAATAATGAGCACTGACTACATTTTTAAAATTATATCTAGGATACCTAGAATTCTTAATAGAAATTCAATAATGTCATGAACAGTGCATAATTTGGAAGGGAAAAAGTCTTTGTCTGTTTCCTCATCTTTGGAGACAGTGAAGTATATTACTAGATAAAAATTTGCCCCTTCCTTGATACTGTGAAACTAGTAACGCTATTCACATAATAGCATGTTGAAGCATAATTAACAGCAAAGTCCTTACAGACTCTTAGCTCTCTTTATCTAATAAAACTATGCTTTATCTATATTCCTAAAGAAATAGAAAGTCATAAGAACAAGTTATGATGGTCCTATTTCTCTGAAACTGTGGGAAGAAATTTTCTCACACTCAATTTGACATTAAGTGCCCTTTCCAAGAGAAAAACTCAGACCAAATTTGCTCAAGGCTCTCAAAACACAACTTAACTCCTGCTGATGACCTCTTACTTATTTTTATTAAGTTTAATAGTACTTGACATTATAAGCTGACATATCTATCTTTAGCCTTACATTTACAAGTCTTGTTCTTACTTTATCTGAGCAAGTATAATATACACATTTAGGATTTGTTTATGGTTGTAAAATCTGCTATTACAATGTGCCTCAAATGCTGAATCTTTCAGAGAGAGAAAGAAAAATTAGACTTTCATTTTGAGAAAGTGAAGTTTTTCAGTTGTCCCTATGCAACTGAACTATTATCCTCTTTAGGGAATAGGACTTGCTAATGAGAACTTCTAATTATAGACTTGATTTTTATTTAGCTATTTAATGGATTACAAAGAAAGCATATGTGACTAAACCACTTGCTTGGTATAAAATATTACTGCTAGATACCACCTCAAAATTATCAGATAATTATTTCTGAGAATGCTTTGAAACTGATATCATCACATCCAAAATGAAACAATCATCTTCCTCTGTAATACAAGAGTAATTCAACAAGCTTGTTTCAACAAAGTACTTTTACAAAGCAAAATATCAAGCTGACCCTCCACTGGGATCTGTGACTCTAAGAGAAAAGGAGAAATAGAACTGTTTTCCACTGTAACTTTCAAAGTCTAGGCAGGATAAGAAGGACATGCACTGGAATGAGTTTGGTATGGACTATTAGTTCAGAAACATCTCAAAATGCATGTCACAGCTACTCCAGATATAGTCTCTGTGTTTATTTAATGCCCTGTTCACTTTATGATGTCTAACCTGATAATTATCTTGAGATGTTTTCACCAGCTGGGCAGTCATTTATTTTGAAAATGACTTAACAGCTGGCTTTCATCAGAATTCTACTTCAACTTAAAAGGCACTACAATTTTTTTTTTACTTGGTGATCAAAAGTGGCATCATCCATTCCCTTCTGAGATCCTCCAGGGTAGTGATAGATTCCTTATGTCCATAATGCAGCTCAAAGAGCTTTCAGTCATAAAAGAAAATCTAAATGAATTCTGGAAACTGCAAACATGGTTTTGCCATTTGGGATTTTTATAATTAGAAAGACGTGTTTGCTGATAGGCTGATGACAGTATGCTGCAATTTTAAATCGCCTTATTATACATTTATTCTAACACCTTTCAATATCTTATGTAATATGATAAATCTTATCTTTTCTCCTTTCCAGATACATTTATTGTGATAGAAATTTTGTACAATCATTATAACTCTCAAAAAAGCAAAGCCATCAAAAATGGCATCCAACTGATATACAAAGTTTAGAAAAATGATTCTCCCATATTTCACAGTTAATGCAGAAAGGATAAACTAACCCATCAGCTTTGTAACATTTTAAAACTCAACAAACCTGATTCTCTCCATCCCACTATAATGAAAATGTAATTATACTCTCCACAGAGGAATATCATATATATATGGCTTTTAGAAATTCATGGAAGTGGTAGAAAGGAGCTATATGTTCAAATATTTCTCATTGCAGAATCTATACAACAGTCTTCCATGGTAAAAATTTTTACTTTTAGCCATGGAAGTGGGAGTAGCCAAAGAATGGAAACAGGAAAAAGTCAGGGAAACCTTCTCTGGGTAGTGTCTATACTGCTGATTTTCTATTCAAGAGGGTACATTGGAGTGTGTTCTTAAGCTCCAAGAGAGAAGACTCAAGCTGGCCTTGAACTGCAGCATTTCATTATATAGTTCTTACAATCTACAAAGCCATCATAACATAAACGTGAGAGTAGAAAAATATTTGATACAAATCCATGAATTGTAACATAGGTACATTGTGTTTGTCCTTGTTATTTGTCTCCACTAGTGGTTTTCAACAAGAAAGATTGAAAATACCTACTCCTTCCAGCTCTTCATTGCTTTCAACCCATTTATGGGCAAAGCCAGTGCTCATGGACTTTTATCAAACCAAGAATACTGTTTTCTGAACTTACTCCTTCACTGTATTTGATATAGTTGGAATCTGTTTTTCCTCAACAGGTCCACAAAGTCACAGGTAAAATGCCAACTTCTGACAGTTTCTGCCTTTGGATTTTGGCTTTTATTTCAATCTTTCATCATGGAATAACTAGGAGAAAAGACCTCTGAACACTTCAAAAAAACCATAAAATTTGTAATAGACACCATTGCCTTCTATCAACTTCTGAGATTAAGAATCATAGAAACAGGGCTTCCCTGGTGGCACAGTGGTTGAGAGTCTGCCTGCTGATGCAGGGGAAGTGAGTTTGTGCCCCGGTCCGGGAGGATCCCACATGCCGCAGAGCGGCTGGGCCCGTGAGCCATGGCCACTGGGCCTGTGCGTCCGGAGCCTGTGCTCCGCAATGGGAGAGGCCACAATAGTGAGAGGCCCACGTAC
>NW_006786277.1:495301-507877 GCF_000442215.2 Lipotes vexillifer | reverse complement strand
CATGGCCGCTGGGCCTGCGCGTCCGGAGCCTGTGCTCCACAACGGGAGAGGCCACAACAGTGAGAGGCCCCCGAACGGCCAAAAAAAAAAAAAAAAAAAAAAAACGAATCATAGAAACAGACTTTGACAATGAAATAAAACTAAGCCATCAAATAGCAAAACTGCTCATGTGTACAATAATTTGAAATATATGCATAGACTTTATAGCATATCAAATAGTAATTATAAAGAACATATACTGTGAGAAAAGTTTAAAAGAGGGGGTGAATCTGTAGGACTTGACTGCTTCCCAAGGTATTATGAAGATAAATTATAGACTAAAGAGAACATAGAACTGAATGGAATCCATTTGGCTCATTTTAAATACTTTTTTTCCCTCTTAATATATTGTCTTCCAAATTGGAAATAAAAATCTCTTTAAAAATATAGCTAAAACTTAGCTTCTGGATGAGGTCTACTTATTTTAGATATACCCTAGCTTTTAGCCAAAGATGTCTATCTGTTCTTTTCATCTGATTCTGCCATGTCCACATTGGTCAGGTAAGTAAAAAGATATGCCCAAATAAGTTTTCCAGAAAATAACATCATTCATTAATATACTTGCAGCTTTTTAGGACTTTTTGTTATATAAGGACTTGTTGCATCTTTTAAGCTAATATCCTCTAACTGGTTAAAAACTTCTATTGTGAGTCTCAATCTCTTTTCCTAGTTTTACAAATGAGGGACGTAAGACTTAGAGAAATTAAGTAACTTCCCAAGTGTCATAAAGTTCATTTAGTGATTGAGCCAGGATTTGAACTGAGGCTGAACTGAGATATTTTGTTTCCACGAATCAGCATAAATATTTAGATATCAACATCTGGATTATATGTGGACAAAATCCAAAACCAGATTAATGACTCTTAATGGCATTACTAAAGATCATTTTATTCTTTGGCAATTTTTCTCATATGATTAATAAAAAAAACTCATATAACACGGCTTGGGTGGTAAAGTAGAAATTTTGAAGATCATGGTAATTGTTTTCTTAATGTTTTCCTTTCTCTAGTCTCTTTTTAGTTTAATTTAGCTTTCAATTAATACCAAAGTTGGCTATTTAAGACATCTTGATCATGCCATTCCCTTTCTAAAATTTCCATTTCTCTTCAGCTCAAACATGATGAAATTAAAAATTTATCTTGGGCAATAATGCCTTCATAATCCTTGGTCCTAAGTCAAGCTCCCCCGTGACTTTTTCTTTGTTTGTGTTCTTCTCTCTGCCAAAAATCCCATTAACTATCTTCCCCCTCTTTTCCCCACTCTACCCTCCACTGCTCTTTCTGATTTGCATAAATATACTCTCTATCTCTGCCTCCCTCTCTCTATCGCTGTCTCTCTGTCTCTCTCAGCCTCTCTGTCTCTCATTAATACCTAAAGGAATTAGTTCCTTTTACAAATTTCCATCTGCATTCCCATGGCACTTTAAGTATCCCTTTGTTACAACATAGCATCTTCTTCTAGAGTTATTTATTTATGTATCTTACCCCCTTCACTGAGATGACCACCCTGAAGTCTAGGGCTGGATTATTTATCTTTCTATATCTACCACCTAGGGCTTGGTATATAGGAAATGCTTAATTAATGTAGTTGCATTAAATTGAACTGAACTGAATCCAATTGAACTGAAACAGTTTTATTCCTAGTATATGAGAGAATTAGACACTATGCACAGCTCCGATGCTTGAACTGTTTCTACCAGAAACTGATTTCAGTCATTTCATCCCTTTGCATCTTGCACAGTGCCTATCAGTGTTCCATAAGCATGGTGTCTGATACATTTTGAGTGATTAAGCAAATCTATCTGAATTACCCAATATCTATGGCAGAGTCAAGAATAAACCCACTTTTTTCAAGAAGCCATGGCATGGAGTTCACATGGGCCTTGGGGCCAGTCTGCTTTGGTTTGAATCCTTGCTCCCCTACTTACTACCTGTGACCTCAAGGGAGTTAAGCAAAAGCCTTACTTTCCTCATCTGTAGGACAAAAATAACATTAGTGCTAACTTAATGAAATTGCTGGGAGAATTAAATGAGTTGATATGTGCAAAGTTCTTAAAAGTGAGCCTGGCATATAATGATCTTGGCAAAAGGGTTAGCTAAGGTTATTGCTTGCTGTGACTTCCATTTTTTTATACTTAACTTTGTACCCCGTTATGTCTACTGCAAGACTCTCTCAAGAAAATAATAGTTTTCCATATGAGGAAATGCCAGGGTAGTCGGCATCCTCCACATACAGTGCTTTTCCTTCTTAAAATTGAAAAAAATCTCAAGCATATATTCCTTAATTCCCACAATGTCCTTAGAACACATGTTTTATTTTCTTTTTTTCCTTTAGTTTTGTTTATTGTAATGCTTTTTCCATTACAAAAAGAAAACACCATGATCTGACGTCATACACAAAACTCCTCTATTTCTCTAAATCAGAATCTATATTATAGTGAACTAAACAAATATGTAAAACAATTAAAATGGTAGTTTAATGGAGTCATATTTAATGAAAAATGCTAATTTACCATTTATCATGAAAATATAATATTTCACTTCCATCAGTGTTATTGTTTCCTTGTAATGAGGTCTTAAACTATTGAACTTTGCACTTTCCACATCTTGTATTTCCAAAACATTTCTATTAGACACAGAAACTAACCAATAGTTCTCTTTCTCATCTCACTGTTGCTTGTTTGAACTTTTTGGAATATTCTTTCATTTCCTGACCAGACTGCTTTTCTTTCCTGGTGCAATAAGATTTTCATTATAGTTTTTGGATGGCCACTTGTGACATAAAACCAAACCCAAAAGATTCATCACATATCCAAACAAATCTGACTGTTTCAACTTTTACTCTTAGCTTCTGCATAAAAGACAGGTGTGGATTTATTTCTTATTTGCAGGCACTCAATACAATTTAAGACTGCAGATTGAAACAGAGAATATGTGAGCTATTTGTACTAGTATGGTTTTTCTTTTTAAAATTTCTTTATTTAAAACACATTTACCTTCCAGTCTGTTTCAGATTGTTCTAGTGTTTTAAGTTTTATGACATGAATTCATCTATTTGTCGCATCTGCTGACTCTTCCTCATGGTGATTTTCTTGTGAGGTTTGCAATCTATTAGAGTACGCTTATCTTTAGCTTGATTTTTTAAATCCTTTTGGAGTTCCAAAATGCCCTGGGTTGTGAAATGATGGTTCATGGTTTACTTTTGCTTGGGACCAAAGAGATTTCAGTGATTTTGGACTAGGTTTTAAGGTTAATTTCTCAGATCATGTTACCTGCCTCACTCAGGTAGTACAGATTTAGACCCTACATCAGCAGTGATTCAGACTTGACATTTTAATTTCTCATAGTACTTGGTTTTTCGAACACAAGTCCCAGATAAATGGCAAGTTTGTTTACATTTTCCCTGGTTAATTGTTTGAATTTTTTCTAGGCTATTAAACTAGAAGTCCTTAGAGATTTTGTGTTTTATGTAAGACCCTAAGATTAAGCTTCCCTTTTTCATTGGTGTTTGCAACCATTTCCCCAGTCTCCTCTTTATTAAAATCCATCTCCAGTCAATAGGGCCTATATCCTTTCTGAAATACGTGTGAAATGCCTTGGTATCACCTCTCTGTGACCTCTCTCACTTTGATTACTTTCTTTCTTGTTCTTATAGCACCTGATGGTTTCAGTCTTTAAAGTCAATCATTATATATCATCCAATATTTTAAGTGGTTTTTTTTTTAGTTGATGTGCATATGCTTATTCTAACATGTGGCCGGAAGTCTTGTCATTATTTGTTGAAATTCTGTAGGTTTCCTAGCTAACTGTTGGTTATCTCTGTTAGAGTTGAGAGTGACCTCCTCCCTCTCCTGCTGTACCTTGTTCAGATTCTTACATCATGTCTCATTTTTCTGCCACAACCCTGGCACCAGAGGGATTCCAGACCAACACATGGGCTTTATTATAGCTCAAACTCTGAATGAAATCTCTATCCAAACCTCTTCCACTTTGGTCAAATTTGTGGATTTGACAGTTGTTTGCCTATAATAGCCAGAAAAAAATTATATTACCAATACTTCAAGATAAGGTGACTATAGAATCAAAAGAAAAACAGCAAAGACATCTAGAAGAGCTAGCATCATAGTAATTTGGGGGAAGAGGGTTAGGTGGCACACCTAGGGGGAAGAATCATGATGTCAGTGCTTCCACAGTAGATGGAGAGGACATAGAGCAACTTCCTCATCAGAAAAGAGGTTCACAGAAATGACCATGAATGACTAAGATGTAAAAATGTAAAACATTTATTTCTAACATGGTTGGCACATCACCCAGAGATAGATTTGTAGCAACATTTCTCCAAAGAGCAAACAAAAAACAAGAAAAAACTAACCAGATATGGCTCTTCATAAGTTCTGAAAACCTGAACAGACAAGTAGATAACACACTCAATTTTAGCCAGGTTATAACATGTTATTGTGAGAATATAATTGATTGACTACTTATAGGTAAGATATTACAGAGAACATCACTAGCTATGGACATCTATATTATTATTGACCTATTTGGAATATTAAGGCCCCGGTAGAAAAGGTATGAGAGCATTCTTGACAAAGGAATAGTACCACACAAAAGGATCTTGAGAAAATCCCCCTTAAACTAGTCTTTTATGATCCTGTAGTTAGTTATCAGCTGGAGCCCTGGAACTCAGTACGGCAATTGGGAGATAGGAAATGACTAGGAAAAGCAGGATTTCTAAATTATGTACAGTGATGCTCCTCATTTGTGGCTTCCATATCAGCAAACTCTCCTACTTTCTAAATTCTGTTTCTAAGCCCCAAATCAGTACTTGCAGCACTTTCATTATTATTGACAGAGCAGTGAAAATTTTGTTGTCTCACACATGTTCCCAGAAGAGGTTGAATAAGGCAACACTCTGCCTTCTTGTTTCAGCCCTCAAGCCATAAACAAATGTCCTTTTGTGGTCTATTCAGTGTCACATTTTTTGTGCTTTTAGTTGGTGATTTTGCTGTTTAAAGCGGCCTCCAAATCTGATGCCAAAGTGCTGCCTAGCGTTCCTAAGTGCAAGAAGGTTGCTATATGCCTCACGGAGAAAATATGTGTGCCAGGTAAGCATTGCTCAGGCATGACTTCTAGTGCTGTTGGCCATGAGTTCAAGGTTAATGAACCCAGAACACAGTAGATCTAGAGAAGGGAAGGGGAAATTCGCTGATCTGCACATGTGAGTCTGCTCTGGGAAGTGCTAAAGTAACATCTACAGTGCACGATAAAGGTATGGGGAAAAAAACTTTCAAAAGTATGGAAAAGAAGTCAAATTTGTATTCATGAGATGAATACCAATTAAAAAATGGCAGAGTGGACAGCACTGTCATGAACCTGAAAGCCAAAATAATTTACAGACATGTTTCCCAGGGTCAAGAATATGTTACCTCCTTCTAAGCTAGGGATGACTGGTTTGTGCATTTGAAAAGGTGATACAGCACGGAAAATGTTAAACTTGAAGGCAAGGCAGGTTCCACAGATAAGTAAGTTTCAGTAAATTTTTTAAAATATCTGTTACGTGTTACACAGCAAAAAGGATCTCTGGAAGAGCAGATTTACAATAATGAGACCAGATTGTTTTACAAGGATATCAGCAAAGGAACTTATATAACACAGATGGCCTTCAAATCCCCTGGATTTAAAATCATTCAAAGACCATGGAGTTAACTATTTATAAGAGATATAGTAAATAAGGTGTCCATAAACAGAAACACGCCTAAAACAAGGTTATATATTGATCAGTTGACAGGAACCTAACTCCATATTTCCCAAGAGCTGTGATTCTGATTGTGCTAAGTGCTTACAGCAACCTTATAGAACATTACTGTGAATAATGAGAACTGACTATAAAGCAGATATTTAATCTGAACCATTATAACAGTTCAGGAATAGCAAGCAAATCTTTGGTTAATTACATTCAAATGGAAATAATATACTCAAGTGTTAAGACCAAATCTCAGGTTTGAGAAAAATGCCATTACACATAACTACCAGGTATCTGGAGACCATGTCATCCACTTGCTAAAAGCAATCAGACTATTTTCTAAAAGGAATTGGCCATATATTCAACTTTGCATCTGATATCTGGATATCCACTGGATCTCATCTCCACATTATCATTTATTTCATGAACTATTAAGAAGATTTAATAACTGCATTTTACTTAGCTTTCTATCATAGCAGCTATAGAACTTTGTTGTACTTATAGCCTTCATATTGTTTTTCATATTAAGCTATAAGCTTCTTGAAGGCAGGATCCATGTCTTATCCATTTAATATCCTTGATGCCTAACACAGTGTATGGTACATAGAAAGTGCTGAACAAATATTTATTGAATGTAAATAATCAACAAGAAGAAAAATACAATTAATAATTTCAGGAAGTGATAATCGATTTTTAAAAATCATGTTCAGAGTTCAATTTGAACTTCCATTTAATTTCACAGACTTGTAATTCTGGATAATACTGTAGTATGTGCTTTAAAATTATTTTAATTACATAAATAATACATGGATGCATAATTGTAGTAAAAAAATCTAAACATTAAAGTAATGTAATAATGAAAGTGTATAGCCATTTGCCATTCTCGCCTTCTTACTCCCCTCACCCACTTTTATATAGTAATTTAGAAAGTATCCAATATCCAAAGGTATAGCTTTACTCTGAGACACATACCCCAAGATAACCCACATATATATATTCCTTCTATGCTGTACACTCTCTCTGCAATCTATTCAAACTAAAATGTGTGTGATATTAAGTTTTTCCAGTCAGTGACATTATTATGACTATATTTACATGACCCTTGCATTCTCCGTTTCCTGTGAAGGTTCTGGGCAATTCATGAATCTGCCATCTCAGTACACTCTAAAATATCTGCTCCAAAGAAAATGTAATTTTATCACCCAAGAAATCTTCAAATTAGAAATAAAAGGTAGACACTTATCACAACTTGGAAGCTGTCAATAAAGTGTATCCAGAGTTTAAAGAGTCTTAGAGAAACCCTGGGGAACATTCATAGGTCAATAACTCTACCCACCAGAAAGCTGAAAGGAGCAGCTTATAGTTCATATCTCAACTTGGAGACAAACCAGTAAAAAGATCATCTGAACTCTAGAGCTGATGCCAACAAAGATATCACCATCATATTAGACACAAGAACGACACAGAAGTAAGGAATCATCCCATGGTTCCTTTACATCTGCTTAAAAAGTCCACCACATCATCATTTGCTTATTACTAATAGCAGAAGAAACTGCTCTAATTTTTTTAAAGGCTGGCTTCAGAATGTTTGCCATTTTTTCTTATTGACCCCCTCCTTCCTTTACAGCTTTGGACATTTTATAACCTCAGTACTCTTCTATTGTATTCATTATTTTGCAGGTAGAAAAAAAAAAAAGCTTAAACTAGATCACTTGGCCTTCTTTCATATTGTTTCCTCCATATTCAATCATTTTCAGCTCTTAATGGTCAACATCCTCTCATATTAGAGTTAGGCTGGATGCAAGCAAGGCTCAGCACAATTTTCTGTGTGGTTTTAGCCTTCTTCCAGACAATTAACAGTGTCTGCCCACTGTAGGAAGCTACTCTACTTTCAATCAATAACTCCTCTTTTCCATGAGCCTAAAGTGAACTTATCTTTGGAGTTGATGGGTTTGGGGAACATTCACCAGTTTTGTGAAAATAATCTCTGCATATAGAGAACAAGATTATTAATGTGATTATTTCTTCAACAAAGCTTATTAAACACCAACTCTGTTGTGAGCACACAATAGATAAATGATGTGAAAAAAAAAAAAAAAAAAAAGGTGAGGACAGTTCCTTCCACTAAAATGGTTTCTAAACATAGATCTCAAACTGTTGGGTGACACATTAAATGAACTAAGTAATTACAGAGAATAAGTAACACCAGGGATTGGTGAGACATCATTAAGAATTTAGACTTTCATGGATGCTTGCCTTGAAAAGGAGGGTTTAGACTGTGCCTTGAAAGAATATTAGGAATAAAATTCATGGAGAGAAGGTGGGAAGAAGGTATTGGAGGCCTTGTGAGCCAGAGGCAGTGAGGATACCATGCCCACTGGTATGATGAGCAGAACTATCCCTGTTGAAGGGGAAAGTTGGTAGAAAAAAGACAAATGGAAATATGGTAGACACAGGAAGGAGGAGGATGATTGAGGACCTTGAATGTCAAGTGCCTATAAACTTCTAGATAGATAGATAGATAACAATATTTACTCCTTTATTCACTATACCCAAAATATTTTTGAATACTTACCAGATTGGCATTGTGTAAGTAAGCTTGGTTCACTTGGATTGGAAAAAATAGGACAGAACTAAACAGGAACAAAGCCTGAAGATTTTGTTGTTCAGGGTAGTTAAACAAGTTTAAGAAGGAGAGTTCAAAATCTGAGCAGCTGGAGTGTAGGTTCATGAACAGCAGGCCAGGAAAACAAAGGATCAGAGTTCGGGCTATATGTGATAAAGACTTTCAACCAGAAAGTGTGGGTTCCAAGAGGTATGAGGAGGTATGAGTAGTAGGTAAGAGGCACCAGTGACTTTATAAGCATGAAGCTCCTACCCAGAAATAGCTCCTGAGGGCTCTACACAGCCTCTACAATGGTCAGGCCTGAACCTCCAAGTGTAGAAAATGAAGGATCCTGTATGGAAGAGGGGAGTCAGCAAGTCAAGATCAAGGTAGTTTCCAAATCCAAACATCCAGAAATCTCATGGAATTTTTTGCTGTTTATCCAGATCTTCTGGTGTCATGTGAACGCATTCATACTTAGAACAAATGCCAGCTATGGGACTCTTGGGCAATTTTCTTCTCAACAATAATGTTTCCCAGTTCAGTTCTTGATTACGAAGTGCAAATCCCATGACTCCCAGGGCCTTCCCTGAGAAAAGCACACACATTTCTGGGAGCTGAAGTTTACGCATGTAATAGACCTGCATAGACTTCTTGTTTTCTTAGCAAATTGCTGCAAGTCTTGGCAAGCTTTTTCTTTTTTCCTACTCTACACTCCCCCCCACCCCCCAAAAAAACATTGTTAGTAATGTTATAGATGGACTCTCATATGACTCTTTCAAATGATTACATTATCATATTATAATAGCGTTTTTTAGACATATGTACCCACCAATTAGAGATCCATAGATAGAAAGAATATTTCTTCCATGAGTACAGGAATCTGAACTATTGGGTCTGTTTTAAATAAATTTAAGAGTGCAATGGAAAAAGAAAAAGAGCAAAAGACTATTTTGGGAGTCAAAGTATTTTGGGACTCAGGGACTGTGTTTCTAAAACTGGGAATGTTTCACAGATCAAGAGACCTTAATCAGCTAGTGGTTTTGTGAATGTAGATATAAACTTGGAGTTCCCCACCCCTACCTTGCTACTTATTAGTTATTCACACTGTCTCAGGATATAAAATTAGAATATACTCTCAATTATTTTAAATTACAGCAAAGATACCATTAAATTTTTATGCTAGAATGTGCTTGTTACTCATTACTTGTTTTAAACAGGAAGTGAAGTGAACTTTGGTGTCTAAGGGGCAAGCCTATTAGGCCCACTGTGTCAAATGTCCATGTTGTCCTAATAGAGATGCTATAAACTTCATTCTAAATGCAGGGGATGTGCTAAACTACCAATATCCTCTTTTATTTCACAAGCAAAATTTGGAAACAACATCAGTCATTTGAGTCTTGGCCAAATATTTCTAAGTTCCCAGAATTTGAAAGGATCACCCGGAACTTTTAGTTATAATAAGTCAATGAAGTTATGTCGAAGGTCAGCACAATAAATAGGCCACACTTTATCATGAATTTCATGAAGCAAAGAAAATATATTCTTTTTGTGAAACGTCGCTGTTAGATTTCGGGCATTCTCATGCTGCTTTTGAACAACCGCAGCTGAGCAGTAGGCTATGAGACAGTATGGTAACAACGGATGCATGGGAGCCAAGAAGGCATGTTTCCTTCTAGTATCTGTGGGGTGTTGGCCAATTCACCTGCACTCACTAGACTGCTTTTTCCTTATTTGGAAATGATGGTTGGGGACTGGATGCATTCTGAAATCCCTTTCTGTTTCAAAACCTGTGAAACAATAAATCCTACAGATAAGAGAACAACTTCTTAAGGGGCAGGGCTCTCTCTTATCCTTGTCTATACCCAGCAATGAAAATCGTCCCTGACAGCCAGCTGAAAGGACCACAGGACAGAAGGAAGAACACAAACATTTATCATGTGTCTTCCATGTCTATGGCCAAGAATTGGGCTATGAATTTATTTTAAACTTAACATTGTGTTTCATCCTCACAACCTCCTTTATCTGTAGTGTTTTGATTGCAGTCTTATACCTACTTCATGTTTGGGTAAATTGAGGCAGAGAGACGCCAATTAAATGATCTGAATTTACATAGTAAGGAGCAAAAATGTGATTTGAACAAAAATACAGATGACTTCGTGGTCATCTTTGCTGTCCAGACCATTGACAAATATGCTTGATACAATATTATTTTGCTCCAAGGTAATTTATTTGAGAGCTGAACACATACACACACACACTGGAAAAAAAGAAATTAAAATGAGTTGAGAAGATGGATGTGGTTTTCAACTCTGCTCTAAAACTTTTCCTCTCACTTGGATATCCTCTAAAACCACAGTAACTCAATCATCTGGCATCCTTGAAGATCTCTCATGGGTCAGCGGGGGCTCCTGTACAGCTGTGTATTTCTGGCACAGGACAACGGAGCCTGCTCTGCAGTGGCCTCAGACCTGCTGCGGTAGCTGCAGGTGTCACTGTGCCAGCATGGGTTTCCTTTATCTCCTTTGCAACTTGAGATGTTCTAAAATCATACTCTGTTTCTTACGCTTTCTTGAGCGATAGTTGAGAGGAAAGAGAAGGAGGTGGAAATAATGACCTATGGGACTTTATTTTGATATCCTCCTTGCAGTGTACCCTGAGCCAAATCCAATCTTGGATATCAGAAAGAGCCAATCTGCACTGGATATATCAGAAATCAGTATTCTCTAGTGGATATCACAGCCTCCTAACAATGTTTCTTACACTTTTTTGGTGAAGTTACGGACCCATTTGAGAATTATGGAAATACCAGAAAATACTCTTAGGTATCAATATATACTTTCAAAATTTACCCTTGATAGGTCTTTAAAATTATTATTAACTTTTATTGGAGTATAGTTGATTTACAATGTTGTGTTAGTTTCTGTTGTACAGCAGTCAATCAGTTATACATATACATAGATCTACTCTTTTTTAGATTCTTTTCCCATATAGGTTATTACAGAGTATTGAGTAGAGTTCCCAGTGCTATACAGTAGGTCCTTAATAGTTATCTATTTTATACATAGTAGTGTGTATGTATCAATCCCAATCTCCCAATTTATCCTTCCCCCCCATCCCCCTGGTAATCATAAGTTTGTTTTCTACATCTGTGACTCAGTTTCTGTTTGGTAAATTAATTCATTTGTACCATTTTTTTAGATTTCACATACAAGCGATATCATATGATATTTGTCTTTCTCTGCCTGACTTACTTCACTTAGTATGATAATCTCTAGGTCCATCCATGTTGCAATAAATGACATTATTTCTTTCTTTTTTACGACTGAGTAATATTCCATTGTATATATGTAGCACATCTTCTTTATCCATTCATATTTCAATGGACATTTAGGTGGCTTCCATGTCTTGGCTATATTGTAAACAGTGCAGCAGTGAACATCAAGATGCATGTATCCTTCAGATTATGGTTTTCTCCAGATATATGCCCAGGAGTGGGATTGCAGGATCATATGGTAGTTCTGTTTTTAGTTTTTTAAGGAACTTCCACACTGTTCTCCATAGTGGCTGTACCAATTTACATTCCCACCAACAGGGTAGGAGGGTTCCCTTTTCTCCACACCCTCTCCAGCATTTATTGTTTGTAGACTTTTTGATGATGGCCATTCTGACTGGTGTTAGGTGATACCTCATTGTAGTTTTGATTTGCATTTCTCTGATAATTAGCAATGTTGAGCATCTTTTCCTGTACTTTTTGGCCATCTGTATGTCTTCTTTGGAGAAATGACTATTTAGATTTTCTACCCATTTTTTGATTGGGTTGTTTGTGTTTTTGACATAGAGCTTCATGGGCTGTTTGTATATTTTGGAGATAATCCCTTGTCAGTCTCTTCATTTGCAAATATTTTCTCCCATTCTGTGGGTTGTCTTTTCATATTGTTTATGGTTTCCTTTGCTGTGCAAAAGCTTTTAGGTTTAGTTGTCAGTGGCATGCATCATAGTGTTAGAGGTTTACATTAGGGAAAAATTTCCTTCTAGGATTAAATGTGACTTTTGTAAACACTAGAAAATAAGTAACCTCTAGGATCATCTTGATTATCCTTAGGTCTGCTAAGGTATCAACCTGCTAAAAACTATCAAGGACCTAATTAAACTTAAAGCCCTTGATAATTTAACCCCTAAATTTC
>NW_006786277.1:447924-495291 GCF_000442215.2 Lipotes vexillifer | reverse complement strand
TACACCTTCCTTTTAGGGAAAGAATATCACATAGAGGTATCTGACTTAACAAATACACTGTCGTGAAGGATGACACCCCATTCTTTCAGCATGTATTCTCCAGGCTGGCATTTCAGCTGCACCTCCAGAAAGCCATTCAAACATTCTATATGGCTGGCTGTTTCTGGACCATGTAGTACATGATATGATAAAAGGATCCTGTGGTCATGGGTGCACTCCACACCTCCTTTACTACATGGGGGATGCCTCATCAAATGCTATGTGGCATGGAATCTCATGCTTGTGTATTAAATATTCCATAAGTTCCCATATAGTAATCCTAGCCAAGGCTCTACAAGTGGGAAAGGCAAATTTATACCCAGTAAGTATCTATGCCTGTGATGATGAGCTGACAACTCTTCCAAGGTAAAAGAGGCCCAATGTATTCAACTTTCACTGAGTGTCTGGTTGGTTTGGATTAATAGTGCCATGTCTGGGGCTTAGTTTTGGCCAGTGTTGCTGACATGCAGAGACAGCTATATTGGACTTGGTAAGTGGAAGTCCCTATTGTTTGGCTCACATGTGGCCTTTGTCTCCATCACTATGGTCACTCCATTCATGTATCTATCATTCCAATTCAAGGATAGCCAATGGCAAAGGCTGGGTAATGTCAGTTGGCCAAGTCATCTAATCTACTCAATTCTTCAGGGTCTCTCCATGGTGGATTCTTTCCAGTGGGAGTTAATGGGTAATATAAAGTTTTTCACACTCTGTGCCTACTCCCATTTGCCCATTCAGATGCCTGTGCCCAGACCTCCTTATCTCTAATCTCCTATGCCTTTTTCTTCTAAGGCCCTTGAGAAGATAGTCAGACCACTGACATTGTCCAGGAATCTGTATATATTCTCACCCTGGGCCACTTCTCCTTTCACATGAGGAGATAATCAGGTGCACTGCTCACAGCTCCATTCATAAGACAGCCCCACTGCCTATCAGATTCATTCTTGAATGTGGCAGTAATTCAGCTACTATCCATTTCCAGCTTGCACCATCACTCTAATAGAAAGACCATGACCAATGTCAACCGAGATACTGAGCCCAATAGTCAGGAAATATCTGGTTATTCCCCCTTTTTCCAGTGTACAGTCACTTGAGGAAAGGGGTTGTGGGTCCCTTTGGGGAAGGACTGAGAGAACTACTACAGTATATACTTGCCACAGTGTTGCAAGTTTCTTCTTCCTTCAGCAAATGGATATTCCAGATCTGAACATTGGCTCAGATCTCAAAACTTAACAAGGGATCCTGACTTTTTTTCTTTTTTTTAATTGAAGTATAGTTGATTTACAATGTTGTACTAATTTCTGCTGTACGGCAAAGTGACTCAGTTACACATATATGTACATTCTTTTCTTGTATTATTTTCCATAATGGTTTATCCTAGAGGATTGGATATAGTTCTCTGTGCTACAAAGATATAGTAGAACCACAATGTAGGACCTTATTGTTTATTCATTCTAAACGTAATAGTTTGCACCTACTAACCCCAAACTCCCAGTCCCTCCCTCTCCTGCCCCCTTCCCCTTGGCAACCACAAGTCTGTTCTCTATGTCTATGAGTCTGTTTCTGTTTTGTAGATAGGTCCATTTGTGCCATATTTTAGCTTCCACATATAGGTGATATCATATGGTATTTATCTTTCTCTTTCTGACTTACTTCACTTACTATGATAATCTCTATTTGCATCCATGTTGCTGCAAATAGCATTATTTCATTCTTTTTTATGGCTGAGTGGTATTCCATTGTATATATGTACCACATCTTTTTTATCCATTCTTCTGTTGATGGACATTTAGGTTGTTTCCATGTCTTAACTATTGTGGGGATCCTGACTTTTTATTGGGGTGATAACACTAAGCCCCCTGCTCCACCATTCTTGCTTATTGTTTTTTTTTTTTAATTAAAAATGCTAAATAGCACACTTTATCCCTAAAAACTCCTTGCTCTATTTATAATCTCCACAGCTCCCTATGGGTCAAGGCCCCTTGACTGTCAACCTTGCTGGTCATTAAAGTAATTGCAGCCTTCCAAATTCTGGTGGTTAAGAACTACCACCTGTCCTCTATTGCTTGGAAGACATGTCATCCTCATGGATGTTAACAAGCCCAGCTATGTGGCTTGCCTCCCTTACTTATAGAGGAGGCCACCACCAATATTCTTAGCAACGCCAGTGCCCCTCTCTGGAAGAGTCGGATCACTATGTAATTGTGACCCTGAGTGAAGGAGAGAACAAGGCCAGTTTGGGTAGAAGTGCCTTAGACTGCTCTGCCATCTAAGAAATGCTTATCAAGGCCATTGGAAAAATTTTGAGCCAAAGCTCGACAACAGAGGAATTCCTTGTCTCCCAGGAATAAGTCTGCCTCCACATTTTCACCACACATGGTCACTGGCTGGGAGTAACCCAAGGAAGCATAGCCTTGGTGCAAATGCAGTGATGAACTTCAGAGCACAGCAACTGGGACTCTGGATCAATCATTTTCCCTATAGTCAGAGATATATGAGGTGCATTCCCATGGCCGCCATATAACCTAAGTGTTTATCAGCAATAACATATCTAAATAAATGGTGATATGTTGATTCAGTGGAATACTACATAAGTTACTGCTACACACAGCACCATGGATGGATCTCACTAACAGAATGTGGAATAAAATGGCCTAAGGACAAAAAAACACATATTCCATAATTTCATTTATATGTTCAAAAGCGGACAAAAGAGATTCGTAATGTTAGAAACCAGCATTAGTGGCTACTTCTGAAGGGAAGGGTAGAGTAGTGACAGGGATTGAATACATGGGGGTCTTTTGAGTTCCTAATACTTTACTATTTCTTAATCTATGAAATAATTAAATAGATATGTTCATTTTGTGATATTTACTAAGCCATACACCCAGGATATGAGCTCTTTTTTATGTTATACTCCCACAAAAAAATTTATTTATATAAGCAAATATATATATATACATACATATCACAAACCTCTCATTTTTAGCTTTTATAACATTTTTCAGTGATTATCCTCATACATATATCCATGTGAACTTTTGTGAATGTATCTGCAGATAGATTTCTAAAGGTAGTTGGCTGACCATGTGAAGTTTTAAACTCCAATATTAAATATTAATTAAGATGTCCTCCAAAAATGCTATACCAGTATCTATCTACTCCTAACCACATCCTGACTAATATTGAATATTATCAACCATTTTAACTTTTTGCTAACCTTTGAGGCAAAATGGGGTCTTATCAAAGTATACAGTATACTTTGATGATCATTAGTGATAATAAGCATATTTTCTTGTGTCCACTGGAAATTCATATTTCTTCATCTGTGAACAGCCTGCTCATTCTCTCTGTGCATTTTTACATGGGGTTGTCTTTTTCTCCTGTGAACAGTAGGAGTCCTTTCCCTGTTAGGAATGTTTACCTTTTGCCTCATTTGTCTCCTAATACCCTGATTCATAATACTACATATTTTATATCCTAACAAGGAGGAATACTATCTCTTGTGGCAATGTCAGGAGGGCATGCGTCTGAATCTTCTAAAAGTAGTATCTGATTATTAAGGAAAAGTAAAAGAGGACAGTGACTTAGGGATAAATCATAGCCTTATTTTATACCATTTGGGACTACCACCTTTTCTTCTTCCAAGAATCCTTTACCATCTTGATTCTTGCAGTGGTATTAAAATGATTTTTAGTAGAAGCTTTAGAAGGCAGGGATGTGCATTAGATTTTCATGATTACTGCTTAATTTTTCTTTGTCTATTGCTTAGGAGGCTAGTAATAGGAAATAAAAGTTTATTATTTGTGCTTCCCATCTTTTGGTTATTCTTACACCATTTTCCCAAAATTTGTCACTAATTCTTTATTTTCTTACAATCACTTCTCCATAACTGTTGGCTTTATATTCATACATTTATGGCTATGGAGCACAAAAGTCTGTTGGAGTGCTGAAACTCAAGAATTTCCTTTTATTTAATGAGACTGTATGATCCTACTTAGCAGAGCTATGAAAATGAAGATATATGTATCATGTTTCCTTACCCATATTATTCTTCACAGATTCAGTGTTTAGCAAATTTCCCTTAGGTAATGGCCCTTTTATGTTCAAAATGCTCAAAAAACTGGGATGTACCTTTCAAGATCTAATTTTCTATTTTGTATCCTGTTCCCTCCAATACTGAGAATCTGAAACACAAAGGGTCTGACCTAATTTTCTATTTTTCTTGCTTTTGTAAAATAAATCTTTTGGATAAAATAACCATCAGGCTTTTGATAGAAATAGTTATCATTGTTAACCATAATTCCCCAGTTCTAAGATATACTTTATTTCACATTTTAACATCTCTGAAATTTGAGGGTGTCCTACAACTGATAGCACATCATAGTTTAAATGATAGTTTTTATTTATTTTGTTTTTAATGTTACAGAAAATAACAGTGCACTTTGCAATTGATAGTGTCTTAAATGTGATGAGATTCAGTAATAGCATTTTTTATAAAATCCTTGAACTTTTGTTCAAGTTCAGCCTTTCTGTCTAACTTTTGCTCTCGTGATTTGATTTTTGGCATTAAAAAAAAAATTAGTCTGTCTAGCAATCAAGTCAAAGGAGCTTAGCTGTTGAAATTTTTTTGTGGGGTTGTTAAATGCCTTCCTAAAATGTGTGAACAATTATAGAGATGAGATTGTTGGAGCCAGTTATTCGTTTGCAACTTGGGAAAGTATTATTAAAGTAATGATAATATTTTTCTCTTTAATACTTAGAGGTCTTTAATCCAAATAATCCCTTGAATATTTTACAGACTCTACAGATTAGAACTATATCTGCTCCTAATGAAATCCATTTACCTTCAGTGACTATTTATAACAACCAAAGGCAGCACTATATAGTAAGAATAAGTATGCAATAAGGGTTAATTCTGACCAAAGCAATAAGAAAAACTGGGAAGAAAGTATATGTTTGTTATTGGAACTTAACCAGGATACCACAGCAGATTTTAAACCTTAACTATTATCTCTAGGTTTTTGCTAAACTAAACTCTCTGACTTGAATATTCTATTTTTGTCCTTCTATCTCACCTCTTTCACTTGTTAGTTACTGCTGTTTGTCTCAGGTTGACTCTCATTTCTTTTGGGTAAACTCCCCAATTTCTCCAAATAGGTCTAGTGCCCCAATTAAACACTCTCTGGCATCCTGCACTTACTCTTCAGCAAACAGTATTGCAATTGTGTGTATTGGTCTATATTCTCCACTAGACCAAGAGCTTTGCAAAGACAGGGAAGATGACGCACCATTGTATACCATTTGTCTAGCGCAGTCCTGGCCCACATAGATGCTAAATAAATAGTTACTGAATGAGTGCATAAATGTATGACTAGCCATCTGGTCTGGAATTCCTTTCCAAAAACAAAGAAAGAAAAGAAAAACCACAACTAACTCTTTTTGACAATCTCAGATTCTTGAATCTATATCACATGGGTCAAGCCAAGGAAAGCAGATCAATTCAGTTTGTCTCAACCTGGCCTCAGTAACCTTAGAGAGTCTTGTAAAGGTAGGCACTACCTAGGGACTGAAGGTCAGAAGTATTTGTTTTATTATGACACTCGCAAATAAATAACTAAATAACTACCTTGGGCAAGTGTCAAATGTACTGTTTTCCTCCTACTGATTCTACTACAAAGCTCATTCCAAGGAGAGCCCCTCAAAAACAAGTTTCTATTGCCTAAGCCCCTGCCTGTTACAATAATTGAGAGTATGTGAGTATAACAAATATGAAAGAAGGATCCAAGCCAATTGGTTGGCACTTTACAGATACATGGTTTGTAAGAAAGTTCCTCCTACGATCACAATAAACTCCTGGTACAGCGGAGGCAAAATGCCATAAACTGAACATCATAGAAATATAGAACAAGGTCCTTGACAAAACAATGGAGAGAAACCAGAAAGTGTCACCACACCCAAGAATCATAACAATAAAATAATCCAAACACACCCGAGAGCTGTTTAATTTGTTGTTTTGTTTTTAGTATTTTCTCTCAGTTTAAAGGATTCTTTTTTTTTTTTGGATGTTTTATTTTTTTTCAGCTTGAGGTGTAATTGACAAATAAAATTTTAAGGTATTTAAAGTATACATTGTAGTGTTTCATACATGTATACATTGTGAAAAAGATTCCCACCATCTAACTAATTAACACATACATCATACTATTTATTTATTTAGTTATTTTTGGTGAGAACATTTATTTTCCACTTTTTTAGCAAATTTCAGTTGTATAATACAGTGTTACCAACAATAGTCACCGTGTTCTGCATTAGATGCTCAGACCTTATTCATCATATAGCTGAAAGTTTGTACCCTTATACCAATCTCTTCCTATTTACCCCAACCCACAGTCCTGGGCAACCACTTTTCTTCTCTGTTTCTATAAGTTTGACTTTTGTTTCTAGATTTCACATATAAGTAATACCATGCAGTATTTGTCTGTCTCTCTCTGGCTTATTTCACTTAGCATAATGCCCTCAAGGTCCATCCATGTTATTGCAAATGGCAGGATTTTCTTCTTCGTGGCTGAATAGTATTATATATATTATATTAATAATATTATATGTATTATATTAATAATATTATATATAACATCTTCTTTATCCATCCATCCATTGATCGACTCTTGTTTCCATATCTTCACTATTATGAATAAAGTTTAAAGGATTCTTGATTTCAGTAGTTACCCAAGTCAGTAGATACATACTGTTAAACTCGAAAAAGTGCAAGTAAATACTTTTAATATTCAAAACTTCAACACATTAACTTGTCTTTTGTTGTGATAATTGTTCCCAAACCAAAATTGCAAAATTGCTCACATGTGGCAAAACAAAATTATGGCAATGATGTCACAGAATATCTGAATCTAGTGTCTTTGGTTACCTTAGGTTACAAAGTATGTGACCTTGTACAGTATTTTTTAATCTCTAAACCCGTTGAGCCGTACAATTAATTAATGTGCAATCCTGGAAATAAGTGTAATAATGGATCCATGCAAATCCACTTTTTAGACACTGTTTTGGTGCTTTCCCCATGAGACTTTCTCAATCAGCATAATGATTACTAATTGGCTGATTGTCACAGAATAATTAAATTGTTGTCAAACATTCAGTATAAGCATATGCTTATGCAAATCTTTATTCTTGTTGTATGCTCGGTCGTTTTAACTTAAATTTTTAAAATGTGCATACGTGTGTCCAAGATTGGGGTGGGTTCCGTGCTGTATTCCAAACAGAATGTGTAAAACTTGATACAACACTTTTTAACAGACATCATTTGTCTCTTCCCTTGGCATCTTTTTGAATTTGTCCATATGGGCTGGATTTTTTTCCCAAGGACCAAGTAACAAGCTGATGTAATGTTCATTTTCAATTCAAACTTGGCATTGGAAAGATAGCGAAGCGAAAGCGTTTCTTCCAAAAGCTAATAAAAACATGAGTTATGCCCAAATACCCCTCAAATATACTAGGCAGCCCAAGAACACTGTCACTTAGTGTTATAAACAGGGCAGATTTTGCCCCTGCTCCTCAATAAGACCCTGTATTTACATGAAGTGTATTCTGCATGAAACCCAGAAGGTCCCACCATACACAGTATAGCTCACCCAAGCCATGCCATCTAATGTTTGCTTTTCCTGGTCCATAAATGAAGACAGGGGACACTCTGAAGTTGAGTCTAAACCCTCATGGTACAGGAATGCTATTGTAAATCAATCCAGTCCTGTGTTGTTTCCTCCACCAATTTACTGGTTATGCCCTGGGGTATTTTCATCTCATTTATTTTGTGTGACTCCCACCCCCAACTATGTTTAAATAAAAATTGCTAGATGGACATCTTGAAATAACACCTTTCTGAGGGGACAAGCCTTAGAACTACGAGATTTTAAGAATCAGGGAAAATGGACTTTGGGGGGGTGGGGATGGAGGGTTGAGGACTCCAGCCAATTGCCTGGTACTTGCACAACCAGAGGTTTAGAAATAATGTTTTAGATCTCAAAAGTCATGAAAGTAAAATAATTGGCAATCACACCATTGAATCCATTTTAGTTTTAACAATATTGAACAAGCTCTAGATGCTCAGGAGAGTGTGTGCTCTATCCAAAGATGTGTTGAGCTAACTTTGCAAAAGTGGTTTAGAGTTTAATTTTTGAAGCAAATTATAGTCATGGTTTTGGCTATTGATTATAATTATCAAGATTATACCTATATATACAATTAGTAAGTAGCTGCCTACTTTTTTCCTTCCCCTTACAACAGCCCAAGTGTTTCCCATACTAAGAAGGAGTATTACTTACCCCATACTCTGGCTTGAACTAGCATTCCTGATCAGTTAGAATAGTCAGGCCCATGATCTAAAATGCACTTTGGCCAGTGTGGGCTATCAGAGACAGCAGAAAAAGGACCTTTTATAACCTTCCAACGGTTAGCATAATTTCAAAAGTGCTTACCAGATTAGTAAGTTCAAATGTGGGAGCCCCGGGTCATCTAGTACATTTAAGAGGCTTCAGGAAGTTGAGTCCAGCATCCTGCAGACCAGAAAAACATAACTACATCAGAATTCCACTGTTTGTCATTTAGGCAAAGCACCTGAATCGAGGGGGCTATGAAAAGACGGTCAGTTCTGTCAAGTATATTCCCTGTCACCATTATTCATTCCAAATCAGCACGATGAGGAAAGCATGTGGTGTCAATCTCTCATTTTATTAATTGTGAACCCAAGACAAAACAGTTATGTGACAGTCGTCCAAGGTTGCAGGTTACTGAGAAGGAGAGCCGTAAGTAGCCCTCAGGACTCCTAGACACTAGTTGATGATTTTGCACTCCATCCTCCCTCACACTGTTACCAGGAGCCAGCTGTGAATACAGAGTCAAAGCCATGTGGGCAGGTAATGAATATGACAGGATGATGAGGTTTCACATCTCCACCACCACAGATAGGAAAATCACTGTTGATGAGTTCCTAGACTGGTATGCTTGTTTCTTGGTGTGTTTGTTTTACTTTGTTTATATACACCTTTTTGCAATCTGTGAAGCTTTTATAAACTTTTCTCTTCCATATTCTTCTGTTTTTCTTCCATTCTTGCACCAGGGGATTTAATATGACTTGTCATAAAAGTCATCTACACAGAGAAGGGAACTTTGAAAATGATCTGGGTATTCTTCCCACAGGGAGTCCCACCTACCTTCATGGAATATTTTTCCTAATCTGTAGATATGGTGTTTAGTGTTTTCCAACAGAAATAGGAAAGCCGAGAGGAGTGGTCAGTGCAACACAAGCGACAACTAAAGTTGGAAGAGAAAAAAAAATCCACAATATCACTGTAAAATGAGGGGGCAGACGTGAGACTAGAATCCCGAATCTATTTTTGTTTTTAAGTCAAGGTCTTGACAGTTCACTTAATCAAAATGAAGAATTAATGAAAGAGGAAGTAACGTTAAAGGTAAGAACTAACAAAACCAGAAATTGAAAAGTTGTCCTGTTAGAACAAGAAATATCAAAACTGGAGGAATTTTAAATTCACATCTCCAAATTAAATTCCATGATATATTTGAAGGATTTACCCAAGTAACAAACATGAGATGTTCAGAAGAATTCATCTGTATCACCACCATATGAGTACAGAAGATGTTATGTCGCAACCTTTTTATGGTGCTATTATTCTCTCTGAAAAGTAAATGTAATGGGTGCTTAAGTTCTCACATTTAATTCATATTTCTGTACATGGAATTTCCCTGGCAAAGCAAGATAAGTAAACACCATAAACAAGCCACTGAGAGGGTCACAGATATTGCTTTAAATTAGCCTAAGTTCCTTCTGGCTAGTCCTTCCTATTATCTCAGGAAAAGTGTTGCAAGTGAAAGGAAGATTTTAAACAACTCTCACATTCTGCATCCATTAAAATATATGTTTCTGTCTTTAACTTAATACTATTGCTAAATCACATCTTTTTTCACAAATATGGAAAATGGCAGGTGTTGTCTCACTTAACAGTTTATTAGAGACAATATTTGAAGTTGATAACTTTTAAAGTGAAACAAGAGCAAACCCATAATTTTTATTTAAAGTGGACATATTGGGACACAGTGAGACATAATTAAAATAATGAATGAGAACAGACTGTAAAGAACACAAACATCAAAATTTAATTGCTGGACAATAAAATACCCATAAAGTTTAAGTGGCACAGAGTCTTAGAATCAATTGGATGCTGAATGCAAAAATGCTAGTATATCAGCCTTCCAACAAAAATAAGAAAACTACCCCATTCTTTTAATTATTGTTTAGAAATAATATTCCTAGTGAGTCGAATTCAGGATGATAGCCTTCCCAAATATTATGCAGAAATTAAACTGACCTGACCTCAGAGCTTTGACTTACATGAAGGACTGTAGTATTTTCTAGCTTCACAACAAACTCTCCTAGTTAACATTATCCTAAAGTGGTTGAGCATATTCTTGACTTCTCTAAATATGCCTTATACCTGGAGAAATGTGCAAGAGGACCTTAAAATGGTAATGATAAAACAGCATCTTTCCTAGAGTACAAACACTGTGCCAGTCACCTCCCTTACATACTACCTCATTTAATCTTTATAATACCTTGTAAGATGGGTATAACTTGCCCCTACTTTCCTAGTAGGAAAAAAAAAGGGTAGAAATGAATGTTTTCCCCAAAAGCACAGAGCGAGGAGGTAGCGGAAATAGTAAAACACTGACTCAGATTTAGGTCTGTCTGATTCCAAAGCGTTGGTTCTTTCCATTGTATCATATTATCTATTAGGCAGAGCATTACCTATTAAGCAGAAGGTGCTCACATTCTGTAATCATCACTAGCCAGCCCATCACTAATGGATTTCATCAATTTGGAGCACCATAATTTACCAAAGCACCACTGACAAATGCTCTGTATTCAAAGAAGAATGATTACAAGAGTTAGTAACTATCACATGAAAATTTGCTGATAGAATTGGAGTGGAGATGATGAAAGAGTGCTAGACCACAGAGTGATAGCTGTCATCAAATATTCAAAGGTTTCTTTATGACAACGAAGAGCTTGGCTAAAACCAATGGATGGTGGTAGGGAGATGGAGTTGTTTTTAAAGTTAATTTTAAAGAGTGTTAGACCACAGAGTGATAGCTGTCATCAAATATTCAAAGGTTTCTTTATGACAACGAAGAGCTTGGCTAAAACCAATGGATGGTGGTAGGGAGATGGAGTTGTTTTTAAAGTTAATTTTTTCTACCTATCATGAAAATCAAGAAATGGAATTTGTTATTCTGAGACAGTAGAGAATTCCCCATCACAGAAAGTGTTAATAGACAGGTTGGACAACCTCTCAGAAGACAGGTTAGACTATAGGAAGGGTTCAAGTGCATGGTGTTAAGAACATGGACTCTGTGGTCAGTCAGCCCAAGTTCAATTCCCATCTTTGCTACTTATTAGTTGTATAACTTGGGCAAGTTGCTTAACCTTTCAGCTATGACATGAAGGTAACATTGATAATTAACCCACAAGAATTTGGGTGAGAATTAAATGAGTTGACCACAGACTAGCACGAACTCTTAATAAATGTTAATTATAACTGTTGTTGTGATTATAGTTAATGTGGCTAGATAAATGCTAACTCCATCCCAATCTCAAGTGCCCATAAGTTTATGAACATTGAGAGTAAAGTCAAGTAGAGATTTGTATACCAAAGAGATTCTATCAATATAAAAATAACACAATTTTTAAAATATTTCTATAACAAAGAGAAAGTGGGGTTATAGTAGGTGAAATACTTCAATATAGAAAAAATGTTAAATTAAAGAATAATAGTGATATCTTTTGCAAGAATTGATTCCTACAGAAATGCATAGCCATCAATATCTTTCAGGTAAACTGAAACCAAAATGATATTTCATCAATTTTCAACTCTATTAAAATATATTTAAAATATAGAACCTATTTTTAATCTTTTATGATTTCTGAGTATGCAGGAATATTTAGGGACAATGACTTAAACCTAAGGAAAGAACCTTCTGTCAGAGGCTGCTGGATGTGTCCCATTGTCATTCCTCCTCTTTCTTTTATGAGCATAAAGACCTGATTTTTATCTGGCACATTGCCATCCAGAGTGTGGGAAGTATTTTCTAAAGAAAGTCCCCAGCAACTCCTCCCCTCCGTGTATATGCATGTACTTCCTCCCATTAAATCTAGAGCCTATTTCCCCTCCCCTTGAATGTGGGCTGAACTTGTGACTTGCTGTGATCAAAATACTGTATATGGAAGAAAGGACCCTATGCAATTCTAGGCCTAGTCCTTAAGGGGTCTGGCAGCTACCCCTTTCATTCTCTTGGAATCCAGCTGCCAGGCTATAAGAAAACTATTCTTCAAGAGAGAGAGGCCTCATGGAGAGACCCTAAAAGATGAATGCCAGGTGGAGACAGAGGCTTCATGGTTGAGAACTAAGGCACTGGTTAACAGCACCAATGCCCAGATATGTGAGTCCTTTTGTACCTTCTAGCCCAGCCCAACTGTCCACTGAAAGCAGCTGCACAATTAACCAAGTCAGTACCATATGGAGCCAAAAACTGCCCAGTTGACTCATAAGCAAATAAAAAACTCTTATTTTAGCACATTATGTTTGGAGTTATTTGTTATACAGCAATAGATAAGCGAAACAGAGAATAAAGACTTCTTTTCGTAGCCTTCTATGCAGCTAGGTGTAGGCATATGACAAAGTCTGGCTAAAGGGATACAAGTAGAAATAAAGTGCTCCTCTTCTGGGGCTATCCTTCCCTTCCCACTGACTGGAATGCATGTGTTAGGGTAAGTTATCTTGGACCATGCTGACAAGAGCATCTCCCTTAGACAAAGCAGAGAAAAATGGTCCAGCTGCCGTGTGATGTCTGCACTGTTCAATAGCATTTTCTCTTAATTCAGCCACCATTATTTCTGTTCTCTGCTATAACAGCCAAACTTATATAATAACTAATGTGAATTTTGTCCCAAAAGTGAGATACTTCTACTATGGTGGATACTCAACACTGGATTAGAAGTCAAGTGGAGGACAGAAATGACACAAACAGTGCAAGCTGGAATGCAACTCTCCATGGCAAAACATCTGGCAAATTCGTCACTTGTGATACCATGATAGATTTACCATATGTTAACTAACATTATAATTTTAAGGGAAATCATTGGGAAAATTTCAAATTTTGTTGTGTATTGGCTCCATCATGCCACTTTCAGCAAAGCCTTACGAAAGAGAAAAACGTAGGCTAGGTCTGGCCAGTCTGTAGACAGATATTGCAGAGAACACAGAACTGCAAAGAGTGACTCATTCTGCCATGGCCTAAATAAGCAATCAAAATTGACTGAGAGTTCAGTAATTCAAAATTTCACAGGATTAAAAAAAACATCTAGCTACTACACACAAATGTCAGGAGATAGAGGAAGGAGCACTAAAGAAGCAGCCTTGTAAGGAGTTATGGCTGGGATGTGAAGTTTTTCTCAAGTATCTCCTGCTAGAGGTTCTCCATCACATGATAGGAACCAGCCCAGAGATCAAAATGAGACTAAAAATGTTGTCTTCAAACCCAAGCCTTTTTCTTTTTTTTTTTTTTCTGATGACCTCAAAGTAGCCACTGTTAAGTGGGAAAAGAGGAGGGCCATGCCAAGCACAGAGGCAAATAAATAAAAGATACATGTTTTCAGGCTTAAACCTAATATCTAGAAACTCTAATTGGCTGCACATGATATGGACCAGAAGCAAAAGTCTGAAGTTGGTTTAGTTTTGATGGAAATTGAAATGCTGAAAACCACACCCGGACCTACAGTCTGCCTGAGCAGAATGTGAGCTGTGAGAGATGGGCAGGCCCGAATACAGCATCCTCCCCATATCCACTTCAGATGTGGCTAGGGAACGAGAATAAACAACGAAGAACTTCCCAGGGGATAAAGTCAGGGACCAGGAGGGACAATTATTTGCCCATCGTAAAATAATGAGCTAAATTAACCTAAGATACGGGTTAATTCTTTACATTAGTATATTATTCTATAAAGGGCCCAGCTGTAGAGACACTTCAAGGCTGGATTTAAAGCTTGCTTTCAAACCAACTTCTGTCTCATGATGATAAGCAATTGTAGCAGCCACTAGGGATACCTTTACCACATCCACCCAATTCTCAAGCTTCTGGTACACCCTCAGAAACTTTTATTGCAAGCACCCATTTCCCTCTGTCTAAGGGACTTCTTTGGTGTGTATGGCTAACATTGCAGGGCAGGCCAAAGGTGTTGGAACATTGGCACCTCCAGGTGCAGCCCCAGCCCGTGGCAGGTGGGAAAGGAGACTACCAAGTTCCTCAATGTTTACAAGGTACTCTGTACACTGTCTTCCAGAGATATGCAGTGAAAGTGAGCCCAGCTGTGCATAGCAGTAATCTGCTTATTAACATGCACTGTATTGGTCTCGTTTCTTCACTGTCCTACCAGAGCCTTCTGGAATCTTTTAGAAAAACAATATGCATTAAATTCCTTTTCTCAGGGTCTGTTTCTGGAGGGACCCTACTTAATACCCCAGCATTTAAAATCTCTTTACAGTTGACAAACCAGTTTTGCATACCTTTCTAATTTGAACTCTTTAGTGGAAAGAATTGGAGGACATCATTTCAAAGATGGGGACCAGAGAATTTAAGTGCCTTAGTTACAACCCTTCCCACTAATTTTTCTGGCAACTGCAAAGATTGTCCACTCAGACCAACATGTTACTTTTCTGCAAATTGCTTTTATTGGATTCTCCAATTCTTTCATCTCTGTGGAAGATGTGTTTTATAACAGTAAAAATAATAGAAAAGGAAAAAGTAGGCCTCCAAAAAGGAGGCTTTTATTTCTAAAAAATTATTCTAGAATAACCATCCCACCCTTCCCATCCTAAAATCCAAGCACATGCAATTGCAGAAACTTTAAAGGAGAAAAACAAAGACAGTAGAAAACCACACTAGCATTAGCTGTCTAGCCCTCTGGCAGTTACCTTTTTAAATCACTTAATATAGAGCTGGATTTATTGAAAAGATCTATATAACTTTTATTCAACTTATGAACTTATGCTCTATGTTTTTAAAATTTTTCCTCTTTTGTAAACAAATAAAACCCATACAAGGATACTCATCTCTCTCTCTCTCTCTCTCACACACACACACACACACACACACACACACACACACACACACGTTATTGTTAACTTTACAACGAACTAACATTTGGCAAATATAATTTCTGATTCATGAGATTGTGTGAAGGACCACCCAAGTTCATATCAATACAGTAACCACCCTTTCTTACTGGAAAACAAGAAAGAAAATTTTACAATGCCCCCCACCCTGGTGGTGCTGTCTGCCAAGGAAATTTTCCAATCATAGACTCATCCTTGTTGATCCTCAAGAAATTCTTATTGAAGTTAATTAACTCAAAATAGTGACTCAGTTTCAATCCTTAGAATCCAACTTAAGAACATGATAGAAGCCCTAGTTATTGAATGTAAAGATAAAGCGGAGATTTCACTATATCTCTTGGGAATTCAAATATTTTTATTAACATTTGGAAAATATAATTTCTTATTATTAACTGTGTTCCATCTGTCTTTTCTCCCTAAATATAAGATTTAGGAGGTCTTAAACTTGTTTACCTTCTGAACCCAATTTAACACTGATCAATTTAATATGGCTTTTATTTAGGATGAGGCGTTTCTCAAAATATGTTCTAAGAGTGTGTTCACGTAAGAATCACCTCGAAAAAACTTTTAGTAAATAAGGTTAGATTAGAAAATATGCAAGATTTACAATTTAGTATTTATAAGGCTCTACAAAGTAAAAATCTACCATTAAAACAAAAGCCATCTTTGACTCTATATTTTCCCAAACTATCTTAGTGTAAAGCCATATTCCCTTTTTAAGAATCACATGTTAACGTTCCATAGTATCAGTGTTCTATGCAGTATGTACAGTGACTTGAGAAAAGGTAGCAATAGGAGATAAAAGAAGAAATTAGAGAAAAAAGGAAGGAAGAAAGGAAGGAAGGAAGGAAGGAAGGGAGGAAGGAAAAGAAAGAGAGAGAGAAAAAAAAAAAAGAAATGAAGATAAGGGAAGGGGAAAGAGCCATAGCAGGCAAGGTGTTATATGCCATAAAGAAAATTAGGGGCTTCTAAATTAACTGAGAAACCATTGTGAGTTTTAAGCAGGGAATTACATCCATTCTATCATTTAAGAAGTGAATTCTGGCTGCTGTGAGGGAAAGGCTTGGACTGTGGTAAGAGTCAGAGGCTGGCAGCAAGTTGGGACATGACATAAACTGTTGAAAACAGAGATGATAGTGGCACTGAAGGTGGAGAGAGTGAGCACATTTAAGATACATTTTTAAATGTTTGTATTCAAAGTTATGATACTATTTTAGTAGTGCTGCACTTCTTTGTTATTGTTAGTACACACAAAGGACTTAAAACAGTGCTTGGCATATAAAAAACATCAATTCATGTGAGCTCTTTAGTATTAATATTGGGTAAGTCCTAAACTGGATGTGAATTCTGCTTGGATGCCTTTCCTTAACCACTGTCCCCTTTCTTCTCCAAGCTGAGTTATTTCCCCTATACTCTTAGCATACATGCTTCCCCATATTATTAACATATACTATATATTAGTTCATTTTCTATCTGCATTCCCCACTGTAATATAAATTCTTTCCATAGTAGGTCATCTTCATTTCTATATTTATAGTGCTTAACACTTTGTAACTATTTATTAAATATAGATCAAAAATTCCACGGGATACAGAACATTATATTAACTAACAGTGCTATCCATTCAGTAGACATTCAAGTACATTTGAATGACCAGAATGAATAGATTCATGAAAGAATAAAGGCAGAAAAAGTTAAGAGTTTTGAATCTGAAGCCAACCTCAGAGCAGTACCCAAGTAGTGAGTATGAAAGTCCTGGACTAGATTTCAGGAGAACTAGATTCTAATCCCTGATCCACTGCTTATAGGCTATTTGATCTTGGTCAAATCACTTAAATTCTTATCTTTAATTTCCCTTATCTCTGAAGAGACAGATATATCAATACTTCTTCTTCCTGCTTATAAGATATTATAACTAAGTAGGCTGATATCGGTGAGACCACTTTAGCAACTATAAGCTACACTGAAGATTCCAACTATTATTATTTCTTGCAGATAGTTGAGAAATACAGGTTAACCTGAGTTCCTATTTTTCAATTTCTTTAGCCAGAATGAGCATTTGGAAATCATGCTCATATTATTTGCTTAGTGTTGGCCTCCGCCACTGTCCAAGTTCCATGCTCTGTGATAGTCATAATAAAACAGTATTTCCTGAACATATTCTCTAGAAAACTCCTCCACATACTCTACTGGCATTAACTAATCTAATTTCACAATAACGCTTTACAGTGGGTACTACGACGATCTCTGTTTTAGAGGTAAAGGGAATGAGGCACAGAAAGTTTAAGTAACTTGCCCAGAAAAACAAACAGAAAGTGACAGCTATGAGCTTTGAACTCATGTAGTCTAGTTTCAGGGTCTACACCTTAAATGCTACAGTCTCCTGCCTCTCATAGTAGGGGACCCACCAACATGGGGCACGGGGAGGCATGGTATGATCTCTGTGAAAGCCTCTGATTTGCAAGTTCCAGCTGCAAACATTATGCAGTGTATTCAGTGCCATTTCACAAGGCATCCAGAGTTCAGCCAACTTCCATCACATGCTTGCTACACACCCAAATGGGCTTATATCTGTGGTTACAATTTCCACTTTAATTTAACCAAAGGCGTTCTGAATTTTCAGAAGCAAAGGAGATTAATTTCATCCTTTTAATTTTCTCTAACATCCAGCCGTTACTCCATTTGGTTAGCAATGTACAGATGTGAAGGGAAATTAATATGGTCTGGAATAAAGCAAATCCTATGAGCACCCATTGACCTAATACCACATTTGGGAGAAAGGGCTTGTGTTGTAATTGGAAACTAGGAGCAGCTTTATACAAATGGTAGGAAGGACTATTTCCCCACGGAACTGTCACTGGGACTGAACTTCCCACCATTATTCCTCAAAATCTACCTTGAGGAAAGGTCTTATACTGAATTGAGGCATTACTCATTTCAATATTTATCAAGGGCCTACTACTATGTATCTAGCTGCAATTCTATTTATTCCTTCAGCACAATGATTAAAGTCATTATACATGCACCAGGCATTGTGTTAGAAAATTAGTATATAGCATTGAACAATACAGCAGGGAAAATGTACACTAAACAAGTAATTACATAAATACTTATACCTGAGAAAAGTGTTATTCAATGAAAGTATATGACAGGAGGAATCTAACCTAGCCAGTGGGCCAAGGAAAGTTTCCAGAGGAGGTAAAGTATGTTCATATTTTAATTTTCTAATGGACTTATATATTAACAATATACAATAGACAAGGATAAATTTGTATCAGGATGAGAAAGGATGGAAATGTCAGGAAGAGGGATTTCTACTGAGCTGTAGAGAGGCATAGTGCTGGAATAATTAGGCAGGTCATCAGCGGCACCAAAATATGGGGCAGTTTGGGTCAGAAAGTGAGGCATAATTTGCCCACATATGGAGGAGTAGCCCAGCACTAGCAACTGCCTGACCCACCTCAAATTACTTGTCAGATATTATTGTTAATTTGAAGTATGACTCAAAGAGTTCCCTGATGATCAGGTAAAGTTGGTAAATCTATTAAGTGAAGAAAACCTTTTTGAAAGCACTAAACACAGAGACATACTGGATCATCTTCCAGGTTGTTGTATGGATTCCAAAAGAGGTCTCCAAAGTATCCTTTAAAACACAGGCAAGCCTCCATTAGTCAAAACTTAATAATGATCTCTAGGCCAAGGACTATGAGATTTAGATAGTCTAGGGGCTCTCAGTGCAAAAAGTTTCTACCACACTACCCTAATATAAACACCATACTAAATTTTATAATGGCTTTTACGTGCTTTAAAGTGTTAAAATATCTAAATTAAGGAAATCATAACCTTTCTTTTATGGTCTACTGAAATATCATGGTACCAGAAATATCCCTAAGAGCAATCACATCATATTGCATGATCCCCAATTTGCCTCACATTTTACATAAGCGAAATCAGTTTACAGTAAAAATCTTGGAGAAGCTCACAACAGAAGTGAGATCACACAAAGACTAATAAAGGACTTTTACCTTTTCTGAGGGTAAATTATGAGTCTCGAAAATATAATGGAACTTGATGTATCCATCTTCATCATCTTCATTGACCATCCCTGATCTCCACTGGTTGTGTCCTCTGTCATTTTAGCTCATTCCCTTATCCTTAACCCCAGAGCAACCACAGGATTTTCTAAAGTTCAGATCTGCATATTCTAGGGAGAATAATGCAAATAAAACAGTTTAAGTTAACAAATCACTACTTAAATTGACATAATCGGAATTTCTCATTATGAACATGGAGAATTTGGCAACACAAAGTGACATGGAATACTGTTGGCTATAAACTATTCCTTGAGGGAAATAAAGATTTCTAACTTTAAAAACTATGTGGATGTGTACCGCATAATTTTTTATTTACCACTGCCTAGAAAATATGCAATGCTCATACAAAAATACAAGTTCTGAAAAAATTATTCAGCCCCAAAAGTAAATGGACAGATCTGTCCAGAAATGAAAGGATCTTATCTGTCTTGTTCCTAGAGCTCAGCTCAAGTCCTTAAGCATAGCATACATAAGATACTTGAGGAATAAATAACTGTCTTCTAAATAATTATCCTAGTCAATTCAGGCTGCTATAACAGAATAACATAAAACGGGTGCTTTATAAACATCAGAAATTAATTTCTCACAGTTCTGGAGTCTGGGAAATCCAAGATTAAGGTGGCAAGAGATTCAATGTCTGTTAAGAGCCCACTTCCTGGTTCACAGATGGCCATCTTCTCAATTTGTCCTTGGCAGAAGGGAAGAGAGAGCTCTCTGGGGTCTCTTTTATAAGAACACTAATCACATTCATGAGGGCTCCACCCTCATGACCTAATCACCTCCCAAACACCCACGTCCTAATATCATCACTTGGAGGTTAGGATTTCAACATATGAATTTTGAGGGGACAGAAACATTTAGTCCATAGCAATAAGGTGGGACATGAGGAACAAATTCCCTGATTAACCCCTAATTAATCAGATACATTGGTTAAATAATAAAATGAGGAAATTTGAGCTAATGTACAAAGATGAGATACTACATCTTGCCCCAATGCTACAATCTGATATGGAATAAAAACTAAATAATCAAATGAATGCTTTAAAATAGAGTTGACTCTTAGTTGTCCATGCTGTTGGAAGCAAACAAAAACTGGCAGGTAATAGGAAAGGAATAACACTTTCTTTTCCAAAAACTTTTTTTGCATATGTAATTCTACCCACACAACCAACACTAATAAAAACAAAGTTTATGTGCTACTATTTTTTAGGGTAAATTTTGTATATCCAGGCACTATAGACTCTAAAATTTGGTCTCTAAACTTTATGCTAGCCTCTCCAAGAGAAACTCTCCATGATGCCATTTAGTCTGCTTCCTGATTTCTCAACACACCTTGAGCTCTTCTTCCTCCATGTTCACTTATGCCTCTATGCCTTGAGTGCTCTGCAATTCACTTTCCAAAATTCTGACCACTTTCAAGTCCTAGCTCAGATCACACACCCTCCATGATTCTATCCTACCATGTTGGTTAGAACTGATACCTCTCTCCTTATCTAACACAGTAATTCAGCACTTAGCAAACACCACTTTATATTGCTGGTTATTTCTAATATGAGGAAAAGGAACATATTATATTTAGAATCAAAGAATTTTAGGTCCAGAAAGAATTTACAGATCAATTGGGTCAATTCTCTCATTATACAGATAGAGAGATGAAGCTACTGATCTAAATTAATTAATTAAAAAGTCAGAACTCAGTATTTCTTCTTCAGTTCAATAAACTTCCCAATATAACATGCATTCTAAAAATTAAATTAAACACTTAAATTTGTAAGTACCAATTTTTTTTAAAATTTTTTAAACTTTCTATGTCATACATGAATAATGGTATAATTAATCCAAAAGTCTCATTTAAAAAACTTTTAAGTTGTCATAATTATATAATAGATTTAAATATTCAACTAAGCTTTGTTTAGCCTGTTGATAAAACACGCTTTCACTTAACAAGTGAGAGCACTAAGAAGGGATGCGTCCAAGAGTGATGAGGAAGAGATCTCTTGGGATTGAAATTTTGCTGTAAATATTCTACAATCTAGATAATCCACAGAGAGGTTAGGAAAATAATCTGTTCTTTTAGAAGCCCCATCTCCTTCTCGTCTTCTTGAAAGCAGGGAATTTGGATTCATAGACAAGTGGCACAGAGCGCTCTGGTTTGGTTCTTGTGAGGAAGGTTTTCATCTGTTGGACTGGAATGCCCCACTATTTCTAGGAACTGTATCTGGAACAAAACACTTCCTTGTGATGCATCTAAAATTAGGCATTCTTGTTAGATGAAGGGAAAATTTTGCAATGGTTTTTCCTATTCAGATGATGACTCCCCTGGCAGAGAAGGTTAAGATCCTGTGAGTGGGTTGAATTGTGCACCAACTCCTGGTGCCAGATCACAGGGTCTCCTCATAAAATTTATGGCTGGATATATCATCTGGAGCAAAATGGTCCATGGATTAAGAGAGCCAAGATCTCTCTACTGAAGAATTTCCCTAGGTCTCCCCTTTTTTTTTTTTTGGCTTTTTGGGGGATTTCCATTTCCATTGGAACCTAAGCAAAGTTCTTTCATCTCGTCTTTTTCCAAGGGAAGTTCTCTTCACTGCTGACATCCTGAAGACATCCATCCTCAAGAACATCATGATCACCTTCTGCACTCATCTAACTCTTTTCAAGACTATCTAGGCCTCTCAATCTATCCTTGCCTGCAGCTGATTTCTGCAACATTAACTCAAGCATCAGAAAATTGCTTGATTCTCATAAGAATTTTTGTCCATTGTTTCTCCGCTGTCTTTCAGGCCAACTTCTATCTTCTGCGAGTAACAATGTCCACTCAATAGTTTATATTGAAATTACAGACAAGACTTAATAAGCAGACAATGCCTCATACACAAAAACACTCCAGCTAAATCTGGCCAGGAGTTTTGTGCAGTTAAATGACAGCTTACGAAATGTAGCCCAACAGACAAAGTTGCATTAAAAAAAAAAAATCCAAAGAATCCAAAGAGTTACAAACTATGAAGACATCACACAAAGCTACGAAACTAGTTGCAATATTATGGCTAGAGAAAGAATATTTTGAGTGGCAAAATAGGAAAACAATTCTGGTTATTTACTCCCTCCGAGCATGTAGTTTTCTTGACAACTTTCAGACTCTACCAAATCAAAATTACTATCCTAATTGCTTATACATATTTCATTTTTGTTTCTGCTGATTTACTTATAACAGTGGCTACCTCTATGTCAGCATGGGTATATTCTGAATAAGATTTCAAATCTCTCTAGGGCAGATGTGACACTTAGACTCAATGGATTTTAAGATTTTTTTCCAACCTCAAATACCATAGTTCAACTCAACGTGCTTTACATGGCACCCAGCAGGGTGTCTTTTACATATTTAGGTCAGATAATAAGTGCTTTAAGGTAATGACAGATATTCAAATCCAAGCAAATTTTGAATCACAAGTTCTCCGATTCAAACATTGACTGAAAATTCATAGGCTTAGAGCAGAGTTATTTTATAAATACTATTGAATTTTCACTGGTTACACTGACAATACTATAATGAGAAAATGCAATACTGTGATGTGTTGAAAATGTTGTGTGATACTCTTTTTATTAGTTTCTATCCAACACATTCTGGAAAAGTGCACGTGACTTAAAATAGGCACGCCTCACCCATATGTGTTCCCTTCATGCTCTTGCACTCCCCCTGTTATTTCCTTTCTGCCTAGAACCAGAATATGTCCCTCCCTGCCAAGAAAGTTGTGAAGAAAAAATTTAAGAGGGCTTTCCAGTCCATATAGTAAGAAGTCATTTTCCAATTTTTACGTATATAAATAGATTACTAATTGTTTTCAGGTTTTCCTTGTTTTTACAATTGCTTAAGCATGGATTTTGCTGTCTGCACATCTTTAAGAAGTCATCTTTTAAACTACACAAACAATATGGTTTTCTTTACCTGCCAGCAAGTGTAACCATGATATAAGAGGACTAAAGAACAAGGAGGCCCCTGGTGCTCTGGTTTCAGCAAGTAACAACATTGCACATAATCTCTAGAATTGGACTAAAATTCAGGGGGGTGGCAGCTCCAGAAATTCTCTATAGAAAGGACATCAAGGTGAAAAGTTTTTTGGAAGTGGAGGCCAACTGATTTGTCTTGAAGCTACTTTGAAGAGCAAGCACACTTGATTTTACTTAGGTTGCTTAGACTGTGAATTTATTAGAGGTGACTTGGAGGAGGTCATGCATGGAAATATATGATATGGTCAAATCTCCTCTCCCCCAAGTGTTACACCTTGGCAGTGCCACTGCTAAAGCTCTCAGAAGTACAACTACTCAAAGTCAGTGTTTATTTAATAAATGAGAGTCAGGTCAAGTCCATTGCCCACCCACATGGTTCTGCAATTTCATATTTCCTTGTGAAATGACTTGGAGGTTCAAACTGGATCCTACCCTGGCTCTGATGCCAGACAATAACACTTGCTGCTCAAACCTCATACCAAGTACAGAGCAGAGCTGCTTAGCTGAAAGTTAACACATGTGATGGAGCAAGAGTGAGTCTGTATTTTGTTTTGATGGATGATTGCTTTCTATTACTCTATCTCTTTGATGAGTCATCTTTTAAAATATCATTTCCTTCTAATACAGTTTTTCTCATGATTTCTTTTTAGTCCTAAGGATATAAATTGTACATGGTGAAATGTTTGCCTGAACATTTTAAAAGCTTACCTTGTTGCTAATTTCTGCTTGCTCCTCATGGGCCTAGTTTTCTCTGTAAATATATTTTTATTTGGACTCAATTACACTAGGATCTGCTTCTCCATAATGGAAAGGAGTTAGTCAGCTGTGAACTGCAACTTGTTTTGATAGCTGGTAACTTTGAACTAAAGGGACATTACTGTTATCTAAACAGCAACTAGCTTTTCTTGGAAGTAGAAACTGACATGGTCTTTTTTCCCAGATTTTTTTGCCTGAGGTCATATCCCTTGACTACAGACACACTCTCTATGTTTTACTTGAGCCTTCTCTCTTTCAAATCTCATAGGCCAACTATAGAAAGATCAGAGTCTCGGGCAGAGTCCTCAAAAGGAAACAGTCCAGGTCATCAAAAGGCCATAAATTCAACCAGGGTAGTGGTATTTGGAAACAATCTTAAGTCCTAATCTTGGAATAAAAATATCTGAATTTCAGATCCAGTACAATTTTTGAGATTCTTTGTTTTTTAGATAGGGTGGAAAGAGAGAGCTAGCACATATACTTTCAACTTGAACCATATGGAAGAACATTAAGTTCTCTTAACTTTACTAGGAAAAAATGTCTGCAGAAGTATTTTAACTAAGTTACAGCAAACATAAAAACCCAATTAACTTTTTCCTATGAAGCTTTTGTCATGTATATATTCTAGATTTTCTTGTAATGTCAAAATTAGAAGTTGAAATTGGGTCAGACATTAACAATAGCCAATCAAACTCTGATACAAATGTTATCCCAATAACCCTGACACCTTCCACCTAAAAAAAGGGGAGCTACTATACCATCATCAGCAGTGCAGATGTTTTAGTAATGATATGGTCTTGCGCTTTAGAGTACAGTGATATTACTCACAGTCAAATTCTGGACACATACGAAAAATTGAATCATCTTGCTTGTTTACCTTAGCCTATTTAAAGGGGATGGCTTGTGAGGATCACAGTGTTGAACATGGTATATTGACAAGATGTATTTATCTTCTATTCCTCTTGACACTCTTCCAATATAGTATTAAAGAAATAAAAATGTATTAAGTCAAAAGGACAAGGTGTATAGGAGACCTCAGTGGACAAAACATTTCAACCAAATTTAAGAAGATAAAAATTATAGAAGAGTGGTTAGTGAGGTAGCTGAGTGAAGGAGCTATAACTGAAAGCACAGTTATCTGCACTTTAGGATACCCAAGAGAATCAAGTTGATTTACTCTATGGGAATCTGAAGAGGCATGTAGATATCAGATTTGATAGAAGGAGAACGGGGTGAGGTTCAGGGCTGAGAACAGGAGGAATGGAAGTCTATCAAGAAAAAAATTGTCCATATGACCAGATAACTACCACCTTTCCCACAATTCTCAGGAGACCAGAGTTTTAATTTCTGTAGATAGTACCTAGAGAGGCTTTATCTATCCTAGGAAAACACAGGACTTCAGTGAGGTAAGAGGCAGAAAACTGTTGTATGTCCTTGAGTCACTTCCTCAAGACGCATTGTCCACAGACACATGCAAATGCTCTCATTACCAAGAAGCAAACCTAGAACATATTTGTCTCCATAAGGCTTTCTTAGTAGTTAAAGGGACCCTGCTTTCCACTAAGTCCCACACATTGGGGAATTCCTGAAAACAAAGACAAAAATCACAAAAGTATCTACACCTTTAGTGACTCATTATCCATATGTTCCCTTCTTCCTATTCTTACCTTTCCCTCAAAAAGAGTTACCACTCTATGTAATTCAAATACCCTCTTATAACCCAAAATACACCAACTCCTCTCTAACACGGTGCAATCCATAGTCTGATAAATTACTAAATTTTTTCAAGTCCAGGATTTCCAATTGTCTTAAGCAGGCAGCACTTATTAAAACTCCTTAACCCATTGGAAACACACATTTATGTTCCTAAGGGAACCAAATCCTTGGTCAACCTGAATATACTATATCAGGTTGTACTAGTTGTCTGTGAATTTCCACTAGAGATGTGATCATATGAGAAGAAACCCCAAGAGATGACTTCTTGGCTTCCATCTGTACTTCTTTCAGACCCCACAAATTTTATTCACCTTTGATGAACAAGATCAGTCACTCCAGACTATACCTTTCCCAATTTTCCTGTTTTCCAGTGATGTGCAGTAAGCAACTTGGAAAATATCTACAGAAAGTAGCTGAGGTATTATCGATCCTATCATGAAAAGCGTATTGGTGACAATTCTATTTATCATCAGATCGCCCTATACCCTGCTCTTACCAGCAGAGTATTGTTGTCCTCTGAATGTCCAGGAATTACTCTTTGCTCAGAGCCAGTGTCCAATAAGTTCTGAAAACATTTGGATATTTCCTGCACCTGAATACATAATTATTTGGTAAAGAGTTACAGGTTTTTTTGAGGAAGACTAGAATGCAGATTCACAGTACGTACTTGTGATATTGAAGCATCCCTCCTCAAGTGTATGTTTATTCTAGGAGCTCTGGGTCTGTGAACTGACTTAGATCTGGGAATTGCATTCTCAGGACCTAGCACAATTCTAGGCATCCCAAGGTTATGTCCAGTCCTATGTATTCCCAGGCTACCACCAATAATACCTGAGGGGAAGGCCCTTCTCATTACCTATTATGGTAGCTACATGCACTTTTCCTCTGATTGTTAAGTACCTCATGTGTCTTCTGCTCCCCTAGAATCTTTCCACTTCATTGATATCAGGAAGCTCATTTCAATTGCAGTTTGCCTCCAACATTTGAAATATTACAGGATTTTTCAGAGACCTTGGCATCCCTTCACCAGTATATTTATCAAGACCTTGGTGAAGAGAATATCTTTTGAACCCTCTTAGCATACATGGTTAGGATGGGTGAGTATATTCCAGAAATTCTATCACTCAGAACCTTTGGATCCTTTCCTATACATTATGCCAAGGAATTTTTGGTCTCTCAACTTTATTTAGCATAAACCACCTTCATCCAGGTTTTAGCCATTCAGCCAAGAAAACCTTCGGCTTAAACTGATAGTTAAATTCAACCTGATCTAATGTGTTTCCTTTCTTGGTACCTCAGAATCTTCGCATACATCTCTCCCAAATTTTTGTTAAAAGGATTTTCCTGATCTAACAATTCCTTTGGGATTAAAATCTTCTCCTCTTAGTTTAGCTTTGAATCTGGCCTCCATTTCCATTGCCTTCCCCAATTCTGGTAATGAGTTTGCAGACATTAAGGTATTGATAAGTCTTCAGAAGAAGTAGCTTTCTCTGCAAGGAGATTTTCTTCCTAAAAAGTGACTTCATCTTCAAATCGGGGGTGAAACAACCTTATCAGACATGTAAGATGACATAGGTATGGCCAGCAAGGGAAACTAGTGAGAGTTAGGGTTTGGGGTATATCAAGGCCTTTGCATCTTCCCATAACATCCGATGTACTCTATTCATATTCTTTCATTCCTTCTTAATCAAAATTCACTTTCATATGGGAGACATGGCATTGCCGTGAACTCAAATGAATGTATGTGATAATCTGCATTTTCAAATTTTACATTTGATTTCCAACACTGCAGCTGCAAAATAAATAAATTAATTAATTAATTAAATTATTTTAAGCATGGTGGTAAAGTTCCTAAGTTTTAGTTAATACCTTGAGCCAAGAAGTTTGAACCTTGACCTATTACTTCTCTTTCTTTACTCATCTCCATTAGAAGCAAACATCCTTCCCTGCATCCTTGAACTTGCATGACCTTAATTCTGTTCTATTACTGCATCAATATTATAATTTCAAAGATTTGTTTTTAATGGACATTTTATTAATGATAACCACAGGTGGTAATTAATTCTTTTGCCTTTGTATGTAATAGGTTACCAGATACTAACTGGGCATTAACTGGATTTTTCACCACCTTCAACCCAAATTTAACCAGAGATAAGATTCTGATCACCCTGGGGCTTTGAGGCCAATGACCCACTTTCTGGTACCAATTTCTATACAAGTCAGATCCTTTCAGATTGTAAACACCTGAAAATGACTTTCACTAATTGATTCCAAAATCAAACTAATTGTTAGACTAATAGTAATTCAGAGAATCAACAAGAGTGCTGAAGAATCAGGCTCAGAAAATAATGGGAAGCAAGAGAGACTTGGCAGCCAAGAAAAAAGCCGAGGTTGAAATACGGAAAGTCTGGTAGTCTGGTTCGGATGGCACCACTGGTACCACAGTCACTGGACACCTCCTATGGAGCCACTAGGCTCTACCTTGACCAAGCTTAGCTTACGTGTTCAAATCTTGCCTGCTCAGAAGTATGGAGAAGAAATATTCCTTTTTGAATCCTAAGCCCCACACAATGAAGTCTCTTCAAATAGAAATGGTGTTTTGAATGGTGGATATCCCAAAATAACCAATATTTACTACATTTTTAAATAAAAACTAATACTCATAATGTGTAAATAGTTTTTCTAATCCAGTTCTTTTCCTACAACTCCCTTTACTATCTCTATTGTGTAACTGACCAAGTTTAAAAGTTGATAATAAAACAGTACTTAATACTTACACACTGCCCGTATCACTTTAAGTTTTAAATATATTAAAATCTGAAAACATATCAAAATTAGAGTTTATAGAAGATGCTAAACATTTATCAGATTCTCATTTGACAAAGCCTCAAACTTCATTCCTTTCAGGCAATGGCTACTATTTTCTCTATCCTCTAAGCAACTGTGCCTTATCCTCTTGTTTAGTAAGTTTGAAACAAGTAAGAGAAAAACAATGCCCATACACTATCCATTTGTAACATCACAGAAACAAATCACTCATTACGTTTTGTTTTACATACTTGTTTGTCTGTCTTTCCTCTAGCCTACTCTATGAGCTACACCTGTGAAAGGATTATTTCATAATTATATTTATAGTTGGTATATAGGAGGTAATCAATACATATCTGCTGAATTTGAATAACTAATAACCACTTTGCTTTGGAATTTAGTTGGATAGAACATGTCTCTAGAGAAGATATGCTTATGGGTTGGAAACAAATATTGTTCAGGAAAAAATTGAAGAGAAATTCATTATTTATTTCATCAAGGATTGCACATAAAATACAGCCCACTATCTCCAAAATGAGAATCCTCCAACACAACACTGGTGAATTGCAAGTGTAGATTGCCCAAAGCAGCTCAACAATATCAAAAGTAGAAACTTTTTTAAAGATATACTTGACATATAATCTTACATTAGTGTCAGGTGTACAACATAATGATTCAATATTTAAATATATTCCAGAAGGATCACCACAATAAGTCTAGTTAATATCCATCAACATACATAGTTAACAAAATTCTTTTTTCTTCTGATAAGAACTTTTAAGTTCTATTCCCTTAAGCTTTCAAATATGCAAAACAGTACTGTTAACCATAGTCACTATGCTGTACATTACATCCCCAGGACTTATGAATTTTATGGTGGGAAGTTTGTACCTTTTGATGCCCTTCACTCATTTTGCCCAACCCCACTTCCCCCAGCAACTACCACTCTGTTCTGTTTCTATAAGCTCAGTTTTGTACTGTTTTGTTTTGTGCTTAATTTCACATATAAGTGAGACCATATGATATTTCTCTGCCTGACATACTTCATTTAGCATAATGACCTCAATTTCCATCTGTGTTGTCCCAAATGGCAAGATTTCATTCTTTTTTACAGGTGAATAATATTACATTGTATATATAGAGTTTATACCACATTTTCTTTACTCACTCATCCATCAATGGACACTTAGGTTGTTTACCTATCTTGGCTATTGTAAATAATACTGCAATGAACATGGGGATACATCTATCTTTTTGAGTTAGCATTTTCATTGTTTTAGGATAAATACCTAAAGATAGAATTGCTGGATCATATGGTGGTTTCATTTTTAATTCTTGAGAAACCTCCATACTGTTTCCCATACTGTTTTAATTTTTGAGAAACCTCCATACCGTTTCCCATCAACAGTGCACAGAAGTTCCCTTTTCACCGCATCCTTACCTACACCTGGTATTTCCTATCTTTTGGATAATAGGCATTCTAACAGTCATGAGGTGATAACTGATTGTGGATTTGATTTACATTTCCCTGATGATTAGTGATGTTGAACACCTTTTCAAGTACATTTTGGCCATCTGTATGTCTTCTTTGGAAAAATGTCTATTCAGTTTCCCTGCCAATTTTTATTTATTCATTTTTTATTGGAGTATGGTTGCTTTACACTGCTATGTCAGTTTCTGCTGTACAGCAAAGTGAATCAGTCATACATATTCATATATCCCTCTTTTTTGGATTTCCTTCCCATTTAGGTCACCACAGAGTACTGCATAGACTTCCCTGTGCTATACAGTAAGTTCTCATTAGTTATCTGTTTTATACATAGTAGTGTGTATATGTCAACCTCAATATCTCAGTTCATCCAATCCCCTTCCCCCTTCCCCCTTGGCTCTGCCCATTTTTAAGTCATATTGTTTGGTGGGTTTTCTTTTTGCTTGTTTGCTTGTTTTGTTTTTTTGGTTGTTGTTGTTTTTTGTGGGTTTTTTTTTTTTTTTGCTATTGAAGTATATAAAGTAGAAACTTTAAAACTAAAAATTTAGCCTTGATTTTTAAAAATAGGACAGTGATTTAATTTTTCTATGAATTCTTTTTTCTCATGTCTGCAAGGGAAATAGGGATTGAAATCATTTGATATATCTAGTATTGTTACCAAAATTAATTTCAACAGTTTCTTTTACTCTTCCAATGTGGCTATTAGGAAATTTAAAATTACATGTGTGGCTCTCATTATATTTCTATTGGACAGCACTGCTCTGGAGGATTGAGCATGGTGTTTCACACATAGTAGATTATTTCCAAATACATTACTTCAAAAGAAAGAAGGTTAGGACTTCCTGGTGGCGCACTGGAGAATCTGCCATTTCTATTGGACAGCACTGCTCTGGAGGATTGAGCATGGTGTTTCACACATAGTAGATTATTTCCAAATACATTACTTCAAAAGAAAGAAGGTTAGGACTTCCTGGTGGCGCACTGGTTAAGAATCTGCCTGCCAATGCAGGGGACACGGGTTTGAGCCCTGGTCCGGGAAGATCCCACATGCCGTGGAGCAACTAAGCCCGTGCGCCACAACTACTGAGTCTGCGCTCTGGAGCCTGTGAGCCACAACTACTGAGCCCGCGTGCCACAGCTACTGAAGCCCGCATGCCTAGAACCTGTGCTCCACAACAAGAGAAGCCACTACAACGAGAAGCCTGCACGCCTCAACGAAGAGTAGCCCCCACTTGCCACAACTAGAGAAAGCCCGCGTGCAGCAACAAAGACCCAACACAGCCAAATAAATAAATAAATACAATTATTTTTTTTAATAAAAGAAAGAAAGTTTAGGCTGGATGCTTATTATCTTTAGTTACATACACCCTCAATGTCTGTAGCTGCATACTTTTCTGATGATCAAGTTTTCCTCTTGTACATATTTACTTATGCATGCCTATATGTATGATAAGCATGCACAGACACATATACGCAACACAATACATGTTCACGAGTTAACTCCATCCCTGCCAGTCTCTATACATGTAATAATGTAGTATATTGCTAGGTGTTAGTAGTTTAAGCTCTAAAGACATGTGTATGTTATCTGCCACTTAATAAATCTTTGAAAGTTATTTTGTTTTTCTAAATGTATTTTAGTTCCCTTATCTGTAAATAAGGAAACTTCTCATTCGACAAAGCCTCAAACTTCATTCCTTTCAGGCAAAATGATTTTACCTCCACCATAGGGTTGTTAGGAGAATTAAATGAGATAATTCTCAACATAGTGGTTGAGAGTAAACACTTAATGAATTTTAGCTATCATTATTATAACTAAGCAAATACCAAACACAATGTATTCTAGTAGTGAAGTCTATTGTTCTATTCATAGGTTGTTTCAAAACATAAATATTTGGAGGATAAACATTACATGAACAAAGAATTACATAGTATTTTACAGTGTAGAAACTATTTTCACTTATTTGTATCCTTATGTCATCCCTTTGAACCAGTTACAATAGGAAATAGTGTTATTTCTATTTTATTGTGATAAAAATAAAACATAGGGACATTGAGTTGTTCATGGTCAGCTTATCAATCTGTATTTCCTGATGAAATCCCATGCTTTTGCCACTACATTTTAATGTCTTTTTTCACAGATAAAATATGCACCCTCTCAACTTTGGAAAACTTTCCCCATTTGAACCAAAATCTTTCTCATGTTCCAAGACATACTTTAATTATTTATGCCATACCTTCTTTTGACCAACTCATACCCTAGACAGGAAAATATTTCACTCTTGATTTTCTGGGCATCTTGACAGTTTTCTGGGGTCCTAAGACCTTGGCAGAGTTGGCATAAGAGTTGGGAACATTCAAGCTATGTTTTCTTAGGTCAAGGCAATAGAAGTAAAAGCAAAAATAAACAAACTGGACCTAATCAAAAAACATAAGCTTTTGCACAGAAAAGGAAACCATCAACAAAATGAAAAGACAACCTATGGACTGGGAGAAAATATTTGCAAATGATGTGACCAACAAGAGCTTAATTTCCAAAGTATACAAACAGCTCATACAACTCAATAACAAAAAACAACCCAATCAAAAAAATGGGCCAAAGACCTAAATAGACATTTCTCCAAAAAATACATACTGATGGCCAATAAGCACATGACTAAATGCTCAACATCACTAATTATTAGATAAATGCAAATCAAAACCACAGTGAGGTGTCACCTCACACTAGTCAGAATGGCCACCATCGAAAAGTCTACAAATAATAAATGCTGGAGAAGATGCGGAGAAAAGGGGGCCCTCCTACACCTTTGGTGGGAATGTAAATTGGTGTAGCCACTATGGAGAACAGTATGGAGGTTCCTTGAAAAACTAAAAATAGAGTTACCATATGATCCAGAAATCCCACTCCTGGGTGTATATCCAGAGGAAACCATACTTTGAAAAGATACATGCATGCCCATGTTCATACCAGTACTATTTAGAATAGCCAAGACATGGAAGGAAGCAACCTAAATGTCCATCAACAGATGAATGGATAAAGAAGTGTGGTATATATGTACGATGGAATAACATTCAAACATTTAAAAAAATGAGCAAATTCTACCATTTTTGACAACATGGGTGGACCTTGAAGGCATTGTGCTAAGTGAAATAAGTCAGACAGAGAAAGACAAATACTGAATGATCTCACTTATATGTATGTGTTATATATATATATATATATATATATATATATATATATCTGTAATGGAATACCACTCAGCCATAAAAAAAAGAATGAAATAACACCATTTGCAGCAACATGGATGGACCTAGAGATTATCATAGTAAATGAAGTAAGTCAGACAGAGAAAGACAAATATCATATGATATAATTTATATGTGAAATCTAAAAAAATGGTACAAATGAACTTATTTACAAAACAGAAACAGACTCACAGATTTTGAAAACAAATTTATGGTTACCAAATGGGAAAGGTGTGTGGAAGGGATAAATTAGGAATTTGGGAGTAACAGGTACGCAGTACTATACATAAAATAGATAAACAAGGACCTACCGTATAGCACAGGGAACTATACTCAATATTTTGTAATAGCCTATATGAGAAAAGAATCTGAAAAAGAATATATATATGTACAACTGAATCACTTTGCTGTACACCAAAAACTAACACAACATTGTAAATTAACTATATTTCAATTTTTAAAAAAAAGTTGGGGACATTCATTTGCAATATGGGCAGAAAGACATCTCACAAAATCAAAGTTTCACTAAGGCATCAATATTACCTGAACTTTAAAGCCTTAGGTAGGCATGTTACAAAACAACATTAGTTTAAAGGGTTGAAACAACTTGCAACTTATCTTTCTTCTTTGTTGCGTGATAGGAAAAACAAATTCTGAGAAACTTATGTAAAGATGTGATGTGGAAAACTCAACCTCTGTGCACTGGTGCCGAATTGAATCTCAGAGACAGAGTTTTGGGTGAAGTAGAAAAGAATAGCTTTATTGTTTTGCCAAAGCAAAGGGGGACACAACAAGCTCATGACCTGGAAACTGTGTGTCGCAACCCAGGAGGGGATTTGGTGAAGAGTTTTATAGCAGTGGCTTAAGGGCTGGGTTGCTGATAAGGATCAGGGTATGTGAAGGGTCTGAATTCCTTTAATCTGGCCTTAGGTGATCTCCTGATGAGCTTCTGTGGTTCTCCAGGTTATCAAACTGTGACTTTCTCTCTAGAATGAAGAACGCTTCATCAAGTAGTTAACATCTTCCATTTGCTGGGGGTTTAGTTCTGCAGAAAGCTCAAAGATGTTGTTATGTGTATCCCTTGAGATGGTACCAGGACCCTGTCCCAAGACTGCACTATTGTTTCTTGACTGCTCTTCCCCTGTCTCTGCATCCCCTCCCTTCCCTGATTAGCAACTGTTTGAACCTGCCCTTTGGAACTCAGGGAATGTCATGGAGAATGAAGCCTATTTCCTACAAATGAGAAACTGGGGACACAGAAAGGCTTCTGTGCCCAGGAGCCCCACTGGGTCCTGCTCAGTTTCAGAGGGAAAATGTTTTGAGAAATGACCCAGGAAATGTGCCAAATAAATATATAAATACAAATGGACTCTAGAGGTTGTGTTTCAGTGTATGTGATATACAAATAATGTCTATGACATGGAAGTTATGCCATAGTCTCGAAAGCTATTCCACACATTTCTACCTCTGCAGGGTCTCCCACATTGATGGCATTCTCTTCTTCCCATTACTGCTGACTCCATTTTAGAAACTCATCATCTCTTCCCTGAACTGTATAATTCAAAATGCTTTTATCAAATTCTATTCATGGCTCAATGATGGTTTCCTGGGAGGTACAGATACGAGTAGATGTCTACTGCCTCAAAAGAATTCACAGTCAATAGGGAAACACACAGAATCAACTACTGATGATACAAAGTCAGACTGTAGTTGGGGATAAAATAAAATTATCACAAAAGGGCTATAGAAAAATGGTAGAGAAAATGACTGTTCTGCTTGGGGAGATTTGGGAAAACTTCACACAGGTTTGAATTGGGCCTTAATTATTTTGAACTGGGCCTTTATTCTAATAGCCTCCAAACTAGTAGTTTCACTTGCAAGCATCTATTACCTTGCCGAATTGCCCATTACACTGCTACAGAAACAACTTTCTAAATCAAAATCAACGTACACCACCTTACTTTCTTAAAAATTTTCTATCACTGTCTACAGCCCACAGTGGAAAAACTAAAAGGAAACTCTTCAGCATGGAATCTTGTTTCCACCTACCATCTTGGCCTCATCTGGAATGAAGAGTTGCTGACAGCTCCCAGCTGTATCCATCACTGGGAATTGCCCCAGCTGCAAGCAACTGCCTCGCCCAAGGTTATACCTCTTCCAAGGGATTCCCAGCTGCCAATGACTGACTGACGCCAAGACGCAAAGGTCTGCCCTAATTACCTCAATTTAGCCCATTTCTGAAGGACCTTCCCAGCTCCAAAGGCTTTCCGTAGAATCGACCAAGTCCTCGATGCAACCACGTCACAGGTTAGTTTTTTTCTCTTTTTTTCCTCTCAAAAGAACTACCCTATAAATCTTCTGCATGCTGGTTTCCAGGGAATTTCATTGAAGACAAGACGCAAAGAACCACAACTATAGTGAAAACGCTTCACGGACTGCAGGCTCTAAAGTCAGCCTGCCTATGCATGAATCTTTTCTAAATCACTCTATTCAGAATTAGCTACATCTTTCTGTAGTGTGTCCTCTATCTCAGCAATTCTTTATGCTGCTTGGATTACTGTGGGTTGTTAATATATTTACCTTCCTTGCGTCCATGCCCTATTACTTATTTCTCCCTCTACCTAATAGCAGTAGGGAATGTGGTACTTCATTTCTAAACTAAAAGCTAGGGATTCAGTGAATAAACATTACACATAGGTTTAAGCACATTTGTGAAACTGCTAGAAGTAAACGTTATACCGGTCTCCCTGTGCTCAGCCTTTATCACTCCTTTCTGGGTATCTCTCTGACACCTTAGCACAGGAACCAGGTGTCCTCCCTTTATGTTCTCCCATAGATAAGGCCCGAATTTTTCATTAAAGGCATACAAGGCCTTTCAAGACCTGAAAAAGCAGTCAGTAAACACTTTTCTTGGCTTAACAGTCTTTAATCTCAAAATCTAGCCACGTAGGACTATTCACCATGTGCTAAAGACCTGAACTTCCCTGCCTCTGTAGACTAGCTCACACTGATTCCTCAGTCTGGAATCCTCTCCTGGGACATTAGGAATCCTTCATTAAGAGCTCAGCTCACTAGCTATCTATTTTACATGTATGGAAACTAGATAGCTACTGGGAAGCAGCCGCATAGCACAGGGAGATCAGCTCGGAGCTTGGTGACCACCTAGAGGGGTGGGATAGGCAGGGTGGGATAGAGGCGTAAGAGGGAGGGGATATGGGGATATGTGTATACGTATAGCTGATTCACTTTGTTATACAGTAGAAACTAACACAACAATGTAAAGCAATTATACTCCAATAAAGATGTTAAAACAAACAAACAATAAAACTCAGCTCAAATGGCGTCTCTTTCATGAAGCTATCCCAGCTGATACCAGAGAATTAATAATTTCTTCCTATATATTCTCATTTCCTCTATGACATTCAACGTATAGTAAGTTGCTCACCAAGCATGTATATTAGCTGTGCTACAAAATGTTGCCCATATTTATATGGCACATAATAAATCTCAGAAAAGAAACTTACGATTAGTAAATAGGATGATAGCTGTACTTTCTGTTGGCCTCTCCTTTGTCCTGTAACGTCTTGCCTACATTTCTATTAGTGCTCTTATCATGAAGCTTAGTCATTGCTTAATTTATGATCCATCTTCTTCATTAAACTGTCAGCACCTGCGGCAGGATCTTCTATCTTTGGTTTTAAAGTGTTTGGCCCATCGTGAAGGCTCATAATTACTTGGTAAATATCTGTCAGCCCCACAAAACTGTGAGGCCACATAATGTGCCTACTTTCTTCATGGTTGTATCCCAAGAATCTCACATAATGTGCCGATCATGGCAGACATGTAATATGTTTTTGTCTGAGGGCTGAGTAAATCATCGCGCTTTTTTTTTGTCTGTTGTATTTTACACATTTTTTTTTTTTTTTTTTTTTTTTTTTGCGGTACGCGGGCCTCTCACTGTTGCGGCCTCTCCCGTTGCGGAGCACAGGCTCCGGACGCGCGGGCTCAGCGGCCATGGCTCACGGGCCCAGCCGCTCCGCGGCATGTGGGATCTTCCCGGACCGGGGCACGAACCCATGTCCCCTGCATCGGCAGGCGGACTCTCAACCACTGCGCCACCAGGGAAGCCCCTGTCCGTTGTATTTTAGATGTTGTTCACATTCAATTCTCTCTTTTCTAGATGGAAAACCACTTAAATGCAGGAGTTGTGACTCATTCTTCTTTAAATTTCCTACCCTGAATACCATATTATGGGCTGTTAGTACAGAATTGTTCAATTAAAGAGCATTGGTTTTCTATACAAAACAAATGTCCAAAGATTATAGCATAAATCTTAAATAAGAAGAATTAAATTCTGTTAAGATTTTCAGACTTAGCAAACTAATAATTTGGGGCAGAGAAAAAGAAGATCTTACATATTATCACTTAGTCCTACATGAAATATTTATTCAGTAACCAAAATGACCTTCTGAAATGAAAGGGTTTATGTTGCTTATTAATAGAGTTTCACAGTCATACCAAACTAAATTGGCAAGAGGAGAGGAGAATCACACAATTCGTGGTACAATGAAAATCGTATTTTTCTTCCTCTACTTACATGGTAGTTTTTTATGACTTAAGAACTCTGATTTCTCATAAAATTGCAAATAAGATGACTCTTCCCATTCCAGTGGGCTTTTTTCTCCCTACTTGTTGCACACCCTCTTCCTGTGAGACAACCCAAGCATACATCTATCTTGGACTTTTTCAGACTATGCAAATATCTGTGGTTGTGTCTATACAGCACCAAAAGAATGAAACAAGCAAGTGAAAAAAATCAGTTAGTTTAGAAAAAAATCTTTCACTTGATACAAAGTAACCCACTGACAATATATTTTCAAAATTTTTTTATAATGTGAGGAACCAATCCATATTAGCTTCCTCAGTTTGAAAAGCAAGATCCAAATTTGTGCACTTAACTGTGTTGAGAATGTTGTCCATATTTACATAGCATCTGCTAAATCAAAGAGGAAAATTCAGTGACCATAAAACATTGCAAAGAGTGCGCATTCTCTTGGCTTCTCCTCAGTTCTTTAATGCTCTGTATATACTTCTACTAGTGTTATCATTAATTTAGTAAATGTTTATCTCTGGTCTTTTCCATTAGATAACCAGTTCCTTGAAGACACGAACTGTCTTCTACATTTGTGTCTTCTCTATCAGTATCCTGAGTGCCTAGTCTATGAAAATAACTGTCAATTTCATAAATTAATGAATTAAATAACGTTTTTTTCTACAGTGTATACAAATATGGTGATACGTTTGTGTCATAGGGATAGATCTTGATTAGTCATTTAAACCGTTTTAATTCTCCTAAAGCACACACAGCTGAATATTTCTAGGCCATTACTATTGAAATACTATCTCATTATGCTGTAAGATTGCATAAACATAAGGCAAAGAAGTGTAAATATATGAAGGTCATGTGAAGACCCAGAAGCTAAAATCAGCCTTTGTGAAGAGTCCTCATTATCAAGTGAAACAAAATTTTAAGGCTACATAAGCCTATAACATTTTTAACTCTGATAAAGGATATACAACAATGTGACCCCTTGTAAGTCAGAACTGAAATATGTCTTTGACCTTTGAAGTCCATCAAAAAAGATTCTGCAAATAAGAACCAGATTATGATGAATCTTTTAATAGGTTTTGTGCTGTTTATGACTACTTTTCAATATGAACTGCCCCTCTTGTTTTTTCATACTGGGTGGTCAGTCTAGTGAAGGCCAAGGACCAGGACAGGAGTAGTGACTAGATAGGTCTGAGGCACAGGACTAGTATTGTTTACAGAATAACCTATGGATTCTCTAAGCAACATACACGTATGCATTATTTAATCCACAAAACAAGTCTATGACATAGGACACTATTATTATTCTCATTTTACAGATGAGAAAACTGAAGGACAAGTTTCAAGGAATTTGGCTAAGGTGACACAACTGGTAAGTAGCAAAGCCTGGATCCACATGTTGACAGGCTTTAATTGCTGGCTTTCTGGTCTCTTTTTTCAATGTTTTGGGGCTTAGCAGAATGTCTGGCACATAACTGGTGCTGGATGGATGGATGGATGAATGGATAGATAGATAGAAGGAAGTTTGGATGATAACTGTGGAAGCTAGAAAGTCCCATAAATCATGCTATTAAGTCAAACATAATAAATATGACTTTGGATTCACAAAATAATAGTATTTTGATTCACAAAATTATTAGTCAGAGGCGGGTACTATTTTACTAGAGAGAAGGAGTCAATATCAAGGAGTAAGACAGTAGGGATCAGAGTTAGACCTAGTAGACTGTAAAATACAAAGTTCACAAAGGGCCCTGCAAGGAGATACAGATATGAAATTCAGCTTTGAGAATGTTGTAATCAAGATACAGGCAAAAGAACCAGGGAAAAGCTCCAGTAAGGAGGTTGTTTGGTTTCATTTTTGTTGTTGTTGTTGTTTTTTAAACCAGAAAATAAAAATCTTCTGAGATTTTAGTTTATTTAGAAACTTCTTTCCAGGATCACTTTTTTTCTCGAAGTATAGGCAGAGCAGTTATCCTGGATGTAATAAAGGACTGACAGGACAAGGAAATAGATGTCTGATGCCAGCTCACATCACCTAGATGACCTTAAAAAGCTGGTTTTGAAAGTCCTTAAAACAAAAAGTTAAAAGAATTTAAAAATTGGTAGGATTCATCTGGCCATTTAGAAACTGGTATGTTTTTCTGTATATGAACTGTACATATTTTATTATGCTTATAAAGTCAATGGTTATAAAATTCATTTGGCTGATTATATTCCTGCACTCATGTGGTCATTCACGTAAGACAATCACTTATGTTAGTTTTTGTTTCCTTATAATTCATGAGTTATCTGGCTGTGTAAACTCTTCTAATCCATGTGCAATTACTATGCTTTAACACATTATGGTATATGGGGTTTTCACACTGGAAGGAAATTATACAAGTGGAAGACTGTGACCAAGAATTGAAAAGTTATTTGACCCAAACCAAATGCTAGGGAGCTATGTAAATTTCCAGGGTGGAAGCAAAAGATAAATGCCAGATTACAACCACACATGGTTGTGAAAATTTTGAAAGGAAAATTCCAAGAAGCCAAAATTCTACTGTTTCCTTTGTAGTTGTTTGAAAACAAAGCAACCAGCTGGGTTCCCTTTATTTGCACATCTGAAAGTATGCAGCAGTGTAGCAAATGGTTTTCTGAAATAAATAAATAATATCCTTTTTGGAATCACTGAATCATAGATTTTGAAGAGTTCTTAGGAGGATATCATCCTATTTTAAGTGAAATTACACTTCAGCCATTTTAGAGGAAAGAAATTCTGTTTTAAAATACATCCAGGAAAGTTTAAAATACTCCTTAGAGTATATTATAAATGTTTCCAGAATGATAACTGCAACTTCTTGAGTGCCAACTACCAGATATTGTGTTAAGCATTCACATACTTGTTCAACAACATCTCAAGGATGGTATTGTTGCCATTTTATAGACTAGGACATGAGTCCTAGAGGATCTAAGCGATTTGCCAGCTCAAACCTGGCAATCATTAGGGGCCAGAATTCCAAACCAGTTGTGTCTGGTTTCAAAGTTGGAGGTTTTCCCACCACATTTCCACTGATCGTCATTCATTAGATAGACCCCAAATTCGTCATGCTGGATTTTAGATTATTCTCTCCAATCCTCAGAATGGCAGGAGAATATATTTTGTTTATTGTCACTGTCTAGATTACATGATACCATAGCCTCATTTGAACATACATTGCCACTGAAGTGTATGTAAATTGAGGAAACCTATTGATTTCTATAATCTTAGCGATGCTTTCTAACTCTAAAATGTAAGATGAGGTTTGAAAGTTGCAACTCAGCGGAAAAAGATAAAATCTTTTATATTTAAGTGCTTCGTTTTAATCTTCTAGTTTGATTTCGTATCATATAATGAGTGGTTCTGGTGAATTGGATTATTGTTCTCATTTCTTCACTTGCTCATGTGATCTTGCAGTGTGTTAGAATAGGAGAATATCCCCTTCACACAAACACATGCACACACACCCCATCAATGTTGGGTTTTGCTATATGACTTGCTTTAGCCAGTGGAATGCAAGTGACCATGACTGTAGTAAAGGCCATAAATGTATTTGGTTTGGTTTGACTCCTTGTACTACTGTGATCTGCCGTGAAAAGAAAAGGCTTGCCAAGGTAACCTCTCATCCAAGAAGCGGATGAAGACATACAGGGCTAAACCACTGAATTTGTGGGCTTTTACACGGCATCCTTGTGGCAATGGCTAACTAATGTGTTCATGGTGTAATCTATCTGGTTGCATAGCTCAGGGACACTGGTACCTCTGGATAAGCCACCAGTAGTCCTATTTACATAAGGACCCATGGAATAAATTTTTTAAAGGACGGGGAATGACTGATTTTCTTACTACAGAAAACTCAAGAGAGATAAAGGCTTGCACATAAAGGTATGGCAGGTGCTAGTTTAGAAGGCATCTTGAAAGCCAAGATATCTTGAGGCAGGAGTAAGGTGTCAGGGGGCAGTGGTCACAGCAGGATCACTGAAATAAGACTAGAGACACCTAGGTACTATGTAAGAGGCGAGCTGGAACCAGCCACAAGTTATGATAGGGAAGGACTATACAAGCTATAATTGCAGTCCCATAATAATCCAGATAAAGGTAAAATTATCACTCTGATTATAGCACAGCCCTTAGGTATTTGCTCTGATTGCTGTGGCCCAGGGAAAGGAGAAATACAAATAGAAAAGACACATTAAAATACAAAGAATAGCACCAGCATACTTTTTAAACCAAGAGGAACATTAGAGATCCACATGCTAATTTCATAGATGGGTAAAATAAATCCAAGGAAATTAGGCAAGTTGTCCAAATATGTTCAGAGTCCTGACACAAAGATAGACTGAGAACCTACTCAGCTGATTTTTCAGTCCAGTTCTCGTGCTACTCACAAGTAGGTGGTACTGTATTTCAAGAGCCTCACAATTATTTGTATTATGTAACTTAGAGTTTGTGTTCAGTTAGAGATCATGTTAGTGAATTCAGTTTCCAACTGGTATTAATGAAATTCAGGAAGGCCAAGTGATGAGAATATCAGTCATCTTCAGATCATTAAATACATTACTAAATTCTTCATTCTCAATTCTTTCTTAAAACTCTGTTATCCTGAATAACAAATATTTCAGATTATTTTGAAATATTTGATACATACATAAGAATATATATGTGCATATTGTGAAGCCTAATGGGACTCCTTCCCAACCCCTCCGCTGTTCTGCATTTTGTGTTTTTCACACCTCATTTTTATGCTTTTATTGCATGTGCATATGTATATCTGAACATATACTTAATAGTGCTTGCCTTTGAACTTCACAAAAGTGATATCGTACTGTACACAATCTTCTAAAACCCCTTTTTATTTCTAAATGGTTATTTTCAACCATGTTCTCTGTGTGGTTGTGATTCTTTCATTTTAACCACCGTATAGTATTTTACTGTGTAAATACACCATAATTTATTAATTCATTCTCCCATCTATGGATAGTGGTATCGTGTCCAGTTATGTTCTGTTTCAAATAATTTTTCTGTAAAAAATTCTTGTACACTTCTGTTGGTGAACATATATGAGAGTTTCTCAGGTTTATACAACTAGAAGTAGATTTGCTAGGTTGTAGAATGTGCAAAAGATCATGCTCCAAGTGGTTGCATCAATACACTGTCTTGCAGCAGTATGTGAGAATTCAAAACACCTGACATCCTCTGGCTTCTTAAATTTTTGGCAATGTGTGGGTGTTAAGTTGTATCTCATGTGGATTTTATTTGCATTTTCCTGATTTCTAAAAGGATTGAAAATATTTTCATAAACTTTTCTGTTTTCCTATGCTTATGTTTTTTCCTTTGTTGAAATATTTGTTGATACCTTTTGATAATTTCACTATTGGGATTTTGTTAATTTTTAGTAATCTGTAGCATTTATTCTTGATGCAAATTCATTTTCAGTTATATTTCTTGAAAATATATTCTTCAGGTTTTGACTTACTTTCACTCTCATCATGATGTAGTTTGATGAAAAGAAGTTATTAATTTTAAAGCATTTAAATGTATCAATCTTTCCTCCTTTTTTTTAGAGAGATTTTGCATCTTACTGAAAAATCCTTCCATATCCTTGACTCACAGTCAACCTTATCCTCTAAACATTTTAAAGTTTGCCTTTCCTATTTAAATTTTTAATCCATTTGGAAATAGTTTTGTGTGTACAGTGTGACCAGTTCCCCTACACAGATAACCAAATGTCTCAGCACCAGGTACTGAAGAATCGTAACTTTCCCCAGTGATCTATTGGGTTGGCCAAAAAATTCATTCGGGTTTTTCCAGCAGATCCGAGCGAACTTTTTGACCAACCCCATATAATGACATCTCTATCAGATATCAAACTGCCATCAATTTATGGTTCTGTCTCTTGTCTCTCTATACTGTTCCATTGCTTAATGTTCCTATCACTATATTAATACCAGATTCTCTTAATTATCATTACTTCAAAAATGCCTCGGTTTCTGGTGAGCAAATCTACAATTTTATTGCATTTCATCAGAAATGGCTTGGCTAAATTTTGACCCTGCTCTTCCATATATATTTTCCAATAAATATATAAAGTTTTTAAAAGTTTTAAGACAAATATTTTTATGGAATTGCATTGTACCTAAAGATAAATTTTCACAAAATTGACACTTTGGTGACATTGGTCTTTCTATCCATTAACGTGGTTTTATCTCTCCTTTGGTTTAGAGCTCTGTAATGTCTGTCATGAAAGTTTATAACCATCTCCACAAAAGCCTGAAGTATCCATTTTTAGGTTTATTCCTGGATATATATTTATTTCTACGATGAATGATATATTTCTATAAATTACATTTTCTATTTGTTAGAAATGCAAACTGCTTTTGTACATAGATCTTACTGTATGACACCAGCATTTTAAACTCCTTTGTGAATTCTAATAGCTTGTGTACAGATTTATTGGGGTTTTTCAAGTTGACAATAACATTACCTGGAAATGATATAATAGTTTTCTATCTTTCTTTCAATATCTATATACTTTATGCCTATTTCTTTCCTTTTCTTTTCTTTTGCTTGTTTTTTTTACCAAATAGCACAGTTCATGGTGTATCCATATTTGCAAGTAGGCAGCCCATCCACATCTCGAGATACCATCCTGGGGGTCTAGTATCAAAAGAATCAGGTTTAGGCAGAAGGGTGTATCCATTTTGCATTCTACTCTCAGCATACAAATCCGCTTGGGAGCTGAATGGCCTATTTAAATGTCTAGTCAGAAACCTCCTAGTGGGGCCTGGATCTCATCCAGATGTTCACAATTAAAAATATGTGAGATAGAAAAACTTCAAAGCTCTATGGTGGTAATTGTCAGCCATGCCTTCACTTAAGTCTTATGCAGAAGCTCTTAAAAATGCTAATACCAGGGCACTATCTTAGAAAAATGAAATCAGAACCTCTGGTAGTGGGACCCAGGGATTAGTATTATTTTTAATTTATTTAAACTATAAAACAAACAAAAAAAACAGTTCACTTGTTTCTCCCATCTCCCACTTCTGCCAATTACCAATCTCTTCTCTGTATCTATGAGTTTGGCTTTTTTTTTTATTTGTTTGTTTATAGATTCCACATATAAGAGATCATACAGTATTTGTCATTCTCTGCTTGACTTATTTCACTTAGCATAACGCCCTCCAGGTTCATCCATACTGTGGCAAATGGCAAGATTTCATTTCTTTATAGCTGAAAAATACTTCACTGTGTGTGTGTGTATTCATATATGTATACATACATCTATCACAACATCTTCATCCACTCATCCTTCGATGGGCACTTGGGTTGCTATCATATCTTGGCTATTGTAAACAGTGCTGCAGTGAACATGGGGGTACATATATCTTTTTTGAGTTAGCATTTGGATAAATACCCATAAGTGGAATGGCTGGATCATACGATAGTTCTATCCTTAATTTTTAGAGAATCCTCCATACTCTTTTCCCCAGTGGCTGCACCAATTTACATTCCCATCCACTGGGCACAAGCATTCCCTTCTCTCTATATCCTCGCCACACTCTTATTTCTTGTCTTTTCAAAAATACCCATTCTGACAGGTGGAAGGTGATTTCTCATGGTGGTTTTTTTTTTTTTTTTTTTTTTTTTTTGCGATATGTGGGCCTCTCACTGTCGTGGCCTTTCCCGTTGCCGGAGGCGCAAGCTCAGCGGCCATGGCTCACGGGCCCAGCCGCTCCGCGGCATGTGGGATCCTCCCGGACCGGGGCACGAACCCATATCCCCTGCATCGGCAGGCGGACTCTCAACCACCGCGCCACCAGGGAGGCCCTCATGGTGGTTTTTAATTTGCATTTCCCTAAGGAGTAATGATGTTGATCAGGTTTTCATGTTTGTGTTGGCCATAAGTATGTCTTCTTTGGAAAAATGTCTATTCAGAGTTTCTGCCCATGTTTTAATGAGATTGTCTGCTTTTGTTTTTGCTATTGAGTTGTATGAGTTGTTTTTATATATTTGATATGAGCCCCTTATCAGGTATATTCTGTGCAAACATTTTCTCCCATTCAGTCAGTTGCCTTTTCATTATGTTGATAGTTTCCTTGCCATGCAGGAACTTTTTAGTTTGATGTAGTCCCACTTGTTTGTTTTTGCTTCTGTTGCTTTTGGTTTTGGTGTCAGATTCAAAAATCATTGCCAAGACCTATGTCAAGGAGCTTACTGCCTATGTTTTCTTCTAAGAGTTGTATGGTTTTAGGTTCTTACATTCAAGTCTTTAATTCACTTTGAGTTAATTTTTGTGTATGGTGTAAGATGGTCCAGTTACATTCTTTTTCATGTGGACTCCATCTTTCCCAACACCATTTATTGAAGAGGTTGTCCTTTCCCCTTTGTGTATTCTTGGTTCCTTTGTCATAAATGAATTGACCATATATGCATGGATTTATTTCTGGGCACTCTATTCTGTTCCATTGATCTATCTGTCTGTTTTTAAGCTAATATCATACTGTTTTAATTACTATAGCTTTGTGATATAGTTTGAAATCTGAGCACATGATGCATCTAGCTTTGTTCTTCTTTCTCAAGATTGTTTTGACTATTTGTGGTCTTTTGTGGTTCTGTACAAATTTTGGGATTGTTTGTTCTATTTCTGTGAAAAATGTCTTTGGAATTTTGACAGAGATTGCATTGAATTTGTAGATTGTTTTGGATAGTATGGACATTTTAACAATATTAATTCTTCCAGTCTATGAGCATGGAATATCTTTCCATTTATTTTTGTCTTCTTTAATTTTCATCATTAATGTCTAGTAGATTTCAATATACACATCTTTCACCTCCTTGGTGAAATTTATTTATAGATATTCTTTTTGTTACAATTGTAAGTAGGATTGTTTTCTTAATTTCTCTTTCTGATAGTTTGTTATTAGTGTATAGAAACGTGATAGATTTTTGTTTATTATCTTTGTGTCTTGAAAATTTACTTAATTATTCATTCTAACAGTTTATGATAGAGTCTTTAGAGTTTTCTATATATAATATCATGTCATCTGCATGTAGTGACAGTTTCCAATTTGGATGTCTTTTATTCTTCTTGCCTAATTTCTCTGGCTAGGACTTTCAATAGTATGTTGAATAAAAGTAGTGAAAGTAGGTATCTTTGTCTTGTTCTGTATCTTAGAGGAAAAGCTTTTAGCTTTTACCATTGAGAATGATGTTATCAGTGGGTGTGTCACCTATGGCCTTTATTATGTTGAAGTATATTCCCTCTATTCCACTTTGTTGAGAGTTTTTATCATAAATGGATGTTGAATTTTTTCAAAAGCTTTCCC
>NW_006786277.1:445462-447914 GCF_000442215.2 Lipotes vexillifer | reverse complement strand
CCTACATCCATTGAGATAATCGTATGATTTTTACCCTTCATTTAGTTAATGTGGTGTATCACGTTGACTGATTTGGAGAGGTTGAATCATCCTTGTATTCCTGGAATAAATCCCACTTGAACATGGTGTAGGTATATGATCTTTTAATGTATTATTGAATTTAGTTTGCTAGTATTTTGTTAAGGATTTTTGCATCTATGTTCATCAGAGATATTGACCTGTAATTTTATATGTATTTCTTATCTTACTCTGCTAGCTAGGACCTACGTTAAAACACTAAAAAAAAAAAAGTTGTAATAAATACTCTTGTTTTCTCCTGATTTCAGAGGGAACACTTCTAACATTTAACCATTAAAAATTACATTTCACACAGATTGTTGATGGGTTTTGGTAAAGATTTTCTCTTCTAAGTTTGACAAGAATTTTATCATAATGGAATGTTGAATGTTATGGAATATTTTACTCCAGCGATTGAGAGACTCATATAGTTTTACTCTTTACTCTTAAATGGTGAGTGAAACTTATAGGTTTATTATTACTTTTAACATGTAGTTTTACATGGATAAATCTAACTTTGCTATTATGATTATCTTTTTTTTTTTTTTACATTACTGGTCAGACTTTTATCTATATTCTTAAATGAGATTGGAATGTACTCTCCTCATAATATCCTTTTATAATTTTCTTATCAAGGTTATACTGACTTCATTAAATGACCTGGGAAATACTACCATTCTTTCTAGTCTCTGGAAAATGTGAGAATTATTTTCTCTTCATTTAATATTTAGTAGAACTTGTCTATAAAACATTTAAGGCAGTTGTTTTCCTTGTGGGAAGATTTTTAATTATATATTTACTTGCTGGCTATAAGACAATTCAGACTTTCTATTTTCACTTTGTTTTCAGTATTATATGTTTTCTAGGAATTGATCTATTTTGTTAGTGGTATCAAACATTTTCTATTAATTTTCATGTAGAAATCTCATTTTTCCAATTTTTACTCTATCTTCAGTTATGAGAATTTTTAATCCATAATATTATTCCATAACTTCTTTCTTTTTTCACCTCAATCTCATCAGAGATTTTCTCAATTAGTCTTTTAAAGAAATCACTTTTGCACTTGCTAATTTCTTCATTTTTCTTTACTACAGCCATCATTCTTTTCTTGGCTTTATTCTACTGTTCTTTTTCTTATTAATTTTGATGTCTAACTCATTCACTTTTAGCCTCCTTTACAAATATTAGCATATTTACACTGTTTTGCTCTCAACATGCTGCTTTTCCTGCATACCACAGATCTTGATATGTGGTAACCTAACATCATCCAGTTCTCCATATTACTATATTTTATTTTTTATTTTTCTGATTCTGACTTTTTTAGAAGTATGATTTTTAATTTCCAAATTTTTGTTACATTAATTTATCTTGTTGCAATTTCCTTCTAACCTAATTGGACTGAGATGGGCTGTGTGTCATGTGGTTTGCATGATACCAGGTTTTTGAAGTTTGTTGAAACTTGCTTTATGGGTTAATAATACATATATGGTCAGTTTTTTTAATTTTTTTTTTTTTTTTTTGCGGTCGCGGGCCCCTCACTGTTGTGGCCTCTCCCGTTGCGGAGCACAGGCTCTGGACGCACAGGCTCAGCGGCCATGGTTCACGGGCTCAGCCGATCCGCAGCATGCGGGATCTTCCTGAACCGGGGCACGAACCCGTGTCCCCTGCATCGGCAGGCAGACTCTCAACCACTGCACCACCAGGGAAGCCCTGAATGTTTTTCATGTGTTTGTGAAGAATGTATATTCTCTAATAACGAGTAAATGATTCCATACATAGCCATTGATTTAAGTTTATTAATTATGTGGCTTAACTCTCATAATTATATTTTGTTTCTTTGACCTTTGACAGTAAAGAACAGTATTGAAGTTCTTCATAATGACAATGTGCTTATTTATCCCTCTATAAATTTCTTACAGATATATTGATGTGATTTTATTAGGTACACATTAGTTTAGAATTATAGTATCTTTCTGGTGAATTGAGTTTTTTTTTTAAATTGAACTTTTTAACATTATGTAATTACCTTTTCTATTTCTACTTATTTTTTTGGTTTTAAATATATTTTGTGTTATTAATATAGTCACACCATTTCTTTTTAACATCCTTTCATTTTTTACTTTCCCAAGTTACATTTTAGATGTTGCTCTTGTCTCCTTATTCTTGGAGTTTAACTTTTAAACCTGTTGAATAACTCTATTTATTGTGATTATTAGTATATTTGAAATGTTTTATCACCATCTTACTTTGTGTACTGTCATAACTTTTTCTATGCTTTATCTATACTCTTGCCTTTTGGGGGACTGATTGAGTACTTTTTTTTGTTTTCATATTTTTTTCCTTCTACTGCTTGGAAGTTATATCTTCTACTTCTTTTTTTTTTTTTTTTTTTTTT
>NW_006786277.1:436267-445452 GCF_000442215.2 Lipotes vexillifer | reverse complement strand
TTTTTTTTTTTTTTTTTTTTTTTTTTTTTTTTTTTTTTTTTGATGGTTACTTTTGAAATATTGCCATGCAAAATTTAATTAATATGCCAATCTGCCACATGAATAATACAAGAACCATATATCGTTTTAACTATAATGAAACTAATCTCAACCTACTGGCTAATTTTACCCATATTTCAGTTCTTTTCCATTTTTAATCTGGAAAAATTGGATATTTTCATTATTATTTTATAAAATGTTTGTTTATTCCTTTGTGAACCTACATTTTCTATTTAAAATCATTTTTCTTATGAAAAAATATTGTGGAAGACATTTCCCTGAGTTCACAATTCTAAGTTGAAGTTGATTTTTCCTTGGCATATTGAAGATATTATTCCACAGTCTTCTAATTTTAATATTGCTCTTGAGAGGTCTGGTGTCTGAAAAATTGTTCCTTCAGAGATGATCTTTTTTTTCTCTCTGGCTGCTAAAAATGGCTGTTAAAAGTAGCTCCTTTAATTGAGGATATAATTTATTTTAACAAGTTAAAATATTGTAAAATTTTAGAGATGTATCAAATAGATACTAATTACACTTAAGAAGCATTTACTATTGGCGAATGTCATACATTTAGGAAGATCATTAAATGGTGTGAAGACAGGATCATTAAGACTGTTTCTATCCTCCCCAAATGCCTTTCTATCTAACTGTGCCTAAAATTCTACTTAGGTTTAAGTTGTGCTTTTCATGAAATTTTGTATGGCTGAATCTTTATTTTCATTCAGATACTTTGAAAGTCATTCTTTAGAAAGGTCTTTCCTAACCACTCCACCTGGAGTAATTATTCACTGATCGTTCATCCTAATTAAGTTGGTCATTCATCACCATATCATTCTAATTTAATTCTTTGTACAGTACTCATGACTATGCGATATTTTCTCTGTTTGTTTGCTGTCTGTCTTTTCACACTAAAACGTAAGACCCATGAGGGCAAAACTTTGTTATTCACCACTGCAGTCCTACAGTTTAGGAAAGTATCTGGTACACAGGAAGTTTTCATAAATTTGTTAAATTACTGAATAATATACATATAACACATATATATATTCTTGAAAGTTATAACACTTGTAATACTTATCTACTACTTAATACTATCTACTTATCTGATACTTATCTGTTAATAATTTGTTTACCAAGATGAATGAACCCTTTAATTATGGTCTAAGATATGTGTCAGCAGCCAGAAGGTGAGAAAGATAAGGAGGGAAATATAAATAATACCAGTGGAAGATCACAAAGTGGGGAACGCTAAAGGCAAACTTACCCAAATTCTCTCATGATTCTTTAATCTTTGTCAGGGAAAATAAAGCCATGCTGAGCACATGTTGTTAGAAAACTAGAAATTCACACCTTTCAATATTATGTTTAATTTCATGTAAAATTCCTTCTTCTACTTTCTACCATTATTTATCACTATGGTGTCCTAGTTCTTTAAATAGTTAAGTACTTAATACTTAATTTTATTTAATAATTAATTAATCACTAAACTAAATCATTCCTACCCAGATGTGGGAAGGGTGGCAAATGAGGAGTGGGAGGTGAACCAGTGCTAGAAACCATTACTATAGCTTGGGGGTAACAAATATGTAGCTGTTACTACCACTGATACCCATGGAGTCATAACTAATCAACTGTGCACTCATTCTGAGCACAGTCTTTCACAACACAGTGATTCAGGCACAGGAGATAAATTCTACTTGCCATCTCTATATAAGATGAATAGTACAAAGAAAAACCTTTAGCGTAACCAGTCTAAGCTATGTATTACTGTAACTTCAGGCATGTTAATGATATATATAAGGGTAAACTATTAGAGAGATCCTGACTATATTTGTAAATACTTTGATTTTCATGAAAAAAGGATGTATTCTTTATAACTGTTAACCCCAAGCCCAGAATTTATGGAAAATGAATACTCCTAAACCTATCAGACACTGTACCAGATGGAAAATAAGCCATCTTGAGGGTAAAGGGAATTGACTTTTACAAATGTTTTCTTTGAACACATATTAGAGTTGTAAAAAAGAGACAAATATAAATGAACTACAGTATATAACTTAAACTTTCTTCTTGCCCAAACCAAAGATTGAGGAACAAAAAGCTTTTGCAGTGGCTGAGAGGTAACTGAAAAAATTTATGTATAAGTCTGCTCTGCTTTGAGCTAGAAATAAAGTGTAACACAAGCTAAAAGGATATTTACCTCCACTTCAGTGCATCTACCCATGTAGCTTAGTAAAAGGATGTCACTAAAGTGACGGGTAAGATATAATGCTAATTTTGATAGCCCACCATGGTAGTCATCTTTGGGAGTGGGAGAGAATACCAGTGCAGCAAATCACATCTGATCAGTGTCAGAATCAGCTGAGAAGGTGATTAATAAATATAGGAAGAAAAGAGCAGTTTAGCCCTCTAAACTCATGAGAGACTCCCTGGGGACTCTTAAACCAGCAGAGAGGACTTGAAAGAGAAATGGATTCCACAGATTCTGCCATTTCCTTACGATTATTGTGACCTATTTTCCCTTCAGGCTGGGAGGCCTTGGCAAACATTCTTTTACCTTCATGTTTTAAGAACATCTACTCTTTTTAATAATACATAATAATTCAAATAGCTGGACTTCTTTCCTCTCAATAAAAGCCACACTTGCTTTTTTACCTCTTCTTCCCTTACTAATTGTCTCATTATTGATGAGAAGTGTCATCAGTGGATTGAAAAAGGCATCATCCATCTGGCAGCTGTGTGCTTAATTTCTGTTCTCACTGATGGATGTTGACCAAGAAGTCTATCAACCAAGAAGGCAGGCCAACAGACCACAAAACTTATCCCACTGAACTCTGAATAATTCAACTTATATTTTTGGAAAAGGCAATCCTTAGTTAATGTAATAAACATACAATTAAACTTTTCCAAGTTTTACTGAGATATAATTGACATTCAGCACTGTATAATGTGTACAGCAAAATGATTTGACTTATATATGTTGTGAAATAATTACCATAATAAATTTAGTTAACATCTATCATCTTATATAGATACCCCAAAAAAGAATTTTTTTCCTTGTGGTGAGAACAGTTAGGATCTTCCCTAAACAATGCTATATGGTATATTACAAGATTGTTAACTATAGTCATCATGTTACATGCCTAGTACTTACTTATCTTATAACTGGTAGTTTGTAGCTTTTTTTTTTTTTTTTGCGGTACGCGGGCCTCTCACTGCTGTGGCCTCTCCCGTTGTGGAGCACAGGCTCTGGACGCGCAGGCTCAGCGGCCATGGCTCACGGGCCCAGCCGCTCCACGGCATGTGGGATCTTCCTGGACCGGGGCACGAACCCGTGTCCCCTGCATCGGCAGGCGGACTCTCAACCACTGCACCACCAGGGAAGCCCGGTAGTTTGTAGCTTTTGACCACATTTACTCAGTTCTCCCCTCCCGCCAGTTCCCACCTCTACTATGCACAATTCTGATCTTTTTTTCTATCAGTTGAGAATTTTTCTGTCTCTTCGTTCATTTTTTTTGTTTGTTTGTTTTAGATTCCACCTGTGAGGTCATACAGTGTGTCTTTCCCTGTCTAACTAATTTCATTTAGCATAATGCCCTCAAAGTTCATCCATGTTTTTGCAAACAGCAGAATTTTCTTCTTTTTATGGCTTAATAATATTCCATCACATATATATATGTATATATGTATACATATTTCTCCATATTTCTCTCATCCATATTTCTCTCAATGGGCCCTTAGGTTGCTTCCATGTCTTGGCTATTGTAAATAATGCTTCTATGAACACAGGGATGCAGATATCTCTTCAACATAGGGTTTTCATTTCTTTCAGATATATTCTCAGAAGTGGAATTGCTGGAACATATAGAAGTTTCTAGTTTCAATTTTTTGAAGAACCTCCATACTGTTTTCCATAGTGGCTACACCAATTTACATTCCCGCCAACAGTGCACAAGTCTTCCCTTTTCTCCACATTCTCTCCAGCACTTGTTATCCCTTGTCATTTTTTTTTTAACATCTTTATTGGCGTATACTTGCTTTACAATGATGTGTTAGTTTCTGCTTTATAACAAAGTGAATCGGCTATACATATACTTATATCCCCATATCTCCTACCTCTTGCAGCTCCCTCCCACCCTCCCCATCCCACCCCTCTAGGTGGTCACAAAGCACCGAAATGATTTACCTGTGCTATTCAGCTGCTTCCCACTAGCTATTTTACATTTGGTAGTATATATAAGTTCATGACCCTCTCTCACTTCATCCCAGCTTACCCTTCCCCTCCCTGTGTCTTCAAGTCCATTCTCTACATCTGCATCTTTATTCCTGTCCTGCCCCTATGTTCTTCGTAACCATTTTTTTTTTTTTAGATTCCATATATATGTGTTAGTATACAGTATTTGTTTTTCTCTTTCTGACTTACTTCACTCTGTATGACAGACTCTAGGTCCATCCACCTCACTACAAATAACTCAATTTTGTTTCTTTTTATGGCTGAGTAATATTTTCTTGTATATATGTGCCACATCTTTATCCATTCATCTGTCAATGGACACTTAAGTTGCTTCCATGTCATGGCTATTGTAAATAGAGCTGCAATGAACATTGTAGTACATGACTGTTTTTGAATTACGGCTTTCTCAGGGTATATGCCCAGTAGTGGGATTGCTGGGTCGTATGTTAGTTCTATATTTAGTTTTTTTAAGGAACGTCCATACTGTTCTCCATAGTGGCTGTTTCGGTTTACATTTCCACCAACAGTGCAAGAGGTTTCCCTTTTCTCCACACCCTCTCCACCATTTATTTTTTATAGATTTTGGATGATGGCCATTCTGACTGGTGTGAGGTGATACCTCATTGTAGTTTTGATTTGCATTTTTCTAATGATTAGTGACGTTGAGCATTCTTTCTTGTGTTTGTCGGCAATCTGTATATCTTCTTTGGAGAATCTTCTGCCCATTTTTGGATTGGGTTGTTTTTTTGATATTGAGCTGCATGAGCTGCTTGTAAATTTTGGAGATTAATCCTTTGTCAGTTGCTTCATTTGCAAATTTTTTCTCCCATTCTGAGGGTTGTCTTTTCATCTTGTTTATGGTTTCCTTTGCTGTGCAGAAGCTCCCTTGTCTTTTTTAATGTTAAGCATTCTAACAGATCAGAGATGATATCTCATTGTAGTTTTTGATTTGCATTTCCCTTATGATTAGTGATGCTGAGCACCTTTTCATGTACCTCCTGGCCATCTGTATATCTTTTTTGTAAAAATGTCTGTTCAGGTCATTTTCCCATTTTTTTAATCTGATATTTTTTGCTATTGAGTTGTATGAGTTCTTTATATATTTTGGATATTAACCCCTTATCATATAAATGATTTGCAAATATTTTTCCATAATGTAGGGTGCCATTTTGTTTATTTTTTTTCTGCTTTTATTTTATTTTTGCTGTGCAGAAAGAAGCTTTTTAGTTTGATGTAGTCCCACCTGTTTGTTTTTCATCTTGTTGCTTGTGCTTTAGGTGGCATATCCAGAAAAATCATTGCCAAGACCCATATCAATAAGCTTTTTTCCTATGTTTTCTTCTAGGAATTTATGATTTCTTGTCTTACATTTAAATCTTTAATCCATTTCAAGTTAAGTTTTGTGAGTGCTGTAAGATAAGGGTATAGTTTCATTCAATTATACTTTAAAACAGTACTTACCAGGATATGAGCAGAATTCAGCATATAATATTAAAACCATCCAACACTGTGTCTTAAAGAACCTCCATAATATTAAGATGATATTTGTATGAATTCATGAATTCTGGAACGATATTTATACCTTGCTGACTGTCATGGTTCTCTTCCCATTCTCCCTGAAACTGCACTGGACATAACACATGACTTTTCACCTTCCCTTACTGTAGGCCAATTACAGACCTAAGGAACAGTCAACAGGAAAGGTCCCTGAAAACCCATTTAACTATCATAACTCACAGTCAATTTCACTACTATTTACCCTTCACCTCTAAAATAGCCTGAGTCCATCCTATCACCATCACTGTGATATCCTGTTGCTCCCATTCACCTGTATGTCTTCCTTATATTATACTGAGATACACCAGGCCAACGAAATGCCTTTACAACAACATCCTGCATTCCTATGCTTCGGATCTTAAATGTGAATGTACTATATTTTCCCTGAGTTCAGTGGATGCTAGACTTGCAAAACCCAGAGAAGAACACTCTCAGTTAGATAACATCTGTGACATTTTCTATTTCCTAACATCTCTGGGAAAATGTGATGCACAGAAGGCCAAGAAATATAAGAAAAAGGGAATTACAAGGATGTTGCTTAATAAATATTTTATATTAATATGTGGATAAAGTGGTAATCTTAGCTATGTAGTCACATGCTACCAATGAAATTTGGTGTTCAAAATTAGCAGGGATTATAGAATAAGACTGATAGTGCTATCAACTTAAAATTCATCTATAAAAAGATATCCTGCTTAGTGATATTTGTCTGCTTGTGCAATAATAGCCATCTTGAAAGAGATCATTTTTCTTCTCCTGAGTTGGCCTGAAAATGTTTGGTTTGGTAGGCCACTGAAGCCATACAGTGCACTCCTCTTAGTGGGTTTCTGTTTGTGGGGATTGAATCTTTGATCAAGAAAATGATAAAATTCAACCTTAGTGAGCAGATCAGAAAATACAAAGAGTTGATATTGTGCAGAGCATTACCAAAGCTTTGTTAACCTTGACCATGAAGAACCAAGATTAAGTAAACCTCAACCACCATGGAGTGTACTATTCAAATCATTCTCTCATTTTCAGTGCTCATTGTTACCAGCAAATTCCTCTTCAAACAGCCTCACGTCCTAACTTTGGGTTTTGAGACCAGTTAGATCTTAACAGCATTTTTATATCCCCAGATGAGAAAGAACATAACTTCTACTTTTACTTCCTCAGCCTCTTAAATGAGAGTGCAGTTCCCTAAAGTAGTAGTTGTACTAAACTCAAATCTACCACTTTACTGGCCAAAACCTATCTATTAAGACGAGAATTAGACTTGCAAGAACTACAAAGGAAGTGAAGCTATACTTAGAACATGTATAAAAATACCTCAAATAACAGAATCAGTCTGGTCAACCATAAATGGCAGGCTTCCTTTAAGTGATCTACTTAAATCGTAACAAAAAAAATGCATAGGAGTCTTTTCTAGATATCCCATTGATAACTGACAGCAAAAGGAAGTGATAAACTTTAAACTTAAAAGCCAGAACCATAAAGACCTTCTTTCTTCCTTTTCCTGCTTCTCTTCACTGCATACTTCCTCCCATAGGCATGTGCTTCATTCTTACAGACACACGTACACACACACCTGACTTGATCTCAAGCTCTTTACAGGTGGGGAGCAGTCATATACACTCATCTCTCCTGTAGTGTTGCAAATTTCAGGATTAATGAGTGCTGTGAAGAGGATAAAATCATCAAATGAGAAAAGAGCCTGGGAGTTGCTTTAACCAGGTGGTCAGGATGACCTCTCTGAAGAGGTGACATTTGAGATCCAAGGAAGAAGAAGGTAGAGAAGGTAGCCAACAAAGATCTTAGGGAAGAGCCTTTCAAGCGGCAGAAATTGCAAATGCAAATGCTCTGGGGCAAAAAAAAAAAAAAAAAAGAGTTAGTGTGTGCAACAGACAGAGAAAGCCTGACATGGCTCGGAAGTAGTGAACTATCAGTAAATTGTGAGATATGTATGTAGGGCCTCATCACGTGGAGCTTTGGTGAGAAGTTTGGATCTGATTCTTGCAGGGGGAAACAGAGTTAGAAGACTGACAAGATATAATTTAAGTATTAGATGAAAGCTTTCTGGCTCTAGTGGAAGACACATCCAGAGGGGCCAGAGGAGAGACAGAGATACAGTTAAGGTATTATGGGCATGTGCCAGGTTAGAACTGATGGTAGTATGGATAGGGCTATAGCAGTAGAAATCGTGAGAGGTGATTGGATTTGAGATGTATTGAGGAGGGAGGACTGACAAGAAGTTGATCAATAGGATGTGGGTTTTGAGTAAGAGATCAGAGTCAAGGATGATGGTTAGGTTTGAGGTGGAAGTATCTAGGTGGCTGGCAGTGACATTCACTGAGCAGGGCAATTCTGATAGGAAGAGTAGTTTTTAGGAAATCAATTCTGAACGTGTTAAGTTTGAGAAGACTTGCAGAAATGTTGATTTAACAGTTTGATTTATGAATCTGAATCTCAAGGAAAGATAAGGTTAGAGATGTGAATTTAAGGGTGTTGCTGATTGGGTTCTCAGGGAAGCAGATTCTTAGATAGATTTAGTGCGTACAAGGTTATCATGAGTGCTTTCCCATCAACTCCTGTAAAAAGGAAGAGACAAAAGAAGTCTTGGGCAGGAGGAGAGGCTGAAATAAAAGTTTAAGATTAGCGGACAAGTCCTGAGGATGGATTGAGTCTCCAGAACACTTCTGAGTTGAGGTAAACAGCATGCCTACAAAGCCCATCACCTGACTTAGTCACTGACTGCTCGATGCCCCACAGAAGGCCTATGACTTTAAGGGAAGTGGTTCTCTGAAGGTGAGGCAATCCCTGAAGGTAGCTGACATACCTAATGCTACTTTGGAAGCAGCCCTGCCAGCAGCTGGCATAACAACCCCTTCATTCCTGAACTCCCCCACTCCAACTACCCACCGAGAGAGTTAGCAGCTTTAACTGATATTTAGAAACAGGAAGTTGAGGGAAATTAATCTTGAGAACGTGTGAATAGAGAGGCAAGGAAAGCTGATGACAAAAGCCATAGCCAATAACCTATTACTTTTTGACATGCAGGAATAACTGTTCTAGTGCAGGCCTGATTCTATAACCACAGAAAGAACAAGGGTACTGCCTCCTGGTAGGTCCTTGAATTTTCTAAATTCATGGCAAACAAATAAACAATCCTTGTATCATTTTCTGGCATCCCTGAGCAGAGACAGTTTAAAAGGGGGAAAATAGATATTTTCTTGATTTTCTTGGCATGTGTAGTTTGGAAAAATTAAAATGAAATTTCAAAATTTGGCCTAATTTTTTTTTTTTTGCACTACACGGGCCTCTCACCGCTGTGTCCTCTCCCGCCGCGGAGCACAGGCTCCGGACGCGCAGGCCCAGC
>NW_006786277.1:416102-436084 GCF_000442215.2 Lipotes vexillifer | reverse complement strand
GTAGGGAAAAAAATTTGACAAAAGCAATGTGTTAGCATCCTATGGCACTCAATTCTGCATCAGCAAAGCCCCTCTTTTTGTCTTTCTTAACACCTAGTAGGAAATAATTTTCTACAACCACAGTAACCTTTCCCTTCTCAGACCACACAGCTACTCCTGCAAAGGGTGTTACGGAGTTTCTTTTTTTTCCGCTTCAGTCATTCTCTTTGAGCAGCTACATCTCAGTTTTATCACTTTCCAGATTTGCCAACCTTCACGCCAGACAACATCTAGACTTGTTGCACCAATTATGTGTCATACCAATCACAAAATAAACCAAAACCAGCATTATGTGGAACCTTAATGCCACCATCTCTCTCCTTTTGGAGGTCAGATAGTCAATTATAGGCCTGTCCTGGAGGGTTTCAAACCACAGTCACGGGGTGATGGTTCTCCTGAGCATTCCATGTCCACAATTAATGGAGTGCTGCAGTGATTAAAGCTATGGCTTTGAGTACTCAGTAATAAACACAGGAGGGCAGATTATCTATTGGGGATTTCAGTATTATTCCACAAGTTTTAAAAGGAGCTCTTCAGAAAAGCCAATGTCAAAAACAGACCGCAAAGAGGATTCCATCCATGCTTGCGGATTCCTGCAGTAGCATGCATGAGATGGAAGATACTTTTAAAATGGAATTTAACATACCTAGTTAAAATAAAACTCTAAAATAACGATAGGATTTGGGTCTGATTATTAAGATAAACTTTAAAAAATAGTGTCATGTTCATTTACATTCCCTTTAAATAATAAACAGAACTCCTAGATTTTAGAAGCTAGCTAAATTTCAAGAGATCTATTTTCATATTAATTTTCTTCATTGTCTCCTGTCATACAAGTTTCTTTTCTGACTTTGTATTTTATGGTAATGCTCTATCATGGAATTGGGAATTCTGGTTCAAAACCCAGGTGTCTCTTTGGCTCTTATTCCTTACCCCCTAGTTCTGCTCTTTCACTTGAACCTGCCTGTGATACCTAGGTCCAAAGATGTCTGCAAACAACCTCACCCCTCCATCCACATTCATGTTACTCCTCCCTTGAATCTGGGCTGAGCTCTGATTGCTTTGACCAAGAGAAAGTGGAGGCAGTAACATTACTAAGTTCTGAGGGCAGGCATTAAGAATGCCTGGCAATTTTTCCCTCTTCTATGAGTTTTTTGGGATCCTCAGCAGTCATGGAAGAGGTCCAGCTACCCTGATGGAGAGATCACATAGAAGGCATGGAGAGGAAAGACCCTGAGATGAACTCCAGCCCAAAAGAGTGACCCAGCTTTCCCAGATGTTGGGTGATCCTCCAGGTGACTCCAGCATCTGTCTAACTACAATGTCACAAGAAACTTCAAGCAAGACTAGCCAGAGAGGGACTTCCTTGGTGGCTCAGTGGTTAAGAATCCACCTGCCAATGCAGGGGACATGGGTTCGAGCCCTGGTCCAGGAAGATCTCACATGCCGTGGTGCAACTAAACCCGTGCACCATGACTACTGAGCCTGTGCACCTAGAGCCCATGCTCTGCAACAAGAGAAGCCACCGCAGTGAGAAGCCCGTGCACCGCAACGAAGAGTAGCCCCAGCTCACTGCAACTAGACAAAACCCGCCTGCAGCACAGCAACAAAGACCCAATGCAGCCAAAAATAAATGCATAAATAAATAATTTTTTAAAAAAAAGACTAGCCAAAGAACCTCCAGGCTGAGTCTTAGTCAGTCAACACACAGAACGAGGAGACACAATACAAAGGTTTTTATGTCCAATGTGAGCAAAAATGTGATTAGTAGTCACTTTCTTATACTACTAAAGAGAGAGTAAATCTGTGCCATGGATGGTAGTTTGATGCTATCTTTCAGAATTTTTAAATAAATATAATTTTGAGTAATCACAGAATACTAAGAATTTACTCTAAAGATACATCCTTAGATGCATTTTTTGTGGGGGGGGGGCAATCAGGACACTTAACATGAGATCTACTCTCAACAAATTAAAGTATGTAATACTGTATTGTTAACTATAAGTACAATGTTGTACAAAAGATTTCTAGAACTTATTCATCTTGCTTAACTGAAACTTTTTTGCCATTGGTTAGCAGCTCTCCATTTCCTCCTCCCCCTAGCCTCTGGTACCCACCACTCCTTCATTATTTGAATTTGCCTGTTTTAGACATCTCATATAAGTAATTATGCACTATATGTTCTTCTGTGGCTGGCTTGTTTCACTTAGCAGAATGTCCTCAGGGATCATCCATTTCATCGGATATTGCAGGCTTTTCTTCTTTTTTAGGGCTGAATAACATTCTTTATATGTATATACTACATTTTCTTTATTCATCTATTGACAGACATTTTGTTTTTTTCCACATCTTGGCTATCATAAATGGTGCTACAATGAACATAGTAGTGCTAACATCTCTTTGAGATCCTGGTTCTAATTCTTTTGAATAAATACCCAGAAGCAGGATTGCTGGATCATATGATGATTCTAGTTTTTACTTTTTAAGGAACCTCTCTACTATTTTCCATAATGGTTGCACTCTCACAGTTTCTGCAAGCTATTCATTCAGCCAATATATATGGAGGCTATCAGGCACTAGGCAATACTCCAGGTCCAGCAGATACAATAGCTTTAAAAAAAAAAAAAAAGGAGTAGGCTGCTTTTAGGGAGAATGCATTCTAGTGAGGAGAAGCAGGCTACAAAAAAATGAAGACAGTGTTGAAACATATAAGCCAGAAAAGGGTCAATCAAATCAGGATAAATGCGCTCCTAAAAATAGGGATGTGAAACTAATTGACAGGTGGTTACTTCAGATGGATGATCTGAAGAGAGCTCTCTGGGGAGGTGAAACCTAAGCCATCCAAATGGCAAGAAAAGCCATCCATGCTTTTCAAGCAGGAGGAACAGTTGGTTCGAAGTCCAGGAAAAAACTTGTAATATTTGAGACATAGAGAGGCGCCAAAGTTGCTGAGGCTTATGGGTAAGAAAAGATGGAGAACAGGAGAATTTGAACAGGTAAGCAGAGGCCACGTGACATAGGGCTTTGAATTCAGTGTAAGAAGCTTCCATTTTTATTTTAAGTGCTGTGTGAAGCTGTTGGAGAGTTTTAAATAAAAGAGTGATATGGTTTGATCTATTCTTTTTAAAGATATCTCTGGATGCTATTTCGGGTATGGATAATGGGGAAGAGAAGAGTAAGCAGGGGTAGTGGTCAGGAGGCTAGATCAGGAGTCCAGGTGAGAAATAATGGTGGCCTGAACTAGGGCGATGGTGGGGGAGATGGAGGGACAGCTGCATGTATTTAGAAGTTACTGTGAAAATAAGCTGCACACCATGGCAATATGGTCTTAAATATTATAGTAGAAGTGAGAATAAAAAATAAGAAATGGGGTTAAAGTAAAATGGAGAGGCAAATATGAAATGAGATTGAAGAGGTATGGAGAAAATCATGAGGATGAGAAGGTGGTTAGAAAGATAGACAAGTGAATAGCAAGAGGGGAAGCGATGGCTGACAGTATTGTATATCAACTGAAGCATCACCTTGGGGGAAAGACACTGATTTTGATAATTAAGTGAGTTAGTGACTTTCAAAACAAGAGCTTCGTAGAGTTATGAGAAAGTTGAGATTGGCAAAGGGCTAGAGAAACTTGAAAGTAAATACGAAGAGCCAGCAAGGTCAGAGTACTCAAAGAGTTTGTCAGTTGATGAAAGAAAGAAAAGAAAAGAATGGGTCATTCACTTGAAGGCCAAGCATGTCAATACTAGTTGTGTGGTTGTTGCTGTTGTTACTTTTGGGTTTAAGGATATGGGGGAGTAACATACTAGGAAATTAGAGAGAAGAAGACAAGGGAAGCATGTTAAGAGCCCAGCAATATCCTAGAGAAGGTGCTAAGTATTGAGATTGAAAATACAGTAAGAAGAGTAATAAAGGAAAGAAGAGAGGATTCCTGAGTGCTTCTTTTTAAAAAGCCATAATACAAAAGAAGCAATTCAAAGAAGATAGGAAATCCACTGAGAATAAAAGGAGTGAGAGTGAATTTTATTTCTTGAGAAAAATGAGAGATATTTGGAGGAGTCACTGTGATTCTCGTTACTGGGAATCTACTAGAAGTCTTCAACAAATCCTCATGGTGGATCGAAATTGAGTTATTTGTAGTGAGGTGGATGGACCTAGAGTCTGTCATACAGAGTGAAGTAAGTCAGAAAGAGAAAAACAAATACCATATGCTAACACATATATATGGAATCTAAGGGGAAAAAAATGGTCATGAAGAACCTAGGGGCAATATGGGAATAAAGACACAGACCTACTAGAGAATGGACTTGAGGATATGGGGAGGCGGAAGGGTAAGCTGGGACAAAGTGAGAGAGTGGCATGGACGTATCTACACCACCAAACGTAAAATAGACAGCTAGTGGGAAGCAGCCGCGTAGCACAGGGAGATCAGCTGGGTGCTCTGTGACCACCTAGAGGGGTGGGATAGGGAGGGTGGGAGGGAGGGAGATGCAAGAGGGAAGAGATATGGGAACGTATGTATATGTATAACTGATTCACTTTGTTATAAAGCAGAAACTAACAGACCATTGTAAAGCAATTATACTCTAATAAAGATGTTAAAAAATAAAAAAAATTACAGATGCAAAATCCAGAAAGCTGTGGGATTGGAAAGAATAAAAGAAAGGAGAGTTGCTAAGGTAGGATGGAAAGGACAAACTGAAGGAAAAGAAAAATGCAAATAAATAATCTTCCTGGATATTTTTTTATTCCATATATTTGAATCAGTAATTGGTATCAGAGCCTTGCCAGGCTGAGTGAAACTGTTGAATCCTGAAATCAATTTTGAATCCTTAAATGAATTTTGCCTTAAGCTGCCACCACAGTCCCTTGAACAGAAGACCTTTCCTTTCCCATCACCAATATAGCTAACCAGTATTTCATGGTGGAATATGGAAAAGGAAATCACTTTTGTCTTGAGTGTTCAGGGTTCGGTTTAATCACCATTACCTTAGTTCACGAGTACCCTGTGCTTTATGAGTTCTGGCTCATGGAGATACAGTGCAGTGAGGGCATCCAAACATAAAAACACAAAATCTCCAATACTAACACTCAGAGGTAAATGCTACTTATTTAAGCTTTTTTCATAGGCTTCCCAAATTCCCAAAGAACATCGAATAAAGATGATTTATTTGATTAAATGAGATCAAGTTCACTAAATTACTTTGCCCCTGAGATTCTGCAACTTGTAAAACTGAAATGATTTACTTCATAAAATTAAGGAAACCCCATTGACAGTGTTTGTAAATGGGTAGTGTGGGATTTATGTTTGAAAAAATATTTATTATAGACAGGAAAAACTCAGACCTACAAGTGGCCACTCTTTCACTTAGTTTAGAAACTATCTCAAGCACATCCAAACTTTCATCCTGGCTCAGCAAATATTTCCCAAGAAACACTATGAATTCTCCTATTTTAGTTTTAATATCAGTAAGTTTACAGATTTGGATAGGTAAAACTACAGCAAACAGTTCAAAACATGGGGCTCTTAAACAAATTATTAGACCCCCTTTTAATCTTCCTGGCATGTACATCAAAGAATCAAAGTCAGAGAATTATTATGCCAGTATAAACTCAGTAAACTTTGTCATTACTCTAGCTATGGTATGATGCTAATTTTCCTTTCCTAGGCAAAATAAGTTGGTGTCATTTACATCTTCTGATTACTTTCATTTCCTTTAAGTGTCTATTTATCATACTGGCACTTCCATATTACCAACAGTTATTATGGATAAATAATGCTAAAGCACTTCTGGATTTTATGGTCAATAAATTTAGATCATATTTTATGGTTTATTAATTCAAGATTAAAATAGGATGGAATATTGTATTACTTTATAATTTTGGTTGTCACATTGGAGACTAGCATAATAAAAGTTTATGGTACAATTATGCAGCCTAAACAAGTATGTTTTCCAAAATACCATATAGTTTATACAATTATATCTGATACATACAAAAAATGAGTCATTTCTAGGGGGAAAAAAGTGCCTTTTCCACATTTTTACACCCCCTGATTAGAAGCCAAAAGTGCCCGACTGCTCTATGTCCCTCCTATCATGAAAGAAACTATTGTAATAATCTCATTCTTTACTAAGATGTTAAGGTGTTTTCCATTCTATAAGTATCTGGTTTCTTTCTTTAAAAAGCCAAAGAGAAAACTTCTTAACCTAAGTAACAGTGATCCTTGGACATAGAAATAGTTTGGCCTTTCTTAGGCCCTCAAATTATACCTTGCAGAGCATTGTCTCTTATGGAGAAGGCTGGTTCTGTTGGGGATCCACTGTTTCTTCCAGAGACTGAGATTTTACAATGTCCTTGGAATATCTAAATAGGCAAATACTCAATGAATATATTTACAGAAGTGAACTGATGCCTGTGGTTGATATTATTGTGGGAGAAAAAATGACTACTCAAGTCAACTACTAAGAAACTAAAAAAGACTCTAATAATACCATCTTGATTCTGAGAGCCATGAATAAATGCCGATGGTAGTGACAGCTTTCAGGGAATTCCTGTTTCAAAACTGTGATACTATCTCACAGTGCTTGATTTGATGTGAGGAAAACTCCGGTTTCTTAGAATGAAGGGGAATAATTATGCCCCAAAGTAGGGTAAAGTTTTTAATCTACGTTTTTTAGGGTTTATATCCATTTAAAGCTATGATGGATGATATTTTTGTCACTGGCAATGGTTGGCCTTTTTTCCCTCGCAATTAGTCTCCAAGACTAAGTATGTTTGTTTTAATTAATTAACAAACAACCAGATAGAGTGAGTTTGCATCTCTTTTTTGGTAATAGTTCCTATTCAACATAGGGGTGCATTGGGTTCTATTTTTCTTGAAAAAGGCCTAAAAATGTACCTAACTCTGTTTCTCAATTATAAGTTCAAACTTTGCCATCTGAATCAGATTTTCCATTTTTGTAAATACAAATTGCAACCACTACATGAGAGAAAGAACTTTAAATTCTGGGTTGAACATGACACAAGATGTGGGAGAAATCCTCATTCTTTAGAGACTTCTACATGAATGTATTTTCTCTGCAGGACAGAAGGGAAGGGGAAACATCCTCAGAGTGTTACTTCTTAGAAATGTACAATGAAGCACTTGTACAGCCATGCCCAGAGGCCCTGGATGTCCCTTATTTAGACTTTAGTGTTGGGAAGGACCTGAGTTGGCATGCAGTCCAAGCTTTTTCATGTTACCAGGGAACCAAGGTAGCCCAGCTAGTACTGGCAAGGCCAAGGGCAGAACTCAGGTCTGCCTATCAATTTCATTTGGTTTCCCATGCTGCTTATTATTTCCCTTTTATGGTTTTTCTGAACTCCAGTCACTGACACAGCAGATTTTTGTCTAAATCCTATATCAGAATTATGTATTATTTAAAATTATGGTTTCTTCTCTCTTCTGCCTTCTCCAGGCAAAACAAAACCTATTTCAATTGTTATCAGGTTTTTACTGGATAGCCTCCAAGTTTCCCAAGTCTGTCTTGGCTTTTTTTTGTTTGTTTAATGTAAAGCCTGTTATGAGATTAGCATGTATCCAATCAAAGATTACTTTTTCAAGGAATATTTCAGGGATCATGGGAAAATAAAAAAGAGTGACTATATTTACAACAGTACAATAAACTATCTCCAAAGACACATCCCCTAAGTGGTCATGTAACTGACGTTATTGTTGTTTTCTTAAAATCCAGATAGATTAGATGGAATTCTATACTTTGAAAGACATCCACACCCTTTCCAATTTTGGTATCCTAAATTTAAAATCTAAAAAATTTCAATTGTTGAAAAGAGAAACGAGCAATGAAATATTTTTTATTTCCCAAAGAACATATTTGGCCAAAGTGTTTTGCTAGAAATTATTTTCCTGCTGGTGAATCCTGGAGTCTGGATTTAGAACATTTAAAACTGAGCCACCAATCTCGACGCCTATTCCCTCTTGTACAGGGAGCCTGGCTTTCTCAGCCACAGCTGATTGCACCAGACAGAGCAGCCATAACATTGAGTGATCAGCAACCGGGTTCAAAATTTGAGCTGGGCCAATCAGAATCTTCTTTCAGGAATTTGAAACTATAGCATCTAAGGCAGACAGTTGTAGCAGCTGAGCTGAAAGATTACAAAGTGACCCAGAGCCACTATGAGTCATTTGAAGCTGAAGCTGAATTTATGAGGTCAGTAATCAGCAAAATGAGGTAAAATGGTTCAGATGAGCAGGGAGAAGCCACTAGCAAAACTCCATGAGAAAGATCAGCCATTAGCCATTTCTAGTGGCTTTCAAATTCAATTTGCCTTGATGTTCTGTTGTGGAGATGCTCATGTGTGCAGCCATGCTCAAGTACATGAATTTCTTCCTGTATCTGTATCCATGTATTGTAGAAAGCATATTTCTTGAACTAGTCTATGTACGTCTCTGTTCCTTGTAACCAAAAGAATACTAAACAAAACACTAAAACAAAGCAAATGCTTTGCTATCCCTTGTATTAAAACAGAAGAAAATGTAAGTTTAGACTATCTTGATTATATCATTAAAATATTTACCTTGGTTCAATATTGAGAGATTAGAGCAACTTGATTACCCTGCAAATGTTATGAAGAGGAAGTTTATAAATAGGAAATATTTCCTATCAAAAAGGCACATAAGAAACACGATCTTTGAGTCAAAAAATGGTTAAAAAAAACTAGAAAAGTTTTGTTTTAAACTATACATGTTATTTTTATATCTTAGATACAGAACACAAGTGTTTCACTTGTTTTTCAAATGTGTGGGTCTCAATGGCTATGTAATCCATCTGTTTCTGATTTACTTACACTTAACTCATCGAAATGTCCTGTTATAAAAATTAGTTGTTGTCCAAGAAGCCCTTTGAGTCTCCTTTATGAGCATATTTAGCCTTTCTTAGAAACAGGTCTGTTCGCCAAGAGCAAGAGAGCTCATACAACAAAACATTCAAATTTGGATGGAAACTGAAAATAAAAATCAGGTTAGTTTCTTTGGAAGAAAGGGCAATACACATAACTTTCAGACACTAGTCTTAATAAAATTGTTAGCTGAATCTCTTTGGGTTTCCTTAGACTCTCAGGAGAGAAGTTCATTTGGGTAAGTATGAAAGAATTAAATTGTTTTAAATAAAGCTTCCTTTATTGGAATTGTGGAGATGACTAAAATCTCATATTCTTCAGTTAGGATAACTTGCATATTTTGTTCAGTGGCCTTCTTGGTGAAAACATAAATGCCAATAAAATAATGTGCTTTACAGGGATTTTGCCTGCCTTAATCATATGAAGCACTTAGAGAAATTGGTAATTTTTTGAAGTTTTAAATAGTTCATTCTACACACTCATTCAACACATATTTATTAAGCACCTATTATGTGGCAGATATTTTTCTATGGACTAAGGAAACATCAGTGGGCAAAACAGACAAAAATCCCAGGCATTGAGGATTATATTCTGAGGAAGTCAGACAATAAAAATAATAGGTAAGTTCTACAGTATGTTAAAAGGTACTAAATATTAAGGGAAAAAAATCAGCAGTGTAAGTGAAGTTTGGATTGCTGGCATATGGAGATGTAGTTTTAAATGCAGGCCTCATTGTAAGTTGACCTCATTAAGAGGAATAAAGGCAAAGGAAGAGAGAATGAGTGTACAGATATTTGGGGAAGGGCATTCAAGGAAGAAATAGTCAATTCTAAAGCTCTGAGGCAAGAATGAGTCTGGTGTGTTGAAGAATCGCTGTAGCTGCTACGGAAAAATCGAGAGTATTGGTAGGTGAGCTGTAAGAGATAACTAGGGGGAGGGGTTTCTAGGTCAGTGCTTTTCAGGCTTTAATGAACATCTGAATCACCTGGGGATCTTGTTCAAATGCAGACTCAGAGTTAGTAGGTCTGAGGTGGGGCTTGAGATTCAACAGTTCTAATATGTTCCCAGGTGATGCTGATGTTGCCAACCTATGGACAGTTCTCTGAGTAGCAGGGTCATGGGCCATGAAACAGAATGTTGGCTTTTACTGTGAGAGGAATGAAACACCACTGAAGAGTTCTCAGTAGAGGAGTGATGGGAAATGACGTAGTACACTAAGTAAAATTCTCAACTTTGTTTACAGATTACCTTCTCACCCACCAGTCTGGGGCTTCTGCAGTGGGAAACTTGCAGCTGGGGAAAGGAATGTGTTTGGCTTCTTTTCTCTTTACTCTGATAGCCGCTCCCTGCCCATTTCTTCCCTAAGGAAAATGAGGTGAAAGCAGCAGCATTGAAGGGGTAAATGGCGTACGGGTAACTGGCCTCCTCCCTATATGCTTTAGTGGCTGGACCAGAATTTGCAGATTTGCATCCTTGCAGTACCCCGTTGATGACCACCAAGGTGTATGTGCCCCTCTCTCTTACTTATTCAATGCTCTACCTCTAGGTGGAGAGAAAGCAGAGGTTTTACTTTATTGATAGTTTTCAGCTGGCCCTGGTATTCTCTAGGATTATCAAGTGTTTAGAGCTGATTATATCTGAACTTGATGGACTGAGCTGATTCTTTTTCTTGGATGTCCTTAAAGATTCCTTGCCCAGCCACTAGAGATCTCCCAAATACAGTTTCCTTGACTTGTGTGAATGTTTCTCTCTACCATTTTCTTTTATCTTCTCCCTCAGCCCAGAAGTAAGCAGTTTTCTCTGGTGGGGTCACCTTGACCCTCCAGGATGTCCTCTTAAGCAGGGTCAAAGGTGATCCCTCAGTCTCACAATATCACACAGCCCTCAACTGCTCAGTGGAAACACTCATTCATCCTTTGTCTTAGGGCAAATAGGGAAGCCCATCTTCTTTCCTCCATAGTCTGAACAGCCAGCTCGTCATAGTCTCCTCTGTAGATTTCTCATGAGAAGTGAGGTACAAGCCCATTGAGACCTCCAAACTGAGGAGCATGCACTGAACTCTCTCAACCCTTTCACTGAAACCCCCATCACCTGACTTAAGATGAAGAAAAAGCATATCTACACTGCTCCTCTGTGGAACCTGTCTGGTTCCATAATAACTCTCTAATAACTGTCTCAACAGAAATGCTCTCTGTAGCCCTAAGCCTTCTGGTAGAGATGGGGGTCATCTACAGTTTGTAAAACTGGTTCTGAGGTACCTCTATCTTCATGTGTAAGACTACATTATTATTAAATGTATGGCTTTGTTTAGTAGTTTGGGATGATCAGAATTTAAATATAATGCCTAATCTTCAAAGAAAACCTTCCTCAGCGACCAATTTTAATTGAGTATTTCTTGATAATTCTGTGTGTCTTGTTGATTTGAAGTGAATATTCGTGTTGTGGCATTATGGGATTATTTATTAAATGGATACATTTAATTTAATTGTGTCTGGAATGAGGAATCAAAAATGCTTCATTGTATACTTACCACTGTGCTTAGTTCTACTGAAAAATTGCAATTTATTTCACACTGAGACAGACTTCATGTGTATTTCATGTAAAGATCTGTTCTCCATGTACATATGGTACTGTTGATTTTAGCACAGTTACTGTGAGTTCAACCTGCCACTAATACCCTGTGCTATATGAGATTCAATCTGACACCAGTTTGGTCTATTGAAGCATAGCTGGAACCTTCATTTACATTGCATAGCATGTCACTTAATTGTTAATTAGCACCAAACTAATGTATAAACTCAAACACCGCCACTGAAATCACATAGCCAGGAATCAGATTATTATGAAAATGAAAACACAAAGCAAAAAATTTTATGTGCGTTTAATAAATTACTAGTGCAACTTTACAGAATACAGTGAACATCCAGTTTGAGACTACTAAACTATATGATGAAGTAATAAATCCTGAAATATCAAATAATGAGACAAAGCCCTCAACAAGATAAACATCAGAAAGCTCAATTTCTACCCACTTTGCATTGTGATTTGATGTGGTCATTATGTGGTGAATGGCGATGGAATTAAAAGATAAATGGAGAAGAAATCATAACCCTACCATTTATAAAATATTGGTGAGCACTTCTCTCTTTGAACAAGCACCTTGCAGATTCTAATGTGGCTGCTACTTGTGTTTGTTAAAAGAAATGCAAGAAAACAGGGAAAAGAAAAAAGGTATAGCAGTAGAGTAAGGTAATGTTCAATATGGGCAGTAAACTGTGAATGCTACTAACAAAATGGAATGTGTTATGCCTTGCTAACTAGATTGCTTGCAGTTTCTTTGTTTTGAAGTGACTGCTCACTCAGAAGTCACTATTTAAATTTGGCTAACAGTCATGCTGTACTCATCTACCTACTCTGTCCCAAACCTTAGTTCCTTCTCACTTCACCATCAAAACATACTTGCCTGTAACCAGTTCATATAAACTCTGATCTCTGCTGGGTAATCTAATATGCATGAGTATGAATGGTCAATTCAACTTTTCAGAATGAGGTATGTGTTTAGGATCAACACTTACACTTAATGCAGAGGTCTTTCCCATCCTTACCCACTCCAGAGAAATCTATCCTTAAAATGGTGAGATCTTACCTTTATACCAAAGGTCACAATGTATTTGATTAGTCAATCCTTGTTCAAGGAGTAAGAAACTGTGAATGAGTCAGCATTAGTACATATGCTATGCTAACCTGAAAAATCTCAGCAGCTTAAAGAAGTAAATTAATTCTCATATGTTGCACATTTAATGCAGATTAACAAAGGGCTCCCTTTTAATACATGCTTCCATGATTGCAGAAGTGCTGGCTCGGCCCAGAAATATCATGTCACTTCCACTCACATATCATTGGCAAAGCAAGTCACATGGCCGCAACTAAACCCAACAGTACAGAATGTAGAGTGCTACCACAGGTAGGGGCACCAAATAGTTTGAACAAGAATAAGACAGCTTTCCTTGCTGACAGTTCAGTACAGGGGACAGACTGCAAAAGGACGTATTTTAGCAACTTACAAGAGATGACACTTAGGCCACAGCCTATGTCAGTATAGCTCCTGATATCTACCATAAGTTGGAGTCTTTGAGGGGTTCCAATAAATGGCGCCCTGTTTCTCATATGGATTCTGAGTCAACTTAGAGATAAGACGAAAGAGTCAGCAAATGAAACCAAGATACCACCATCATTAATAATGAGGGCTAGATAGAAGATATAGCTCAGTAAGAGAGCCCAGGTGGGCTTGCTACCTTTCTCCCCTCCAGTCAAACCTTGGGACACCCACCCAAGAGAAACTTTGCACCCATCTTTTTGACTATCCTTACCAAAACCTTTGCTTCCCACTGGCCCAAAACGAGCAGAAAAACCATAATCCCCATGCTCAAGTCCTGTGGTATTTTCATTCCATCTAAATAAGAAGCATGGACTAATGATAAATACCCAGCAGCAAAACAGCTCACTCTGCCTCTTTGCAGAGTAGAAACAAGAATATAGAGGTACAGACTACTAGGTATAAAATAAATAAGATACAAGGATGTATTCTACAGCACAAGGAATATAGACAATTTTTATAATAACTATATAAAATATCTATAAAAATATCAGATCACTATGTTGTATACCTGAAAGTAATATAATATTGTAGGTCAACTATACTTTATTACAAATTAAAAATAAAATTTTTAAAAAGGAAGGCCTACAGGAATATTGAGTTCTTTTCATATGAAAGCAAAAGTCAGGAGTGGGGAGGAATGATTCCTCTCAACTTGAATTACTAGGGGTTTTGTTTGCTTTTTTGAGTTTTTTTCTCCTTCACTAAATTGTAGACCCTTTATAGAACTAGCATCTTGCATAATTTTAAGATTCCATAATAAAAGAAGCCAAAAATATATTTGTTAAATGTTATACTATTTTATGACAAAACAAACAAAAACAATTACTTCAAAATCATATATTCATACTGAGTTATGACAGCTACCTTTACTCACAGAAGAATTCTCTATAGGCTACTAACCAGTATGTGTCAAACACAATTATCTCATAATTTAGTGAAACAACACCTTTAAAAGTAAAATAAATATTCTTGAAGAGAATAGAAGATTTGACAATGTTATGCATGATTAAAAACAATCGGTTCCCAACAATTCTAGTGGCCTTATATAGAATTGAAAGTATGCTAAGGAAAAAAATGAGCAAAAAAATGTATTACTGACCCATTCCAAGCATAAGAAAAGAATAAAGAAACACACATTCACAATTTCCAAGTCAGAAAGGAAACGAAAGTATTTTTATCCAAAATATGAGGGATGACATAGAATGTAATAAAATAGATATGTGATGAGACACAATTAAAATGGCAGTATTTGAATTATCAAACTGAAACCAACACACTTTAATATTTCACTTTATGAAAAGGAAAGTATTTCAATACAATAAAACCAGGGCTTATATATTCCAAGTCTGTGCTGGTAGATGACCAGACTGAAAGTGCAAATAAAATTTACCTTTATTTTTTCACTTCAATAGAGAAAATTTTTTAAGTCACACACTAATCCATAACTTAAAACTTCACTAATACCCACCAGAATAACTAAAATTAAAATGACTGACAATACCAAGTGTTGTTGAGGATATGGAACTCCTGCGTTGCTGATGGAATGCAAAGGGTACAGCCAATTTATAAAACAGTTTGGCAGTGTCTCACCTATCACACTGTACACCTTACACACCTGTACACAACCCAGAAATTCTACTCCTAAATTTTTACACCAGAAAGGTGAAAAAACATATCTGCAAAAATACTTGTATTATAAATATACATTGCAACGTTATTCAAAATATATAATAACTGGTAATAAAATCATTAAATGTCCATCAGCTGATGAACAAATTGTGGTATATCTATTCTATTAGAATACTGTCCCCCAATAAAAATAAACAAATTACTGACATACAAAACACGAATGAACCTCAAAACCAGTATGCTAAGTGAAAAAAGTCAAACACAAAAACTACATCCTGTATAATTTCATTTATATGAAATTCCAGAAAAGGCAAATTGTAGTGAGGAGGGGATGGACTACAGTGATGAAAATTTTCTGTATTTTCTATATCTTTATTGTGGTGGTAGTTACACAACTATGTACAATTGCCTTAGTTCATCAGCCTGTACACTTAATGGGTGAATTTTCTTGTGTATAAATTATATGTCAATAAATCTGGGAGGAAACTTTACTAATAAAATCAAATATAAAACAATGTAGTCTACAGTAGAAATATTTTAAATCACAAAACTCATTGCTAACTTAGATTACCATGTTAATCATATCAAAAAATGTAAATCATATTTCCAAAAATATATGAGGCATTTAATGGAAATGATAAAAGCAAGGATAATGAAGAGTAGGGCCAAATGTTGGTGAATGTCTGGATATATAGAGTTCTTTGAAAAAATGTGAAGGATTATATAACCATACCAGAACACAACAATCACTTGAACCTAATAATTGCTCTTCTGTAATATTAAAATTTGCATTTCTCTGAACTCTCCACATTCATCCCCCAAACTACCATGGGAAACTTACCTAATAGTGATTAATTCACAAAGGCATTAATTAGGTAAAATTGTGGACTCATAACACACGTGTATGTTTGTAAACATAAAATATTTTTAAGTGAATTACAGAATGGAAGTATTTTGAAAAAATGCATGAAACTAAGGTATTTCTTTTTTAGAAGCTATCTTATTTTTATTGAAGTATAATTGACCTACAATATTATATTAGTTTCAGGTGTACAACATAGTGATTCAACATTTTTATACAATACAAAATGATCACCATGGTAAGTCTAGTTACCATCTATTACCATGCAAAGTCATTACAGTATTATTGACTGTTTCTCTATGCTATATATTTCACATGCACGTGATTTATTTATCTTATAACTGGAAGTTTGTATCTCTTAATCTCCTTCAATTGTTTCACCCACCTCCTTCCTTCTGGAAACCACTAGTTTGTTCCCTGTATCTAAGAGTCTGTTCCTGTTTCATGTTTGTTAGCTTGTTTTATTTTTTAGATTCCACATACAAGTGAAATCACATGGTGTTTGTATTTCTCTGTCTGACTTTATTTCACTTAGCATAATACCCTCAAGGTCCATCCATGTTGTCACAAATGACAAGATTTTATTCTTTTTTTATGGCTGAGTTATATTCCATTGTCTGTGTGTGTCTGAGTATACACACACAGCACATGTTGAGCGGTTTTTCCTGTGCCTGTTGACAATCTGGATTGCACTTCTTTTATAACCAGAGTGCCTAATAATAATAAACTCTGTGTGTTTGTACATGTGTATATTACATTCATGTTGGAAACACCATAATCAACACTTTTTTTTCTTGAGAGTTTATACACCCAGGATCTCCTTTAAAATGTTTTCATCTTTATTCCATTTAATCCCTAAACCCACTACCAAAATCTCAGCACTATTTTTGAAAAATATTTTTATATATAATAAATAACCCACCAAAAAATTCCACACCAAAGAAGATGACAAGAAAAATGTACTCAAGGTGTTATTTCCATAAAATATTCCAGACCACATACTCAGAGCTCTGAGAAACCTGCATCAGTGCCTTGGAGTATGCATGAGATTTTTCATTCCTGTCTCCTCTTTCTTAAAAATTGGTATTCATCATATTATCAACTTTATCTTTTAAATTACCAAAAGCAAGCTACAACATGAACATAGGAGTCCAATAGCTGGTAGGAGCCTGAGAGTGAGCACTGTTGATTTCTATGATTTCATTATGATTTATTTACTGATGATAGTAACATTTGAATCCCCAGCATCATACATGATGCCCAGCAACCTACAGAACATATATTTTTTGTTGTCCCATAGGTAACTCAAATTTACCATGTCCTAAACCAAACTACTCATCTCCTCACTTTCACTACACTATGACTGGCTCCACTATCCACTCAATTGTCCAAACCCAAAATCTGAGCATCATTCCCCAAAATACCTTCTCCCTCAGTGCTTCTATCCAATCAAAGACTAGCACAGATTGTACCTCTCAGATCTTAAAACTGTTCTCTTTTCTCTGCTTCCCTATGCAGATCATCCCTTCTTGTCTAGATCGCTCTTTTGGCATTCTAAATGATCTCCCTTCCTCTACTTCCCTCCCACCAACCTACTGTTTACATTGTAACTGGAGTAACTGTGTAAAGACTTAAATGTAAGCATCTTACTTCCCCCAGGAAGTCTTCCCTGAATCCTCATATCTGGGTAAGGTACCCTCTTCTGTGCACCTATGGCATTCTGTGCTTCCCTGATCATGACAGTAATCATGCTATATTTTATGGATTGCATATTTATTTGTACACCCCATTAGACAATGAGTTGCATGGGACAAAGACTCATCCACTCTTAATAACTTTTGTATTCTTAGTGATTAGTACAAAGCTCTACAGATAGTAGGTACACATTAAATATTTGGTGAATAAATGCACAAACAAATGAATAATTTCTATTGAAGGTCATTGATGAATAAACAGATTAGGAGGCAGTAAAAAACCAGAACTTACCCCACAAGCACCATAGGTTTAGAGTGTGTAACACATTCAGGATTAAAAGGAATGTTTTCTCATGGAGAAAGCTGACCATTAAATGGCCCACTCTACTAACACAGATTAATTTGGGTGAGACGTATAGCCCTGATATCAAACAGTAGCAGTGGGTCTGATTAGTAGAACATAGCTGCAGTCGTTCTGGATAATTCTCCCAGCAGTAAGCCCATTGGTCTTTAAGTGCCAAGCTCTTATCTCTACTCTGGCTCACAAGTGTCAGCACTAAGTTGTCTACCAGTAAGTTTTCACTACGTTCCAGGTAAGATTGGGTCTCATTAGGATTTATTCTTCTATGAACTCAGTAGTGCTTCCTTGCTTAGAACTCACTTTCTTACTTACTGGGTTCATCTTTCTCCCCAACTTTGGAACTGAGATTGCGACTATATTCTGATATCTTGGGTGGGAAATCCATCTGTATATTTTTACCCCATAGTATATTTCCCCTTACTTAGCAAAGTAATATTAAGAAGTCCTTAAAATGCAAGTCTAGGTACTACTGGAAAAAAGCTTCTTGTAAATAACTCTTCAGTCTAATTAATTCCAGTGTGTTACTTCTATAGGCAAAGCATCCAAAATGAAGGTATTAGACTCAGAGGAAAACAGTTTCTCTACATGGCACCTATGTTTCAGAAAAAAGTCACTACTTACGTATATGTAAAAATAGAATAATTACATATATAAATCAAACTTCCCAAAATCTTCCTGAAGTTCCTCCAGACTTAAAAAAGACTTCAGTACAATTCCACCTTCTTGAAGTACCCCAATCTTTGGAAGCAGCCAAGTGTCACACAATAACAAACTCTGATCTAAACCTAGCAGAAGAAATTTGAACTTTGGGGTCGGGAAAGCAGTGGTCAGACCCCGACTCCAGTTTACCAATTTGAGAACCTGAGTAAGTTTTATGAACTCCAGTGTCTTTATATATTAAATGGAGATAATAAAATCTGTCTCACATTATAAAAGAGATGATTAACTAATGTAACATTTGAAAATTTCTTGGGACATATTACAACACCAATCATTCACACCCCCATCATCCATCACTACCTTTCCTACCCCTGGCACTGCCTCATCAGCACCACTCAACCCCTAACCCCCAGCCTCACCAAGCATCTCTACCAGGCCCTTGTCCTCCTCCTTCCCCTAGAATATTGCTGAGGCAATAAATTGGGCCAATGAGCACCACAAGAAATGCCTAAATATTTTAACTCACTAAACATTATCAATATACTTTTGATTTAGAGGTATACTTTAGGTAGTTGGACATAACCTACTGGTATCTTATTTTCTATTACAATTTGTTTCAAAGGGATAAAGGTGAATAGGCTCGGGTAACTTGATGCAGAATTATTCACAAACAAATGTAGTTATATTGGCTTGTCTTTTGTGTATCAAACAAAACATGAAATATTTTCTCAATTTTTCTAATCATTTTTATACTGAAAAGAAAATTGAGCCACAATCTACCCATCATAATACAAGTAATATTGAAGTAAAAAATACCAACACAATTTCTGTACTTCACCAGAGAGAAAATAATTAATGTAACAAGATTAAAATGAGCTTCTTTTGTCTTTAATCAAAACAAATGGAAGAGTTAGTGGACATTTCAGCTCAAAATAATCAATCAACCTATAATGACCTGAAAATGATCTTGCTTTTAATGCCTTAGCAGGTTGTTCTGACAGCCCTGAATTCACCAGATTATTATGCAACTCTTCATATCTTTTTGGATATATGAACATGGCCACAAATATAGCCAGGATAAATGTGAAGGCCTTTTAAAACTCAATAAAAAAATACAATCACTAAAGAAATGGCATTTGGAATATAAAGTCCCTTGTTTATCTGACAGTTTGATGTCAGATAACTTCTGATAATAAGAAGGGTGTTTTTATTTCCAGTAATTCATGAGTATAAATATATTAGCAGTTTCTTACACAGACTATCTTCATTATAAACACAACTTTATAATTATCACACTCTCCCTTTGCATCTCCTTTATACTTAACACCATTAAAAAGAACCCATTTCAGTGCTGCTGGCCACTAAAAAGTCTGTGACCTAAGCAAAACTGCAATTCACTCCAAGAACAGGTTGGCTCTGCTCTAAGTCTTTTGGCAAAGACCAGGATTTTAATGACCTTAAACAAGCAGGGCAGGCAGTCACATTGCCTGAGAACTCCAGGGCTTTTGTACAGTTTATTCTTGTTGAGGCAAGCTAAGGGAAAAGCCTTGGCAGCAATCTGAACATGGGGGCAAAGTGTTTCAAGTGGTTATTTTTCTGCATGTAACTCTTCATGGCTGGGTAAAAAAAAGGAGAGTGTTTATAGAGAGCTTTGCCTGGGGATACTGTCAGATCTCTTTC
>NW_006786277.1:367793-415920 GCF_000442215.2 Lipotes vexillifer | reverse complement strand
TCTTTCCCTGGATATGTTGCAAAGGAAAGAGTCCTCAGCTGGGATTTATTTTCCCTAATCTGTACCTAAGTCCTTATAAGAACATGAAGAGCAAGTGGATGCATGTTGCGGGTAGGATGTAACTTCTGGAAAGCTGATGATCTATCTCTCTTTCTCCTTGAGGAAAGCTGACGATCTATTTCTCTTTTTCCTTGGATTGTTTTCAGAAGTTAGAAGTGAAGACAGAGAGAGACTCACTGCCTACCCCTACACTCTAATGAGAGAATGTCCATGTTCAAAAAGGAATAATTAACTTAAACATTCTTGGTTTTCAAACTGTGGATTAAATAAGCAAGAATAGGATGGTGCTTAAGTGGTCAGACATAAATAAGTTAAGGCATAAATAAGGACCTGCCTAAAACACCAGAAATCATGATGGGACTGAGGCAAGGAAAACCCACATAAGTGCTACCATGGCTCCAGTGGCACCCATTCAAAGTGTTACTGGAAGGGGGGAATATTCATGTATACATCCTAATGCCATCCCACCTGCAGACTAGCATAATGGATACAAATGCCCAGATTGTCTCTTAAATATCTCAGTGGAAATCCTGGTGAAAATTTTGAGTTTATTTAAAGAGGTAAAGATAAAGGAATATGCAGGCCACAGTGCAATTTAGAATGGACCAAAAATATTGAAACTTCTAATAGGAACATAATTAAAATCATTTTTTCAACAGAGAAAAATAAAAATATGAAAGAAAACACACAACGCTTCAATGAATGGGTTTTTTTTTTTTTTTTTACATATCATAAGCTAAACGTTGAGGATAAAACCAGTCACAGAAATTAAACATAATCCCTGCCTCTCAGAGCCCTAGGACTACATCAGGATGGCTGTCTTAATATCCTGCAAAGGTTAGTAAAAATTATATGCAACAAGTTATACAATCCTGATAATTTGAACTAACATCCTCTCATTCAAGGCAGAGTTCCTGTCCTCAGTGAACTGTCCAGATTATTTGGAGACATATGGCCAAGTGATAGAAAGGAAAGAGAGCCTGCTACAAAAGAACATAAGGTATATAAAATTACAGAAGTGCATCAAAATGGGAGAACAGATCTCCAACTGAAAGATAAAAAAGATTTTTATGAAGCATATTCTACTTTAACAAGATCTTAGAAAATGGATGAAATTCTGTGGCAGAATAGAGAATGCAATAGAAACATGTTTGGAAATCAAGAGAAATAGACTTTTAACACTGACCAAGGTCACCCGTTACAGACAGAGCCCTCAAGAGAAAAGACACTTTTCAGATATGGGTCTCAGGGCCTCTCAAATTTGTTGACCCATAGAAATACTTTTTCTTCTTGAAATGCTCCCTTATTTTGTCTTTCAAGGCATCATTCTCTCCCAATTTTCCTCTTACCACTGGTGGCTCATTCTCAGGTTACTTTATACAGTTTGTTTTCCTTTGTTCATATCCTAATGTTGATGTTCTTCCTAACTTGGTCCTCAGCCCTTCAATCTTCTCACTCTACATGCTCTCCCCAAGCAGTCTCATCAACTTCCGTGGCTTTCATTTCCATCCATACAATGATGACTCAGACATAAAAATTAAGCCAGATCTCCCCACTGAGTTCCAAACATATCCCTTACTCTATATTTTTATTTAGCTATTTCAAAAGCCCCTCAAACACATGTCAAGTGTGAAGTATCTTCTTCTCTCAAAGTCTGTGCTTTTTCTCCAATGTTCCCAATTTTAATAAATAGCATCTTACCAAGACTGAAATCTTGGTATCATCATCGACTTCTTTGTCTCCTGTGTTCCCGTTAGGCCCAAGAAACCCTTAAATGTGAAATTATCTTCTCTCAGCTTCCACTGCCATCACTCTCATCCAAAGCACCACCATATTTCACCTGAGCAATTTCAAGAACTGGTCTCCTAACTCTAGTTTCATCCCCTTTAAGTCATCCTCCATCCTGCAGCCAGTAAGATAATGTTAAAATGTGAAATGTAAAGTTATTCATATCATTTCCCTGCATAAAACCCTTCAGTGGCTTTTCCACTACATTTAGCATGTTTGTACACATTAACAGAGTACACACAAAGCCTTCTGCAATTGGCCTCTGCCTAGCTCTTGTTTCTCACCATTTTCCCTCTCATATTCTAAGGTCAAGCATGTTGCATTTCCAACAGTTTTTTGAAGACTATACTTTCTCACTAGTCTATGGTGTTCCACTTTGTTTTTGTTGTTCTCCCACCATCTTTCTCCATCCCTCCCCACTCTCACCACATACTCTCTGGTTAATTTACTTTCTTTCTTCAGGTTTCAGTTCAAAAATCACTTCTTCAGGAATGTCTGTACTTATTCCCAGTATAAGTAATATTCCTGTGCTTTTACATTCTTTTGTAACACTCATGGCAATTTATTGCATTTACTTGTGTAAGTATCAGTCAGCCCCATAATATTATAACTACTTTAAGTTAGGTTACAGGTCTACTTTTGTTCAAAACTGTGTCCTCAGAGTCAAGCACATTTTCTGGCACAGAAGACATACCATGCATTTCTTATTCAATAATAAAAGGATAAATATTTTGCTTAGATGGTAAATAGAGCATTGGGGAAAAATGCATTAAGAGATATGCTAGAAAGATACTTCGGAGGCAAATCATACAGGATCATTACTGCCATACTAAAAAATGTAGATCTTAACTGGAAATATGGGGACCCACTCACAAAGAAATTAATTCTAATGAGGCAGGAGAATGTGACAGATTTGAAGCACTCTACCTAGAAGAATTTTGAAAAGCTTATGTGTGTTTTACAAAGTGATATTCATGAAAGTTCTTCAGCGAGTGCTATTTATGTTCCTGTACACACTCCAAGTTATAAAGTTAAAACATGGCTTAAGGACAAAAATTCACTGTTAAAATTGACTGTATTTGTTCTAAAGATAAAACTGATTTGTGAGCAAGCAAAATGACAATTTTGATCAGGACCCTTCACTTGTGTATGTACGTGTGTGTGAGTGTTGTGTGTTTTATTTCAATTTTATTCCCCATCTCTTAGCCTACAAATACCTGAATGTGCTTTTATATGTGTACTGTTAGAACTAAACTAACTAAGCTTGCTATCTTTCCCATCCTATCTCCAACCTCTTTTCAATGTACAACTAAGTCCCAGCCACATGAGTCTATGGAATCCCATGAATTCTGACATATACCCCTTTTGTCTAGAATATCCTTCATGCCTGCTGCAATGCTTCACATCTTCCTCAACCCAGTTTAATTGAGCCTCCTCTTCTCTGAAACGTTCCTGAACTTCTACTGTCCACAGGATGAATCCCCCCTTCTCTATGTTCTCAATGAAATATGTATATCACTATTTTCAGATTGCATCATATTTGTTTTTTCTGTGCCTAATGTCCCCATTTTATCATGAGTTACTTTAGTACAGGAAATCCCAAAGAGCATTGCTATTCAGTGTGCCCCCTCCCCCCGCAAACAGTATACCTGCGAGCTTGTTAAAAATGTAGACATTCAGACCACAGTCCAGATTTCTGAATCTGCATCATATGTCCAGTTTATTTTATCACAGCAAAGTTCTAAAAGTCCTGCCATAGAGTATCTAATATGGTTAATACATAAAAGGTGTTCAGTACAGGCTTGCTTGATGGATGGATAAAGCATAGAAAATCAGAGAGAGGCATTTAATACACTATCAGTATACAGATGTGGTTTAGGAATTTATCTCAGGGTACACAGTAGATAACCTGGATAATGGATTAAAGGTATGTGCCACGAAATATCACCAAGAGCCATAAATTGATAAAAGACACTGATGCATACCTGGAGTTTTGGGTGGAGAATGTCATAAAGTAGTCTGCAAATTGAAGATCTTTTTAAAAATCACTATACCTTGACATATTTTGGATTAGAACAACTTCACTGCTTTCAAATACTTGTTTTCATTCCTGCATATTTTCTTCTGACTTTCCTTCCTGCATAAATTTATATATGGAAGTTAGTTAACTCAGAGTGTCAGCTGGAAAACTGTCTTCAGAGAAAAATGTGAAAGTATACTAAATTCAAGGACAAGAATTTGCAGGATTGTTGGATTTATTGGGACACCGCACAGTCAAAAACACACTACGAGCTGTAACTCCAGCAGGACTTGGAACAAGGTACAAACTACAGAAAGGTAGAAGAACAGAAGTCAACCTGTAAAGCTTCCAGATTCTTCTTGTAGAAAAAATAAAATCACTGCAATTATTTTCAGTCACTGAGGCCAAGAGAGTCTTACTAAAGTTCCAAAATGGTGTCTCACTCCTCATGGAAATCAAAAAGCACTGAAATAGAGGCAGCTGAGGACATCTCAAAGGACAAGACATGAACAAGCAAGGGGGCCTGTCACAGAAAAAGAGATAAGGAAAGAAATGATGAGCTTGTTTTCTTTTTCTGTGCAAGTTTTAATTCCCACATTTCCATTACTTAATGTGTCATTATTTCACTTTTCAGCAGTTGGCAAACAAAAAGCATTCCACCATTTATTTAAAAATTTGTAGTCAACACACAATACATCAGATTTTTATATTCTCTCAAAGGAAAATTCTCAAAAGAATCAAATCTGGAACTTTACTATAGATTTACCTTGGGAAGTTGATCCTAAAGTCCTTAGACATCAATTATATACTCCTGACCAAAAGTTTAATTCCACAGGTTATAATGACAGACTGATCAAATCCAGCTACACATTCCAACCATAAATATGTGTCAACACTGATGGATAAGACTTTTCATTGCCTATTAAATAAAGGCTAAATCCCCAACCTGGTATTGAGGGTCTTTATGGTGTGGTCCCCGTTTGAATTTCCAATCTTATTTCTACCATGGCCCTACACTCTAGCCAAGTAGGACAAATTGTGTTCTGTATACATCCTTTAATTTATTGCGTTTGTGATTTTGCTTACAGCTCTTTTCACTTATAATTTTCTTTCTTCCCACATCTCTTGATCCAAAACCTACCCGATGGTTAAGACCTAGTGCAAATTACACTTCCACTGAGCCTCCAAAGATCCCCAACAACTGAAAAGGACTCTTTCAAATATCCCATACTCTGTAAGCTTCATCTCACAATATATTTATTTCTGTGCATGTTGCATGTAACTTACTAGACTGAAAGTTTCCTGATAGTGGGAGATTATCCATCTTTGTGTTCTTTTTTGAACCTGATACAGTGATTTGCACATATGGAATGATTTAAGTATTCAATCAAATGATGAGACAATTATAACATTTTGATGGGTCCTTCTCCCTTATTCTCAGATAACCATTTTTATTCCCCAAGTTTTCTAAAATCCTAATACAGTTGACCCTAGAACAACATGAATTTGAATTGCATGAGTCCACTTATACACGGATTTTTTTTTTATTAATACATACTACAGTACTACATGACCCACAGTTGGTTGAATTCTCTGACATGGAACTGCGTATACAGAGGAACTCAGTACAAGGAAGGCAGACTATAAACTATACTCAGATTTTCCACTGTACAGAGGGTTGGTGCCCCTAACCCCCTGTGTTATTTAAGAGTCGATCATTATTACTGTAACTTGTCTGGTTCTTCATGGAATTCTTAAATGAAACTGAGCTAATGCATAGCATAATTTCCTTCCTTTGAATAAAATTAGACTGTATTCCTGGAACAATGATAATATCTGAACCTTAGTTTGCATTCAATAAATATTTGAAGAATGAATCAATTAATCGATTATCCCACCAAAACATCAATAAGTCTAGCATGATTAGCATAAAGTTATGGGACCACTCTGGGGTTTTGTTGGCCATTTCTGCCTTGTTGCACCTGTGAAGTAACCCATGTCTCCAGATAATATGAATTGGTCTTTTTTATTTCCTCCCAGCTTTACTGATATATAATTGACGTAAAACATTTTGTAAATTTAAGGTGTACAATGTAATGACTTTATACATATATAGATAAAAAAGATTACCAAAATAAGGTTAGTTAACATATCCATCAGCTTACTGTAACTACTACTTTTTTGTTGAGGATTTTTGCATCTATATTCAACAAAGATATTGGCGTGTAATTTTCTTTTTTTGTAGTGTCTTTGTCTGGTTTTGGTATCAGGGTAATGGTGGCCTCACAGAATGAATTTGGGAGTGTTCTGTTCTCTTCAGTGTTTTGGAAAAGTTTGAGAAGGATAGGTATTATCTCTTCTTTATATGTTTGGTAGAATTCCCCTGGACTTTTGCATGATGGGAGTATTTTTTATCACAAATTCAATTTCACTACTAATGATCAGTCTGTTCCAATTGTCTGTTTCTTCTTGATTCAGGCTTGGCAGGTTGTATGTTTCTAGAAATTTGTCTATTTCTTCTGTGTTGCCCAATCTGTTGGCATATAAATTTAGTATTCTCTTACGATTTTTGTATCTCTGTTGTATCAGTTGTTATTTCTCCTCTTTTCCTTTCTTATTTTGATGGTTTGGGTCCTTTCTCTTTTCTTCTTGGTGAGTCTGGCTAGAAGTTTATCAATTTTATCTCTTCAGAAAACTAGCTTATGATTTCATTGATCTGTCTTTTTTCTTTCTTTCTTTCTTTCTTTCTTTCTTTCTTTCTTTCTTCTTTCTTTTATTTTGGGTCTTTACTTCCTCTCTGATCTTTATTGTTTCCTTCCTTCTGCTGACTTTGTACTTTTTCTAATTCCTTTAAATTGTAGGTTAGTTAAGATTTTTTTTTGTTTCTTGAGATAGTCCTGTATCACTATATACTTTCCTCTTAGAGATGCTTTTGCTGTATCCCATAATTTTGAAAGTTGTTTTTCCATTTTCATTTTTCTGAAGGTATTTTCTGATTTCCTCTTTGATTTCATCTTTGACCCACTGTTTGTTTTTAGTAGCATGTTGTTTAGTCTCCACCTGTTTGTGGTTTTCCCTTTTTTCTTTCTGTAATTGATTTCTAGTTTCATACCATTGTGAAAAAAATGCTTGATATAATTTCTGTCTTCTTAAATTTAAGACTTGTTTTGTGGCCTAGTATATGATCTATCCTGGAGAGTGTTTCATGTGCACTTGAAAAGAATGTGCATTCTGCTGTTTTTGGATGTAATGTTCTATAGATATTAAGCCAACTGCTCTATTGTCTCATTTAAGACCACTGTTACCTTATTATTTTCTGTCTGATGATCTGTCCATTGATGTCAGTGAGATATAGTCCCCTACTATTATTATATTGTCAACTTCTCCCTTTATGTCTGTTAATATTTCCTTCATATATATATAGGGGATCATGTATTGGGTGCATATGTGTTAATGAGTATAATATCCTCTTTTTGTATTGATCCCTTTATCATTATATAATGTCCTTCTTTGTCTTTTGTTATAGCATTTGTTTTAACATCTACATTTCCATAAAATATCTTTTCCATCCCCTCACTTTCATTCTGTTAATGTCTTTAGCTCTGAGTGAGTCTTTTCAGCAGCATATAGACCAGTCTTGTTTTTTTTATCCAATCAGTCACCTTATTGTTTTTGTTTGGAGCATTTTGTCCATTGACATTAATGTAATTATTGATAGGTATGTACCTATTGCCACTTTATTACTTCTTTTCCAGTTGTTTTGTAGTTGTTCTCTATTCATTTCTTCTTCTCTTTGTTTCTTCCCTGTGGGTTGATGATTTTCTTTAGTAATATGCTTGTGTTACTTTCTTTTTAGTTTTTGTTTATCTGTTATAGGTTTTTGATTTGTGGTTACCATGGGGTCCATATATTTTGACCTATAACTCTATCTACTTGTTTTAAACTGGTAGTCATTTAAGGTCAAACATTCTAAAAGATCTATATTTTTTACATTCCTCCCACACATTTTGTGGTTTTGATGTCATATTTTTACAATTTTTTTTATTTTAATCTGAATACTGGCTTATTTAAGTAGCTGAACCTCAGCCTTTCCTATATATTTGCCTTTCCTAGTGGGATTTTCCTTTCCTGTAGATTCTCCTTTTCCACTTAGGGAAGACCTTTTAACATTTCTTTTAGGGTAGGTTTTTTTTTTTTTGGGATCCTCCCGGACCGGGGCACGAACCCGTGTTCCCTGCATCGGCAGGCGGACTCTCAACCACTGCGCCACCAGGGAAGCCCTAGGGTAGGTTTTTTGTTGATTAACTCTTAGTTTTTGCTTGTCTGAGAAGTTACTTATCTCTCCTTCTATTCTAAGTTATAATCTTGCTGGGAACAGTATCTTAGGTTGCAGATTGTTCCCTTTCAGCACCTTGAGTATATCATGCCACTCCCTTTTGGTCTACAGAGTCTTTGCAGAGACATCAACTGATAGCCTTAAGCTTGTAATGACTTGTAAATGACTGTTTTTTCTCTTGCTGCCTTTAGAATTCTCTTTATCTTTAACTTTTGTTATTTTAATTATAATATGTCTTGGTATAGGTCTGTTTGGATTCATCTTGTTTGGGACCCTCTCTGCTTCCTGTACCTAGATATCTGTTTCTTTCTTCATGGTTTAGAAGCTTTCAGCTATAATTTCATCATATATATTTTTGATCCCTTTCTCCCTCTCTTCTCTTCCTGGGACCCCTATTTAAAAAAATGTTTATATGTTTAATGTTACCCCAGAGAGCTCTTAAACTGTTCTCTCTCTCTCTTTTTTAATTTGTTTTCCTTTTTGTTGTTCTGAATGGATGATTTCCATTATCTTATTTTCCAGGTGACTTATGCATTCTTCTGTATCAATTAGTATGCTATTCATTGCTTTTAGTGTTTTTTATTTCAATTATTAAATCCTTCATTTCTAATTGAGTCTTTTTTATATTTTCTAGCTCCTTATTAAAATTCTCATGATGTTCATCTATTCTTTTCCCAAACTCAGTTAACATTCTTAGTACTAATGTTTCAAATTCTTTATCTGGTACGTTATTTATTTATATTTCATTATTTCTTTCAGGGGGTTTCTCTTGCTCTTTCAGTGAGACCAGTTCCTCCACCTCTTCATTTTGATTAAGTTTCTCTGCCTGTATGAATTTAGGTGAAACACTTTCCGATTGAGGTCTTCAAGGGGTATCCTTATGTTAGAGCACCCCTATACAGATCCCTATATGCATATGCCCAGTTCCTTTGATGGGAGAGCTGGATTTGACATGGATGCAAGTCACGTCTTTCTGCAGGGTATAATGAGAGCTATCATCTTGGCAGAAGGTTGGGCTGGAGATAGAGGGTCTAGAGCTGGAGCCAGGTGTGAGTTGGGGATTCCACCCTGCTCAGTGGCCATCAATGCCCTATCCAGGGTGGGGTCTGATCCCAAGTTGCTTAAACAGAAACCCTGAAGGTCAGAGCCAAGCTTGTTCTGTTCCCTTTAAGTGTGTGTGTTTCCCCCTCCCAGTGCTAGGATGCTTGCCTCAGAGTGGAGTAGTGCTGAAGCAAGGGGCCCCATGAGGGCTCTTGGCTCATGTCAGCCACAAAGTTCTGAGCTTTCTCAGATGTGCTGCCTGTGTAGGTGCCTGTGTGGCTGAGCTCATCCTGCTCAGGTGTAGGTTCTAGTCCAAGTCTGCTTTGTCTCTCACAGCCGATCATTCCCTTCAGTCTCTGCCACCCCCACCTGTGAAGCTACACCACAGGACAAGATGGGCTCACATAGACTCTCAGGGTGTATCAGGGGGTTTGCTGTGGTGGACTGGCAAACTCTGGCATCAAAGTTATAGGCTGCTTCTGATGCACCACTAGTTAACCTCCAGCAATGGCCACTGCTCTCCACCCAGGTGCTGCCATGATTCTAGGTCACCTCTGCATCCCATGGCCAAGATTTTGCCTCAGTTCTGGCAGCTCTCTATCCAGTGCTATGCTGCAACTTGGAGTAAACAAGACCAGAGCACTGGCTCAGCTCAGGCTGGGTTGCACACCAAAGCTGTCACAGGAAACCTGGCAGCCAATGGAGCAGTCTTCAATCTGCCCTCGCTGCCCTGCCCCAGGAGCAAGTCATTTTGTGCACACTCCTGCTCCTCGTGAGCAGAGTCCAGGCTTCCCACAGACTTCCCCTGTTAGACCCAGCAGTCCTTCTACCAGTCAAGTGGGTTCATCTCACTTGTGTAGGACCCCAGGACTTGGGCATGCAATTTGTGGCTCAAACCACTCACTCCTCAGAGCAGGTGTCTGTCTGTGTAATCTCCCTTTTCCTCTGATTCTTCTCCCAGGACACAGGTCCTGACCTGATCACTTCCCTTTCCTTCCTACCAGATTGCATATGGATCTTTCTTACAGCGTTGGTTGTACAGGAGTCTTTCTGCCAGTTTCCAGTTAGTTTTCAGTGAGAATTGTTCCACATGTAGATGTATTTATGATGAATTTGTGGGAGGAGGTGAGTTCCACATCCTCCTACTCTGCCATCATCAATCTCCTAGGATTATTCTCTTTATTTCTTTTTTAGATAATTCATTTTTAGTGTGTAAAAGCACAACTGATTTTTGAATGTAGATTTTGTATTCTACAACATTACTGAATTCATTTATTAATTCTACAGTGTTTGGTGGATTCTTTAGGGTTTTCTATACATAAAATTATGTCATCTGCAAATAGAGACAATTTTACTTCTTCCTTTCCTATTTAGCTGACTTTTACTTCTTTTTCTTGCCTTATTGCCATGGTTAGGACTTCTAGTAGTATGTTGAATAAAAGAGACAAGACTGGACATCCTTGTTTTGTTCCTGATTTTAGCAGAAAAATTTTATCTTTTCATTGTTGGGTCTGATGTTAGCTATGGGTTAGTCATTTATTATGTTGAAGTATGTTCCTTCTATGCCTAATTCGTTGAGAGCTTTTTTCTCAATCTACTGATATGATCATATGATTTTCATCCTTCTTTCTATTAATCTTGTGTACCACATTGATTAATATGTGGATGTTGAACCATCCTCGCATCCCACAGATAAATATTACTTTATCATGGTGTATGATCATTTTAATATGCTGATAAATTCAATTTGTTAATATTTTGTTGAGAATGTTTACATATACATTGGGGACATTGGCTTGTAATTATCTTTTCTTGCAGTATCCTTATTTGGTTTTGGTATCAGCATAATTCTGGCCTTGTGAAATTAGTTTGGAAGTGTTTCCTCCTCTTACTTTTAAAGAGTTCAAGAAGAATTGACACTAATTCTTCTTTAAATGTTTGGTAGAATTCACCAGTGAAGGCATCTGTTCCAGGGCTTTTCTTTTTCTGGAGGTTTTGATTATTGATTCAGTCTCCTTTCTAATTATTTCTCTGTTAATATTTTCTATTTCTTCCTGATTTAATCTTGGTAGATTGTATATTTCTAGGAATTTATCCATTTCTTCTATGTTACCCAATTTGGTGGTGTACATTTGTTCATATCAGTTTCTTATGATCCTTTGGATTTCTGTGATGTCAATTTTAATGTCTCCTCTTTCATTTGTAATTTTATTTAGTTGAGTCTCTCTCTTTTTCTTGGTTTACAACTAAAGGTTTGTCAATTGTGTTTAAATTTTCATGGAACCAGCTCTTTGTTTCATTGATTTATTTTCTATTGTCTTTATAGTCTCTATTTATTTCTGCCCTATTCTTTATTTCCTTCTTTCTGCCAACTTTGTGCTTAGATTGTTCTTTTATAATTCCATAAGGTGTGAAGTTAGTTCTTTGAGATCTTTCTTTTTTTTAATATAGGCATTCATCACTATAAATATGCCTCTTAAAATTGCTTTTGCTGCATCATATAAGTTTTCTTATGTTGTAGGTTTGTTTTTGTTTGTTTCAAGATACTTCATGATTTCCCTTTTTATTCCTTCTTTGACCCATTGGTAGTTGAGGAGTGTGTTGTTTAATTTTCACGTTTGTGAATCTTTTTAAATTTTCCTCTTGTTATTGATTTCTAGTTTCATACCACTGTGGTCAGAAAAGATACTTGATATGATCTCAGCATTTTGTTTGTTTGTTTGTTTTTTGATTTCTTGGGGGGTTTTGACAGTAAGGATGTGAAAGACATTTTTCATTGTAGTGTTTTTACATTAGTTTATCTTTGTTTTTAATTTGTCTTGTGTTAAAACTTTTGCAATTTTAACCGAGTTGTAGAACAAAGGGAATTGTTTATCATGTTGCAAATTTTGCATAGATAAACTTTTTAATTGATTTGTAATTGATATATAACATTATATTTCAGATATACAACATAATCTAATATTTGTATATATTGTGAAAGGATCATCACAGTAAGGTCTAGATAACATTTGTCACCATACAAAGTTACAAATGTTTTTATTGTGATGAGGATTGTTAAGATCCATTTTTTTAGCAACATTCAAATATGTAATACAGTATTACTAACTATAGTCACCATGCTGTATATTGCATCCCCATGGCTTATTTATTTTATAACTGGACACTGCTACCTTTGATTCCCTTTACCCTTTTGCCCATAACCCACCCTCTGCCTCTGGCAATCACCAATATGTTGTCTGTATCAATGAGCTTTTGATTATTTCTTCTTCTTTTTTTTTTTTTATTCCACATACAAGTGAAATCATATGATACTTGTCCTTCTCTGGATAAGGCCCTCAGTGTCCACCCATGTTGTCACAAATGGTAATATTTCATTCTTTTTATTGCTGAATAGTATTCCATTGTATATATTATGTATATGTATATGTGTGCATTTGTGTGTGCCTGTGTGTATGCATGTATGTGTATATGTGTATATATATTATATATATACATATATAATATATATATATAATTTTCTTTTTCATTCATCTTAAGATTTTATTTTTCTCAGGTTAAGGCTTGTTTTTTGGCCAAATATATGATCTATTCTGGAGAATGTTATATGTGCACTTGAAATAATTTGTATTCTTCTGCTGTTGGAGGGAATGTCTTATATATTTCTCTTAGGTTCATTTTTCTATAGTGTTATTCTGTAGTGTTTCCTTGGTGATTTTCTGTCTGGATTCAACATCTATCCAATTTGAGAGTGGAGTATTGAAGCTGCTACTGTTATTGTATTAAGGTCTATTTTTCTACTCAGTTCTGTTAGTATTTGCTTTAAATATATAGGCAATCCAATGGTGAGTGCATATGCATTTACAATTGTTTTTTTTTAACTTCACTTTTTTTTAATTTAATTTAATAATTTTTTATACAGCAGGTTCTTATTAGTCATCCATTTTATACACATCAGTGTATACATGTCAATCCCAACCTCCCAGTTCATCACACCACCATCACCCCACCCCCCACTGCTTTCCCTCCTTGGTGTCCATACATTTTTTCTCTACTTCTGTGTCTCAGTCTCTGCTCTGCAAACCAGTGTATCTATACCATTTTCTAGGTTCCACATATATGCATTAATATATGATATTTGTTTTTCTCTTTCTAACTTACTTCACTCTGTATGACAGTCTCTAGATGTATCCACGTCCTACAAATGACCCACTTTCGTTCCCTTTTATGGCTGAGTAATATTCCATTATATATACGTACCACATCTTCTTTATCCATTCGTCTGTTGATGGGCATCTAGGTTGCTTCCATAACCTGGCTATTGTAAATAGTGTTGCAATGAACATTGGGGTGCATGTATCTTTTTGAATTATGGTTTTCTGTGGGTATATGCCCAGTAGTGGGATTCCTAGGTCATAAGGTAATTCTATTTTTAGTTCTGTAAGGAACGGCCATACTGTTCTCCATAGTGGTTGTATCAATTTACATGGCCACCAACAGGGGAAGAGGGTTCCCTTTTCTCCACACCCTCTCCAGCATTTGCTGTTTGTAGATTTTCTGATGATGCCCATTCTAACTAGTGTGAGGTGATATCTCATTGTAGTTTTGATTTGCATTTCTCTAATAATTAGTGATGTTGAGACGTTTTCATGGGATTCTTGGCTATCTGTATGACTTCTTTGGAGAAATGCCTATTTAGGTCTTCTGCCCATTTTTGGATTGGGTTGTTTGTTTTTTTAATATTGAGCTGCATGAGCTGTTTATGTATTTTGGAGATTAATCCTTTATCCGATGATTCATTTGCAAATATTTTCTCCCATTCTGAGGGTTGTCCTTTCGTCTTCTTTATGGTTTCCTTTGTTGTACAAAAGCTTTTAAGTTTCATTAGGTCCCATTTGGTTTTTTTGCATTTATTTCCATTACACTAGGAGGTGGATCAAAAAATATCTTGCTGTGATTTATGTCAAAGAGTGTTCTTCCTATGTTTTCCTCTAAGAGTTTTATAGTGCTCGGTCTTACATTTAGGTCTCTAATCCATTTTGAGTTTACTTTTGTGTATGCTATTAGGGAGTGTTCGAATTTCATTCTTTTACACATAGCTGTCCATTTTTCCTAGGACCACTTATTGAAGACACTGTCTTTTCTCCATTGTATATCCTTGCCTCCTTTGTCATAGATTAGTTGACCATAGGTGCGTGGGCTTATCTCTGGGTTTTCGATCCTGTTCCATTGATCTATATTTCTGTTTTTGTGCCAGTACCATAGTGTCTTGATTACAGTAGCTTTGTAGTATAGTCTGAGGTATGGAAGCCTGATTCCTCCAGCTCCATTTTTTTCCCCTCAACAATGTTTTGGCTATTCGGGGTATTTTGTGTCTCCATTCAAATTTTAAGATTTTTGTTCTAGTCCTGTAGAAAATGCCATTGGTAATTTGATAGGGATTGCATTGAATCTGTAGATTGCTTTGGGTAGTACAGTCATTTTCACAATATTGATTCTTCCAGTCCAGGAACATGGTATATGTCTCCATCTGTTTGTATCATCTTTAATTTCTTTCATCAGTGTCTTATTGTTTTCTGCATACAGGTCTTCTGTCTCCTTAGGTGAGTTTATTCCTAGGTATTTTATTCTTTCCATTGCAATGGTAAATGGAAGTGTTTCCTTAATTTCTCTTTCAGATTTTTCATCATTAGTGTATAGGAATACAAGAGATTTCTGTGTATTAATTTTGTATCCTTCAACTTTATCAAATTCATTGATTAACTCTAGTAGATTTCTGGTGGCATCTTTAGGATACTCTATGTATAGTATCATGTCATCTGCAAACAGTGACAGTTTTACATCTTCTTTTCCAATATGTATTCCTTTTATTTATTTTTCTACACTAATTGCTGTGGCTAGGACTTCCAAAACTATGTTGAATAATAGCAGTGAGAGTGGACATCCTTGTCTTGTTCCTGATCTTAGAGGAAATGCTTTCATTTTTTTCACCATTGAAAATTATGTTTGCTGTGGGTTTGTCATATATGGCCTTTATTATGTTGAAGTAGGTTCCCTCTATGCCCACTTTCTGGAGAGTTTTTATCATAAATGGGTGTTGAATTTTGTCAAAAGCTTTTTCTGCATCTATTGAGATGATCATATGGTTTTTCTTCTTCAGTTTGTTAATATGGTGTATCACATTGATTAATTTGTGTATATTGAAGAATCCTTGCATCTCTGGGATAAATTCAACTTGATCATGGTGTATGATCCTTTTAATGGGTTGTTGGATTCTGTTTGCTAGCATTTTGTTGAAGAATTTTGCATCTATAATCATGAGTGTTATTGGTCTATAATTTTCTTTTTTTGTAATATCTTTGTCTGGTTTTGGTGTCAGGGTGATGTTGGCCTCATAGAATGATTTTGGGATTTTTTCTTCCTCTGCAATTTTTTGGAAGAGTTGAGAAGGATGGGTGTTAGCTTTTCTCTAAATATTTGATGGAATTCACCTGTGAAGCTATCTGGTCCTGGACTTTTCTTTGTTGGAAGATTTTTAATCACAGTTACAACTTCATTACTTGTGATTGGTCTGTTCATGTTTTCTATTTCTTCCTGGTTCCGTCTTGGAAGGTTATACCTTTCTAAGAATTTGTCCGTTTCTTCCAGGTTGTCCATTTTATTGGCATAGAGTTGCTTGTAGTAGTCTCTTAGGATGCTTTGTATTTCTGTGGTGTCTGTTGTAACTTCACCTTTTTCATTTCTAATTTTATTGATTTGAGTCCTGTACCTGTTTTTCTTGATGAGTCTGGCTAATGGTGTTTCAATTTTGTTTATCTCCTCTAAGAACGAGCTTTTAGTTTTATTGATCTTTCCTAGTGTTTTCTTTGTTTCTATTTCATTTATTTCTGCTCTGATCTTGATGATTTCTTTCCTTCTGCTAACTTCGAGTATTTTAAAATTCTTCTTTCTCTAGTTCCTTTAGGTGTAAAGTTAGATGGTTTATTTGAGATTTTTCTCGTTTCTTGAGGTAGGCTTGTATAGCTATAAACTTCCCTCTTAGAACTGCTTTTGCCACATCACTTAGGTTTTGGATCGTTGTGTTTTCATTGTCTTTTGTCTCTAGGTATTTTTTAATTTCCTCTTTGATTTCTTCAGTGATCTCTTGGTTATTTAGTAACGTATTGTTTAGCCTCATGTGTTTGTGTTTTTTATGGTTTTTTTCCCTGTAATTGATTTCTAACCTCATAGCATTGTGGGCAGAAAAGATGCTCGATATGATTTCAATTTTCTTACATTTACTGAGGCTTGATTTTTGACCTAAGTTATGCTCTATCCTGGAGAATGTTCTTTGCACACTTCAGAAGAAAGTATTATCTGCTGTTTTTGAATGGAATGTCCTATAAATATCAGTTAAATCCATCTGGTGTATTGTGTGATTTTAAGCTTGTGTTTCCTTATTAATTTTCTGTTTGGATGATCTGTCCATTGGTGTAAGTGAGGTGTTAAATTCCCCACTATTATTGTGTTACTGTCAATTTCCTCTTTTACAGCTGTTAGCAGTTGCCTTATGTATTGAGGGGCTCCTATGTTGGGTGCATATACATTTATAATTGTTATATTTTCTTCTTGGATTGATCCCTTGGTCATTATGTAGTGTCCTTCCTTGTCTCTTGTAACATTCTTTATTTTAAAGTCTATTTTATCTGATATGAGTATTACTACTCCAGCTTTCTTTTGATTTCCATTTGCATGGAATATCTTTCTCCATCCCCTCACTTTCAGTCTGTATGTGTCCCTAGGTCTGCAGTGGGTCACTTGTAGACAGCATATATATGGGTCTCATATTTGTATCCATTCAGCTAGCCTGTGTCTTTTGGTTGGAGCATTGAATCCATTCACGTTTAAGGTAATTATCAATATGTATGTTCCTATGACCATTTTCTTAATTGTTTTGGGTTTGTTTTTGTAAGTCCTTTTCTTCTCTTGTGTTTCCCACTTAGAGAAGTTCCTTTAGCATTTGCTGTAGAGCTGGTTTGGTGGTGCTGGATTCTGTTAGCGTTTGCTTGTCTGTAAAGCTTTTGATTTCTCCATCGAATCTGAATGAGATCCTTGCTTGGTAGAGTAATCTTGGTTGTAGTTTCTTTCCTTTCATCACTTTAAGTATATCATGCCACTCCCTTCTGGCTTGTAGAGTTTCTGCTGAGAAATCAACTGTTAACCTTATGGGAGTTCCCTTGTATGTTATTTGTCATTTTTCCCTTGCTACTTTCAACAATTTTTCTTTGTGTTTAATTTTTGCCAGTTCAATCACTATGTGTCTCAGTGTGTTTCTCCTGGGGTTTATCCTGTATGGGACTCTCTGTGCTTCCTGGACTTGGGTGGCTATTTCCTTTCCCATGTTAGGGAAGTTTTCGACTATAATCTCTTCTAATATTTTCTTGGGTCTTTCTCTCTCTCTCTTCTCCTTCGGGAACCCTTATAAAATGAATGTTGTTGCATTTAATGTTGTCCCAGAGGTCTCTTAGGCTGTCTTCACTTCTATTCATTCTTTTTTCTTTATTCTGTTCCGCAGCAGTGAATTCCACCATTCTGTCTTCCAGGTCACTTATCCGTTCTTCTGCCTCAGTTATTCTGCTTTGATTCCTTCTAGTGTATTTTTCATTTCAGTTATTGTATTGTTCATCTCTGTTTGTTTGTTCTTTAATTCTTCTAGATCTTTGTTAAACATTTCTTGCATCTTCTCGATCTTTGCCTCCATTGTTTTTCCGAGATCCTGGATCATCTTCACTGTCATTATTTTGAATTCTTTTTCTGGAAGATTGCCTGTCTCCCTTTCAGTTAGTTGTTTTTCTGAAGTTTTATTTTGTTCCTTCATCTGGTACATATCCCTCTGCCTTTTCATCTTGTCTATCTTTCTGTGACTGTGGTTTTTGCTCCACAGGCTGCAGGGTTGTAGTACTTGCTTCTGCTGTCTGCCCTCTGGTGGATGAGGCTATCTAAGAGGCTTGTGCAAGTTTCCTGATGGGAGGGACTGGTGGTGGGTAGAGCTGGCTGTTGCTCTAGTGGGCAGAGCTCAGTAAAACTTTAATCTGCTTGTCTACTGATGGGTGGGGCTGGGTTCCCTCCCTGTTGGTTGTTTGGCCTGAGGTGACCCAACACTGGAACCTACCGGGGCTCTTTGTTGAGGCTAATGGCAGACTCTGGGAGGGCTCATGCCAGGGAGTACTTCCTAGAGCTTCTGCTGCCAGTGTCCTTGTCTTCACGGTGAGGCACAGCCACCAACTGTCTCTACAGGAGACCCTCCAACACTCATAAATAGATCTAGTTCAGTCTTCTATGGGGTCACTGCTCCTTTCCCTGGGTCCTGATGCACACACTACTTTATGTGTGCCCTCCAAGAGTGGAGTCCCTGTTTCCCCCAGTTCTGTTGAAGTCCTGCAGTCAAATTCCACTAGTCTTCAAAGTCTGATTCTCCAGGAATTCCTCCTCCCATTGCTGGACCCCCATGTTCAGAAGCCTCACATGTGTTTCAGAACCTTCACTCCAGTGGGTGGACTTCTGTGGTATAAGTGTTCTCCAGTTTGTGAGTCACCCACCCAGCAGTTATCTGCATTTACAATTGTTAAAACTCTTGAGGAATTGATTTCTTTATCACTATATAGTGACCTTGTAAGTCTCTTATGACTACTTTTATCTGAACGTCTATTTTATATGATGTAAGTATAATCACTCCTGCTCTCTTTTGGTTAACATTTACATAGAGTATCTTTCCCCTCCCTTCACTTTTAGCCTATGTGTGTCCTTAATTCTAAAATGAGTCTCTTGTAGGTGGCATATTGTTAGATCCTGTTTTTTTAATTCATTCAGCCACTATGTATTTTAATTATTGAATTTAGTCCATTTAAGTTTAAAGTAAGTAATGATAGCTAAGGACTTAAAATTGTCATTTTTTAAATTGTTTTCTAACTGGCTTCTAAATTCCTTTGTTACTTTCTTCTTCTCTTGCTGTCGTCTTTTGTGGTTTCCTTTATGTTTCCCTCTGTGGTATACTTTAAAACCTTTCTCTTTTATGTTTTGTGTATTTACTATAAGTTTTCTTTGGTTTCCAGGAAACTACCTAAAACCTCTTATAGTTATAATGGCCTGTTTTAAGATGATAGGAACTTATCTTCAATTGCATGCAAAAACTACACTTTTACTTCTCCTCCTTCCACATTTTGTGCTACTTTACATCATTTCCTATTGTGTATCAATTAACAAATTATTGTACTTATTGTTTTTAATATCATGGTGTTTTAACTTTTTTACTAGAAATAAAAGCAATTAACACACCACCATTACAGTAATAGGGTGTTCTGAACTTGGCTATATATTTAATTTTACCAGTGGGTTTTATACTTTTATATGTTTTTATGTTATTACTTTGCCTCCTTTCATTTTAACTTGATGTATTCTCTTTAGTATTTCTTGTAAGGCTTGACTAGTGGTAATAAATTATCTTAGATTTTATTTGTCTGAGAATGATTTTATCTCTTCTTAATTTTCCAAGCACAGATTTGCCAGATATATTCTTGATTAGCAATTTTTTCTTTCAGCACTTTGAATATATTATCCTATTCCCTCATGGCCTCTCAAGGTTCCTGCATAGAAATTTGCTGATAGACTTATAGCAGTTTTCTTCTATATGATCAGTTGTTTTTCTCTTGCTGCTTTTATAATTCTCTTTTTGTCTTTGACTTTTAATATTTTGATTATTATGCATCTCTACATATTCTTCTTTGAATTGATCTTACTTGGGGTTCTCTGATTTTCCTGTACCTGAATATCCATATTTCTCCCAGGATTTGGGAATTTTTCAGCTAGTATTTCTTGAAATAAGCTTTTTTCTCCTTTCTCTCTCCTCCTGGGATCCCATAATGTAAGTATTCATTCACTTTATGCTATCCCATAATCACATAGACTTTCTTTACACTTTATTCTTTTAATTTTATTCCTCTAACTGGCTAATTTCAAATGATCTATCTTCAAGTTTTCTAATTCTCTCTTCTGCACGATCAAGTCTTTTGTTGAAGCAGTATTAAATTTTTCAGTTTTGTCATTGTGTTATTCAGCTCCAGTATTTCTGTTTTGTTCTTTTCATATTTTTTACTTATTAACTGATTTTGTTCATGCATTGTTTTCCTTGTTTCATTTAGTTATCTGTGTTCTCTTACATTTCATTGAGTTTCTTTGAGATGACTGTCTTGAAGTCTTTCTGAGGCAAGTCACAGACTTCCATTTCCTTGGGTTCAGTTACTCAAGCTTTATCAGTTCCCTTTGGGGCATCATGTTTGCCTAATTTTTCATGATCCATGCAGCCTTGCACTGGTGTCTGTGCATATGAAGGAGAAAACACCTCTTCCAGTATTTTCATTATGCTTTTGACAGATAAGGACCTCCTGTCAGCTCCCCAGGCTGATGCAATTACCTCCAAAATTGCAGTCATGCTGAGTAGGAGCCAATTTCAAGGTTATCTCTTGGTGTGCAGTGGGGTACACAGTTGACAGACTTCTTACCAAGGGTTTGGTTGGGTGTGCATCCTTTCTTGTCCCTCAGTAGATGGGACTGCCTCCAATACCTTGTTAAGTAGGGTGGCACCAGGACAGAGGTCTGCTTCAGAATCCACACTTCAGTCCTCAGATGTTCTATTACCAAGTACACAGGTGGATATAGCTACCACCATGTCTCTGTGAATGTTTTTGCTGGATTGTTGGATGGGTCCCTGACTGAGGACTGGCACTGGACTGTGGCTGAGATTAGCTGGAACCAATCCCCAGAGATGTTTTAGGTTTCATAGCCCAGATTGAGGTCTGCAGATCTGGCTCTGGAGACATTAATGGGCATGTCTCCCACTACATCCCTTGACCTTTGACTGCACCAGTGTATCACAATCTCCTATCTGGATCCCAAAGTTTACATAAAAGCACTTTGTGAATGAATGTAAAATTATTGTTGTTCAGAGGGGATATGAGAGGGGGATATCTTATTTGATCATCTTGCTGATGCCAGTTCCCTAAGTGGTGTTATAAAGTAGATAAATGCATGCAGATATCATGATGTTGCTTCCTGAAAGATCACGTCCTACACCCACTCATAATGGCAGAAGTGTAGGTTTGACTATATTGAACCAGATAAGTCTTCAGTGGAACTTAATCCCAAGATTAAGCACTGTGCAAATATTACACTAGTTGCCAAACCTGTTTGAAAATAATAGGACTCAAAAAATTTTTGAAGATGAAAATATATTAAGAGATTACTTTCTAAGAGTTCCAGATTATTTTTGACAGAATATTAGCAACAAGACAGGTTATAAACTGTCAAATACTATGTATCAGCAACAGATTTCTCCTGCCTATGGATCAGCTATGACTTTGTGCACAGATTGTGGTATCTAAACTTCTGCCTTGTTTTCTATGCCTAAGTAAATATCATAATGATAACACTGGTAATCTGGGCCCTTTAATTCTGGAAATTGACCATTCTTGTCAATCCCTGACTCCTCTCAAAGCTGAAGTTGCTTACCTGAACACTAATTCCAGGTAGTATTAGTTCCTGATGTCTCCAATACCATAATCTTCCTACCTTTTAGGAACCTTAAATGTGAAAAGCAAGTATGTCTTCACAAGTACTACAATACATGGTAAAATGTCAATCAAGCTTATTACAGCTTACTAAAATGATTTACACGTTTGTCTCCCCCATTAGACTTTTAGATAATTAAAGAAAGGAACTGTCTACTAATAATTTTTGGTTCCCCTCCCCACTTCTTAAAAGAGGCATGCCACATCCAATCTGCTCTGACTGCTTGATGAATAAATAAATGAGTGGCTGCATTAACCAGCTTATAAATACATAAATCATTCATGAGTTTACAGAGCATCATATCTCCATTATGTTCTTTATCCTTCAAGCAGCCAAAGGCTCGTATTCACATCTCCATGTGATTTCTTTATGATGTTGTATATTTCTTTATATTTCTAATAGGCCTATCAGAACTATCAACAATAAAAGCCTGAAATAAAATTACTCTCATTAGCAAGTAGAACCCCAATGGGCAGTACATGTGCAAACAGATATCTAAGAAGATACAATAGAATTAGCATACTATGGACCCAGGAAACACCATGGCAATGAAGCGCAATTTATGAAAATTATGTGGCAAACTAGAAACCAATCCCTTCTGTCACTTAGCAAGATGAAGTAGCATTGTGAATAGGAGACTTAGTGAAAGATGGGACTAAAGCAGAACAACAGCAGCAACAGTAAAAACAACAAAAGTAGCTTGTGTGTTCCTGGGACCAGAGCATTCAATTTTTCTAATTTGTGCCTGACAAGTCAGAATGCCTAAGTAATACCACTAGGGTTATCATGATGAATAGTAACATACATATGGCCCTCGAAGAAGAAATATCAAAGTTGAGCCCTAAAGGTCAGATTGTACAGATTAATGTTGGTAAAAGCTGAGAGCCAGGTAGCAGACACAGAGAGCTGGAGAGTAATTGGCTGCATCATAAAACAGAGACTGTTGTGGAAAAGGGTGAGACAGGGGTCTGATTATCAAGAATTCTGTATGCCACGATGAGAAGTTTGACTTGAGAGAAGAGCCATGAAGAATATTTCTTCCAGTTTCCGTCATAATTATCTCACCCAAGAGAATGAGGAGAGGAGAGCACATGACAACCTAAACATTCAGAATTTCCTACAGAATATTGGTGAAGGAAAACACTAAAGTCCTGTCAAATATATACCCATTTAGATGTGTATGTTTTGCTTTAAAATGTGTAGTAAATTAGAGATAATTTTGAGACCGGATAAATAAAAGCTTTGATTTCCAGAATTAATAAAACTTTGTCTCTCTAAGCAAGTTTTTTTTATTTCTAGGTAAATATCAGTCCCCAGTTTTTCAGACAGGGCTTTAGGGATACACGAGCCAGTAAGAGGTATGCCACTGCTTCTTCTGTAACAACATTGGGGAGAAGCACACAGGCATAGCAGTCCCTCCCCTGAAAGAAACTGCAGGGAAACAGTACAGGAGCACAAGAACCAACCACAAACCCAGGCCCTGGTGGTCACTGCAACCTATCCTACTGGTGACATCCTGAGACTAAACCTGCTCCTCTAGATCTCCCAGGAAGAGTCTTGGGAGGAAGCTGTGCATCCATACCATGATCCAGAAGAAGCCATAGTCTTCTCAAGATGAGATAGTCCTAGACCAGAAGCATAGCCTGCTATGGATCCATGCATAGGAAAATAGTCTCATAGTGGAGCTTTAACACCTGATATATAGAGTTCTCATCCTCTTAAGTTTCTCTTGTTGAATGTGCTCAGTATACGCCTACAGAGAATAAGGAGGATTTGAAACTGTGTTTCTACCTGTCCAGATTCTTTCCACCAATCCACAGGGGTCATTTACACCAACAACTGTTGAAGTATCTTAAACAGGAAAATATGCAATTAGGTAATTAGATTATGATACATTAAATCTTCTATGTAAGACAAGGTATAAAGATTTTAGATATTTAAAAGTCAAAAGAAGAAGTATAAGCATCTCTAATTTGTGTCAGAAGAATAAGGACAAATCTGTAAACTCTCAAAATAAAACTTTAAGAAAAAAAAAAAAGGAACTAACTACAGATGGTCCCTGACTTATGATGATTTGATATACAATTTTTTGACTTTTCAGTGGTGCAAAAGCAATACACATTCAATAGAAACCATACTTCATATTTTCAATTTTGATCTTTTCTTAGGCTAGCAATATGCCCTATGACTCTTTCATAATGATGGGCAGTGGCAGCAGAGCTACAAGTCCCAGTCAACCACGCAATCATGAGAGTAAACAACCAATACAGTTACAACCATCCTGTACCCGTACAACCATTCTGGTTTTCACTTCAGTATAATATTCAATAAATTCCTTGAGAAATTTAATACTTTATTATAAAATAGGCTTTGTGTTACATGATTTTGTCCAAGCGTAGGCTAATGTAATTGTTCTGAGCACATTTAAGGCTAGGCTAAACTATGATGTTTGGTAACTTAGGTGTATTAAATGTATTTTTGACTTGTGATACTTTCAACTTACAATGTATTTAGCAGGACATAACCCATCATAAGTCAGGGAAGATCTGTACTCAAATATATCAAATACTGATTTCCCTCTATTCTTCTACCTAAACCATTGTTGCTATAACCAGTAATGTTCTCCCAGGATTTCTTTTGGGAAACAAAGAGGCAGGTGCGTATTTGATTTCCCTCCTACTCCACAGATGACCAAATGAAGAGGACAGGCTGAAATCTGTGGCTAACTAGCCCACCAAGCACCAAAGACCTGTATTTATTTTGAGAATGCCCTGACAGGGGCAGGCATCAGCTGTGAGCAGTGTACATTTTATGATCATTGTACTATCTGCAAATTACCCTAGTATGAAAGGTTCTTTTTCATTACCCATCACAAGTGAGAAAAATCTGACCCTCCCTGAAATCCTGGATCTGTGGGAAAATGGAGGAGTATATTTTGCTTTAGGTACACTTGATTACTTTTATTTTTTTTTCTTTTTATAATTTAATTTTTATTTTATATTGAGGTATAGTTGATTTATAATGTGTTAGTTTCAGGTGTACAGCAAAGTTGTGCAATTATACATACACATATATCCATTCTTTTTCAAATTCCTTTCCCATATAGGTTATTACAGAATATTGAATAGAGTTCCCTGTGTAATACAGTAGGTCCTTGTTGATTATCTATTTTACATATAGTAGTGTGTGTATGTTAATCCCAACCTACTAATTTATCCCTCCCCTACTCCCCCACCTTTCCCCTTTGGTAACCACAAGTTTGTTTTCAAAGTCTGTGAGTCTAGTTACTTTTATTTTTTTTAATTGGAGTATAGTTGCTTTACAGTGTTGTGTTAGTTTCTACTGTACAGCAAAGTGAATCAGCTATATGTATACACATATCCCGTATTTTTGGATTTCCTTCCCATTTAGGTCACCACAGAGCACTGAGTAGAGTTCCCTGTGCTAGACAGTACGTTCTCATTAGTAATCTATTTTATACATAGTATCACTAGTGTATATATGTCAATCCCTGTCTCCCAATTCATCCCACCCCCCTCCCTCCTTGATATCCATACATTTGTTCTCTACATCTGTGTCTCTATTTCTGCTTTGCAAATAAGATCAATACCATTTTCTTAGATCCCACATATATGCGTCAGTATATGATATTTGTTTTTCTCTTTCTGACTTACTTGACTCTGTATGACAGTCTCAAGGTCCCTCCACATCGCTAAAAATGACCCAATTTCATTTCTTTTAATGGATGAGTAATATTCCATTGTATATATGTACAAGATCTTCTTTCTCCATTCCTCTGTTGATGGACATTTAGGTTGCTTCCATATCCTGGTTATTGTGAATAGGGCTGCAGTGAACATTGGGGTACATGTGTCTTTTTGAATTATGGTTTTCTCTGGGCATATGCCCAGTAGTGGGTTGCTGGGTCATATGGTAGTTGTACTTTTAGTTTTTTAAGGAACTTCCATACTGCTCTCCATAGTGGTTGTATCAGTTTACATTCCCACCAACAGTGCAAGAGGATTCCCTTTTCTCCACACCCTCTCCAGCATTTATTGTTTGTAGATTTTTTGATGATGGCAATTCTAACTGGTGTGAGGTGATATATCATTGTAGTTTTGATTTGTATTTCTCTAATAATTAGTGATTGAGAATCTTTTCGTGTGCCTCTCAGCCATCTGTATGTCTTCTTTGGAGAAATGCCTGTTTAGGTCTTCCACCTTTTTTTTTTTTTTTTTTTGCGGTATGCGGGCCTCTCACTGTTGTGGCCTCTCCCGTTGCGGAGCACAGGCGCCAGACGCGCAGGCTCAGCGGCCATGGCTCACCGGCCCAGCCGCTCCGCGGCATGTGGAATCTTCCCGGACCGGGGCACGAACCCGCGTCCCCTGCATCGGCAGGCGGACTCTCAACCACGGCGCCACCAGGGAAGCCCCCCACCCATTTTTTGATTGGGTTTTTGTTTTTTGTTTTTTTTGATATTGAGCTGCTTGAGCTGTTTATATATTTTGGACACTAATCCTTCGTCAGTTGCTACATTTGCAAATATTTTCTCCCATTCTGAGGATTGTCTTTTTGTATTGTTTATGGTTTCCTTTGCTGTGCAAAAGCTTTTAAGTTTCTTTGGGTTCCATTTGTTTATTTTTGCTTTTATTCTCATTACTCTAGGAGGTGGGTCAAAAAAGCTCTTGCTGCAATTTATGTCATAGAGTGTTCTGCTTGTGTTTTCCTCTAAGTTTTATAGTGTCTGGTTTTACATTTAGGTCTTTAATCCATTTTGAGTTTATTTTTGTGTATGGTGTTAGAGAGTATTCTAATTTCATTCTTTGACATGTAGCTGTCCAATTTTCCCAGCACCACTTATTGAAGAGGCTGTCTTTTCTCCATTGTATATGCTTGCCTGCTTTGTCATAGATTAGGTGACCATAGGTGTGTGGGTTTATCTCTGGGCTTTCTACCCTGCTCCATTGACCATTATTTCTGTTTTTGTGCCAGTACCATACTGTGTTGATAACTGTAGCTTTGTAGTATAGTCTGAACTCAGGGAGGCTGATTCCTCTAGCTCCATTTTTCTTTCTCAAGATTGCTTTGGCTATTCATGGCCTTTTACGTTTCCATACAAATTGTAAAATTTTTTGTTCTAGTTCTGTAAAAAATGCCACTGGTAATTTTATAGAGCTTGCATTGAATCTGTAGATTGCTTTGAGTAGTATAGTCATTTTCACAATATTGATTCTTCCAGTCCAACAACATGGTGTATCTCTCCATCTGTTTGTGTCATCTTTGATTTCTTTCATCAGTGTCATAATTTTCTTCATACAGGTCTTTTGCCTCCTTAGGTAGGTTTATTCCTAGGTATTCTTTCTGTTGCAGTGGTGAGTAAGATTGTTTCCTTAATTTCTCTTTCTGATCTTTCATTGTTATTGTATAGGAATTCAAGAGATATCTGTGCATTAATTTTGTATCCTGCAACTTCACTAAATTCATTGATTAGCTCTAGGAGTTTTCTGGTGGCATCTTTAGGGTTTCCTATGTACAGTATTATCTCATCTTCAAACGCGGAGAGTTTTTGTGGTTTGTTTGTTTTTCTTTTTTAAAGTATGCGGGCCTCTCACTGTTGTGGCCTCTCCCGTTGCGGAGCACAGGCTCTGGACGCGCAGGCTCAGCGGCCATGGCTCACGGGCCCAGCCGCTCTGCGGTATGTAGGACCTTCCTGGACCAGGGCACGAACCTGTGTCCCCCGCATTGGCAGGCAGACTCTCAACCACTGTGCCACCAGGGAAGCCCCAAACACTGATAGTTTTACTTCTTTGCCAATCGGATTCCTTTTATCTTTTTCTTCTCTGGTTGTCATGGCTAGGACTTCCATAACTATGTTGACTAATAGTGGTGAGAGGGGGCACCCTTGTCTTTTTCCTGATCTTAGAGGAAATGCTTTCAGTTTTTCAGCATTGAGAATAATGCTTGCTGAGAGTTTGTCATATATGGCCTTTATTATGTTGAGGTAGGTTTCCTCTATGCCCACTTTCTGGAGAGTTTTTATCATAAATCAGTGTTAAATTTTGTCCAAAGCTTTTTCTGCATCTATTGAGATTATCATGTGGTTTTTACACTTCAATTTGTTAATATGGTGTATCACATTGATTGATTTGTGTATATTGAAGAATCCTTGCATCCCTGGGATAAATCCCACTTGATCATGGTGTATGATCCTTTTAATGTGTTGTTGGATTCAGTTTGCTAGTATTTTGTTGAGGATTTTTGTGTCTATATTCATCAGTGATACCAGCCTGTAATTTTCTTTTTTTGTGATATCTTTGTCTGGTTTTGGTGTCAGGGTGATGGTGGCCTCATAGAATGAGTGTGTTCCTACCTCTGCAATCTTTTGGAAGAGCTTGAGAAGGCTGGGTGTTAGCTCTTCTCTAAATGTTTGATAGAATTCTCCTGTGAAGCCATCTGGTCCTGGAATTCATATATTGGAAGATTTTTAATCACAGTTTCAATTTCATTACTTGTGATTGGTCTGTTCATATTTCCTATTTCTTCCTGGTTTAGTCCTGGAAGGTTGTACCTTTCTAGGAATTTGTCCATTTCTTCCAGTTGTCCATTTTATTGGCATCTAGTTGCTTATAGTAGTCTCTTATGATCTTTAGTATTTCTGCAGTGTGACTTCTAACTTATCCTTTTTCATTTTGAATTTTATTGACTTGAGTCCTCTCCCTTTTTCTCTTGATGAGTCTGTTTAAAAGTTTATCAGTTTTGTTTATCTTCTCTGCTATTGTTTTCTCCATTTCTATTTCATTTACTTCCACTCTGATCTTTATGATTTCTTTCCTTCTACTAACTTTGGGTTTTGTTTGTTCTTCTTTCTCTAGTTGCTTTAGGTGTAAGGTGATGTTGTTTATTTGAGATTTTTCTTGTTCCTTGAGGTATGATTGTATTGCTATAAACTTCCCTCTTAGAACTACTTTTGCTGCATCCCATAGGTTTTGGGTTGTAGTGTTTTCATTGCCATTTGTCTCTAGGTACATTTTTATTTCCTCTTTGACTGCTTCAGTGATATCTTGGTTATTTAGTAGCATATTGTTTAGCCTCCATGTGTTTGTGGTTTTTACGTTTTTTTCCTGTAATTGATTTCTAATCTCATAGCACTGTGGTTGGAAAAGATGGTTGATGTGATTTCAGTTTTCTTAAATTTACTGAGGTTTGATTTGTGAACCAAGGTGTGATCTCTGCTGGAGAATGTTCAGTATGTACTTGAGAAGAAAGTGTATGCTGCTGCTTTCAGAGGGAATGACCTATAAATATCAATTAATTCTATCTGGTCTGTTGTGTCATTTAGAGCTTGTGTTACCTTATTAGTTTTCTGTCTGATGATCTCTCCATTGGTGTAAGTGGAGGGTTAAAGTCCCCCACTATTATTGTGTTACTGTTGATTTCCCCTTTTATGCCTATTAGCTTTTGCCTTATGTATTGAGGTGCTCCTATGTTGGGTGCATGTATATTTACTGTTGTTATATCTTCTTCTTGGTTTGATCCCTTGATCATTATGTAGTGTCCTCTCCCTCTTCTTCTTGATGAGTCTGGCTAATGGTTTATCAAGTTTGTTTATCTTCTCAAAGAACCAGCTTTTACTTTTATTGATCTTTTTTCCTTCATTTCTTTTTCATTTATTTCTGCTCTGATCTTTATGATTTCTTTCCTTCTGCTAACGTTGGGTTTTGTTTTTTCTTCTTTCTCTAGTTCCTTTAGGTGTAAGGTTAGATGGTTAACTTGAGATTTTTCTTGTTTCTTGAGGTAGGCTTGTATAGCTATAAACTTCCCTCTTAGAACTGCTTTTGCTGTATCCCATAGGTTTTGGATCATTGTGTTTTCATTGTCATTTGTCTCTAGGTATTTTTTGATTTCCTCTTTGATTTCTTCAGTGATCTCTTTGTTATTTAGTAACATGTTGTTTAGCCTCCATGTGTTTGTGTTTTTTATGTTTTTTTCCCTGTAATTCATTTCTAATCTTATAGCGTTGTGGTCAGAAAAGATGCTTGATATGATTTCAATTTTCTTAAATTTACTGAGGCTTGACTTGTGACCCAAGATGTGATCTATCCTGGAGAATGTTCCGTGTGCACTTGAGAAGAAAGTGTAATCTGCTGTTTTTGGATGGAATGTCCTATAAATATCAATTATATCTATCTGGTCTATTGTGTCATTTAAAGCTTCTGTTTCCTTATTTATTTTCATTTTGGAGGATCTGTCCATTGGTGTAAGTGTGGTGTTAAAGTCCCCCACTATTATTGTGTTACTGTCAATTTCCTCTTTTATAGCTGTTAGCAGTTGCCTTATGTATTGAGGTGCTCCTATGTTGGGTGCATATATGTTTATAATTGTTGTATCTTCTTCTTGGATTATCCCTTGATCATTATGTAGTGTCCTTCCTTGCCTCTTGTAACATTCTTTATTTTAAAGTCTATTTTATCTGATATGAGTATTGCTACTCCAGCTTTCTTTTGATTTCCATTTGTATGGAATATCTTTTTCCGTCCCGTCACTTTCAGCCTGTATGTGTCCCTAGGCCTGAAGTGGGTCTCTTGTAGACAGCGTATATATGGGTCTTGTTTTTGTATCCATTCAGCCAATCTGTGTCTTTTGGTGGGAGCATTTAATCCATTTACATTTAAGTTAATTATCCATATGTATGTTCCTATTCCCATTTTCTTAATTGTGTTGGGTTTGTTATTGTAGGTCTTTCCCTTCTCTTGTGTTTCTTGCCTAGAGAAATTCCTTTAGCAGTTGTTGTAAAGCTGGTTTGGTGGTGCTGAACTCTCTCAGCTTTTGCTTGTCTGTAAAGCTTTTGATTTCTCCATCGAATCTGAATGAGATCCTTGCTGGGTAGAGTAATCTTGGTTGTAAATTTTTCCCTTTCATTCACTTTAAATATATCCTGCCACTCCCTTCTGCCCTGCAGAGTTTCTGCTGAAAAATCAGCTGATAATAACCTTATGGGGTTATGGGGATTCCCTCATATGTTATTTGTTGTTTTTCCCATGCTGCTTTTAATATTTTTCCTTTGTGTTAAGTTTTTGTTATATTGATTAATATGTGTCTCAGTGTGTTTCTCCTTGGGTTTACCCTGTATGGGACTCTCTGCACTTTCTGGACTTGATTGACTATTTTCTTTCCCATTTTAGGGAATTTTTGGACTATATTCTCTTCAAATATTTTCCCAGACCCTTCCTCTTTCTCTTCTTCTTCCAAATCCCCTAAAATTCGAATGTTGGTGTGTTTAATGTTGTCCCAGAGGTCTCTGTGACTGTCCTCATTTTTTTCCATTCTTTTTTCTTTATTCTCCTCCATGGCAGTTATTTCCACCATTCTATCTTTCCAGGTCACTTATCCATCCTTCTGACTCAGTTAATCTGCTATGATTCCTTCTAATATATTTGTCATTTCACTTATTGTATTGTTCATCACTGTTTGTTCTTTAGTTCTTCTAGGTCCTTGTTAAACATTTCTTGTATTTTCTTGATCCATGCCACCATTCTATTTCCAAGATTTTGGATCATCTTTACTATCATTATTCTGAATTCTTTTTCAGGTAGATTGGCTATTTTCTCTTCATTTATTTGGTCTTGTGGGCTTCTACCTTGCTCCTTTATCTGCAACATATTTCTCTGTCATCTCATTTTGTCTCACTGTGTTTGAGGTCTCCTCTCTGCAGACTGCAGGGTCATTTTTCCTCTTGCTTCTGGTGTCTGCCTCCAGTGATGTTGGTCCAGTGACCTGTGTAGGCTTTCTGGCGGCAGGGACTGGTGCCTGTGTTCTGGTGGGTGGAGCTGGATCTTGTCCCTCTGATGGGCAGGGCCTTGTCAGGTGATGTGTTTTGGGGTATCTGTGAGTTGTATGACTTTAGGCAGCCTGCCTGCTGATGGGTGGGCTTGTGTTCTTGTCTTGCTTGTTGTTTGGGATGAGGGGTCCAGCATTGGAGCCTGCGAGCAGTTGGGTGTGGCCAGGTCTTAGATTCGAGATGGAGACCTCTGGGAGAATTCTTGCCAGTTAATATTCCCTGAGGCCAGAAATTCTCTGGTGGTCCAGCATCCTGGACTCAGCGGTCCCACCCCAGAGCCTCAGGCCCAACCCCCAGCTGGGGAACCAAGACCCCAAAAGCTGCATGTCACAGCAATAAAGGGAAAAAAATGGGGGGAGGGGAGAGAAAACAAATGAAAACAAGCAGGGAAACAAATCCCAAGACAAATAGCCAAGACAAAAACAAACAGCAATAACAGCAATTTTTTTAACACAGACCAAAAAACCTCAGACAAATGGTAAAAGCAAAACCAAAGAAAAACACACAAAAAGAAACAAAAACAAAACCAAAGAAAACAGAAAACAAGAGAACAACCAGACAAACAAAATAACCCAAAAACAAAATCAAACAATTAAAAACAAAACTAACAAAATCACAAAACAATACACAAAACCAAAGCAGAATGCAAACTGAAGAATAAAGCAAAGAAAACAAAACAAACAAAAATGATTTAAAAAGAAAAGAAAAAACACAGAACAACGAAAAAGCAAAGTAAAAGTAGAAATATAAAAAAATAATGTATTTTAAAAAAATTTTAAATAAAAAAAGAACCAAACAAAACCCTGAAAAAACTAAATAAAATATAATAATTAAAAACATAAAACCAACAACAGAACAAATCAAAACATAATAAAAATAATAGTAATAATAATATTTTCCTGTGGTCTCTGCTGTCAGTGTCCTTGCCCCCCACCGTGAGCCACAGCCAACCTCTCTCTCCCCAGGAGGCCCTCCAATGCCTCTAGGTTGGTCTCTGGACGCACTGTGGGCACTGTGGGGACATCTCAGACTCTGATATGACCCTACTCCCACATGTGTTGCCCCCAAATTCTACAGCTGCCAAAGCTAGACCAGTTTCATTTGTGGGAACACTCATTGTTCAGATATTCCATAGACACAGGGTCTACCAAGCTGACTGCAGGGATTTAATCTGCGGTTTGTGCAGCTGACAGAAATATCTTCATTCCTCTTCCTTAGTTGCCCCACCTCTGGGGCTCAGCTGTGGTTATTGCCCCATCTCTGTGTTTGGGCCACCTACAGGAGTCTGCTCCCAAGGCTGCCCTTGGGCATTCAGGTCTGCCCCAGTGAGGACAGGGCACAGAGATGGCATGGTTGCCTGGGTTGCAGGAGCCCCAGCAGTGACAGGAGCATGGGGAAGGCAGCAGCCATGGGTGTGAGAGATCTGGTCCTAGTGGGAGCCTATTCTAGTGCCTGGCAGCAGGTGCGCAAGGGCCAGCCCTGGCATGGGCTTTTTCTAGTGCCTGGTGGCAGGCACGCAAAGGCCAGCCCTAGCAGGGCCCTTTCCTAGTGCCTGGGGTAGGCAGGGGCAGTGCGTGAGTTGAAAGAGGCTAAAATGGTGGCACCACTCTCTGCATGTCATTCAACAGTGGTGACTTGCTTCCATGCCAGTCTGGGTTTCCTCCACAGGCATTCCCAGTTGCAGATTTCCTCCCTTCCAACCCCTCAGGCCGTCTCCCCGCAGCCAACAGCAGTCCTCGCCCCGGGTTTATTCTCTAATCCCCATGATTCATCTCCCAGCCCCCATGCTTACCAGCAGACACACGTCCCAGTCTGGGGCATGCAGGGCCATGGCATGGACTGCCTGTGTAGGTCTCACTGTCCTGTCTACCACAGACCAGCCATTTCATCCTCTTCTGAAAGCTTCAGATGCTTCCCTTCTGTCCCATCCAATTTCCCTGTCAGTGAGGGGGTTTTCCTGGATGTAGGAACCTCACTTCTTCTTCAGCTCCCCCCAGGGGAGCAGGTCCCATCCTGCTTCCTCTCCTCTCCTTTCTCCCTTTTTTCTTTCATCCTACCCAGTTATGTGGGGATTTTTATTGTCCTTTCCAGTGTCCAAGGTCTTCTGCTAGTGTTCAGCCAGTATTTTGTGACCATTGTTCCATCCATAGATGTATTCATTTTTTTTTTTTTAAGAAGATGTTGGGGGTAGGAGTTTATTAATTTATTTATTTTGGGGTGTGTTTGGTCTTCGTTTCTGTGCAAGGGCTTTCTCTAGTTGTGGCAAGCAGGGGCCACTATTCATCGTGGTGCGCAGGCCTCTCACTATCCCAGACTCTCTTGTTGTGGAGCACAGGCTCCAGACATGCAGGCTCAGTAGTTGTGACTCATGGGCCTAGTTGCTCTGTGGCATGTGGGATCCTCCCAGACCAGGGCTCCAACCCGTGTACCCTGCATTAGCAGGCAGATTCTCAACCACTGTGCCACCAGGGAAGCCCCATAGATGTATTCTTGATGCATTTGTGGAGAGAGATGAACTCCATGTCCTCCTATTCCTCCGCCATCTTGAAAACCGCCCACTTTTAAATATAAATGAAAGAATATGTCACTGAGTAACTGTATGAACTTGGGAAAATCACTGAATCTCTGAGCCTGTTTTCTCATCTTTATAATGAAGATAGCAAGATAGTTGGTCTAAGGATCAAATGAGATGGTATATATAAAACACCTCATACAGTGGCTAACTTATAAGAGCCACCAAATGGTAATACCTCAACCCTTTCCACTCTTCCTATTTGTCACTTGTTAGTGTAAGACAAAATAGAGCAGATTGCTAAGAAGATGCAGATGCTATAATATGTTCTCTGTAGCTTATTGCCAGGAATTTTCCGCCAACATTTTTCTCCCTCCATTTCCAGATGGCTTGTTTCTGAAAGTAAGTTACATGTTTTCCCTAGCTATCTATCCTTAGAGAATTCCTTATCATCAAAGGTTTGTAAGCTGAATTACCCTTCTTTTTTTTTGTTTTCCTAAGAAATATTTTTTACAGGTCTGTCCTTTGTCTAAAGATTCCTTCCTCTTTTTTGAAGCAAAGGCTTACCCAGGTTTCCTTAACCATTTCCTTGTGGCTCCTCCCCTTCTCTGTGCTTGGACAGAAAGATGGACATTTGCAGATGTCAGGACACCAACCATATGCTGACTTGTCCTTACCCTCACCATCCAGAGACAGCAGCAACCTACTGCCTGAGGGAGAAAAGAGGAACTTGATTTTCAGTCAATTAATTGTGTCAGATTTTCTCTCTTGGAAACAAAGTCGGTAGGGAGGAGAGAGTTCTTGGGAGCTTATCTAGAGTGTCTCTTTTGAGCCAAACAGAAAAAGATAACTGTTTTGATTTAACCAAAAAATTAATATGTTTATTATTACTATCAGATACAACCAGAACATTTCACCTGTTTATCATCCTGATAAACTGCCACCACTATAAATTCATTGTCCTAGCTTATCCTCCACTTCTTCATGTCTCTGAACAACTTTTTGCTCTGCCTATAATGAACTTTTCCCTCTTCTTCAGCTGGAGAAGTCCTAGTACATTTATTCATTCAATAAGCCTTTATTCAAGGAAATGTCTGGCTGGATGTGTGGGTGTGCGATTCACCAGGACATAGAAGGTGGTGATGAGTTGCAGCTGAGAGTAGTAGACATTGCCTAGAGAGAAATGTCAGTTGTGAGAATGAGATCAAGGATGTTTCCTGGGAAACATCCATATTCAAGCTTCTTGAAAGAGAGATCGACATTTGATATCTCTATTATTCATCTCCCAGCACATTTGTGGTTGACTGATGCTGATTTGGTGCATCAGCCAGACTGCCTCCTCCAGGCTAGGGCACCATCCCTGGATTATGTGTGTGCTGGCTGCTGAAAGCTCACAGCTGCTCCACTTCTCCAAAGAATTGCCCTCAGCCAACAGCAGTCACTTTTCTGTGTGGGGTTTAAACTGATACCCTCAAGGAGAGGCCCACATCCTGTGACTGACACTACACTGGGGAACAAAAGGCTGGCTCCCTTACTGTTTCATGTTTCCACACCTTTATTTTTACTCTCTCATCCTCCTAGACCACCTTCACCAGTTCCTCACCCTAGGTATCACTTCTAAAGAAAACATTCCTGAAAACAAACTTACCCAGCCAGGCTAAGTGCTCTCTGTTGTGTCCCTTGCCCTTCACTCCTTTCTTCTGTCATTTCACTATGTTGCAATTGTCTAATCATGGGTTTGTTTCTACACTAACCTGGATGTGCCTGGGTGGTGGAAATGTCTGATTCACCTTGGAATTCCTAAATCAGGAATACTTTGTGGTTTATATCATTTGTTTAATAAAAATTTGCTGATGGCACCAGCCCTGAGCACCACCCCCCCACTCCAGACTCCCATAGCCAGCTGCCCTGGGACCCAGTCCCACACATCAGCAGGCCAGCAGCCACCACAAAATGCAGGATCTGTCTATCAGCTGGGTTTGGAACCAGACCTGCCTACCATCATATTCACAGTAGTTGCCTAACTCCTCAGAGCAAGGGCCCATACGGTCCACATAGGGGCACCACTAGAGCATACAGTTCTAGTGACCAGAGGGGAGTGTGCTTCTAGACCCCATAGGATGTTTCCTACATAATGCCACTTCTCCAAGATCAGGAAATGTAACTAATCTTCCATTAACAAAAAAAAAAGAGCACAGAAAATTAGGCAAAATTGGGAGACACAGGAATATGTTCCAAATGATGGAGCAAGGCAAAACCTCAAAAGAAGAACCAAGCAAAGTGGAGATATGCAATCTCCCTGATAAAAGAGTTCAAGGTAATGAAGAACAAACAAAACCCAAAGGGAGTCATAGGAAAGAAATAATAAAAACTAGAGTGGAAATAAATAAAACAGAGATTTAAAACACATAGAAAATATCAATAAAGCTAGAAGCTCATTCTTTGAAAATAAAAACAAAATTGATAAACCTTTAGCCAGACTCATCAAGAAAAAAAGAGAGAACCCAAATCAATAAAATCGGAAATGTAAGAGAGCACTAAAGAACACTACAAAAATACAAAGAATCATGAGATTACTATGAACAGTTATGCACCAATAAAATGCACCCCTATGTTAATTGCAGCATTATTTACAATATCCAAGATATGTAAGCAGTGTAAGTGCCCATCAGTAGATGAATGGATACAAATGTGGTAAATACATATATGTTTCTCAGCCATAAGAAAGGATCAAATCTTGTCATTTGCATCAATGTGGATGGACCTAGAGGTTATTATGCTAAGTGAAATAAATCAGAGAAAGACAAATACTTTATAATTTCACTTATGTGTGGAATCTAAAAGACAAAACAAATGAGCAAACATAAGAAAACAGAAACAGACTCATGCAGGGAAAAAACAGGTGGTTGCCAAAGGAGAAGGAGGCTGGGGTATGAGTGAAATAGTCAAGGGACATTAAAGAGGTACAAACTGGTAGTTTCAAAATAAATGAGTCACAGGGATGGGATGTTCAGCATAGGGATATAATCAATAATATTGAAATAACTTTGTTTAGTGACAGATGGTAACTAGACTTATCATGGTGATCATTTTGTATTGTATAAAAATGTCGTCACTGTGTTTTACACCTGAAATGAATATAATATTGTAAATCAACTATACATCAATTTTAAAAGTTTCTTGTATCAAGGAATGAAGAAATAAGTGATTCTCTGCTAAAGTGCTGCTTATGTAAATATTTAATAGTTTACCTTGGCCTAAAAGACACAGAGTCTCTGTCATCAGATAAGGTACTTTGCCAACATCTTAATTTTTTTAATGTTTATGTTTAAATGAAAGAGCATGCTAGGGCTTTAAATTAGTTTAATGAGAAAATGTATATGATAACAATGAAGATACTGGCTGACATAAGAAGAACTCAGCATCAGTTTAATAAATCAGTGAACTGGAGGTGATTCCCCATAAAAATCTTTCACAGATTTTTTTCAAATAAAATATCCATGAGACTACTGGAAAATCATGTAGCCCCTTCCTATATCATCAGCAAGATACCACTTTTTTTTCTTTCCTACCAACTCTCTGCTTCCTGTGCTACCATAGTCTACTCTATACTAACTTAAGACAATTTTCAGAGAGAAATCATCACCAAAGATCCCGTCAGACTTATATTTATACAATATCACCTTCCCTGAATTGTGCCTTAAAATATTTCTCTAACTATAACTGTACTAAGTACCTTGTTTATCGCACTACTGAACTCCTAGAAAGCAAACTTCAATTCTCATAGAGCTGATAATCCTTAATCGTCACCCAAGACTCAAAGACATCTTCTAAGCAGTTTGGACCCTGAATTGTGGAGATCCAGACCAATGAGAAGACTCCCACCACATGCCTCATTCTCTTCTTTGCTAATACCTAATACCTTTTACATTAGAGATCCACAAAAATAGAAACAACTAAATGTAGGCTTTCACTGATACAAGAAGTTCACAGAGCTAGGTTGACAGGAGGGACCCACTACCATTTCAACCTTTCACGTCTAGTAGATTTTGACAAAATATTTTTCAATTCTGACTTGAATCATCTGAGCCACATGAACATACCTTTATATTTGAATCTTGATTCAGAGAATATCATGTTTTTCTTCCCCTCATTTCTCAAGGTAGTTAGGTTTTCTTGCTTTGGACCATCCAAATCCTTAAACAGATGCTTAGTTTTAGCATTCATACAAAGGCCACTGTCAAAGAGTTCTTGGGTTCTCCATATGCTTTATTTCCTTTGGGTTTATGCATCTCTCATCTCTTCTTTCTCCAATGCCCCAAGGCCAAATCTTTTGTAACAGGTGTTCATTCTAATTTTTAAGTGGTCTTTAATTCAAACGTGAGTTACTCTCTCTCCTCCCCTTGACTGTCAGCAATGAGAATAAGCAGAACAAGGCAATCTGAAGGTATTACTCTCCCTTTTACCAAGAGTCACATAAATCCAGCACTAATGGAAAGGGAGGGAGCAGTCCTTATCACTATGTTGAAATTTAAGCCAGCAATCAACTCAACCTCTCAGCAAAGTTGCATGGCTATTAAGCTTAATAGATTTGAACTTCAAGGCTTTTCAGATCCTCAGACCCCTGATTGTAATCATGTTAACATGTAAACATCATTAAGAAAGTGGAGATTTAATAGCTTTACTGAGGATTTTAATTTAAAGAATGCTTATTCCATACTTTAATTACATTCAGATGCCATGGTCGACTTCCAGTGTACTCAGGTATGTCTAAAACAACAAACACAAAAATATACATTTACATAGACACCCATGATGTTAAATGAATAACTGACACATTTTTCAGGTAGTACAGAACAAATTCACTTTTGCCTCTCCCTGTCATTACCTATCTCATGTAAAAGTGGAATATGCCTTTTTTTTCAAATCTATGATCTGAATTACCCAGGTAATAGCTTCAATTTTCCTTATGTAAAATCTAGACCAAAAATAGGAAGTATTACCTGAAGTTTTCAAATAGACATTACATATGCTTTGTTCCACTGGCATTTTTTTCAGGATGCTTCCCTAACATCCAAATTATTTATATAATAATTCATTTTGGTGGAATTTTTATGAACCCATATTTTCAGTTATTCAAACAACATTCATCAGCCACTGGTCAGGTTCTTTCTAAGTGCCAGTTCTAGAGATAGAATGATGAGCAAAAAGAAATTTTCTTGTTCTCATGAAGCTTACGGTAGACAGTGGGAGACAAATACTAAGTATATGATGACACCAATGAATGTATACTTATCAACTGTGATGTTTCCTAAAGAACATGCATATGCTTTCTTGAAAATATAAAACAGAGGAACCTGACTAAACTGTTGGTTTTTCTAAGATGGCATTTGTTCTGAGCTCTACAAGATGAATGAGCATTAAGAAGACTGAGTGGAGTGAGAGGGAAAAAGGGAACAGTCCATGTTCAAAGGCCTGACAGAGACCACTGCGGCTGCAGAGCAAAGAAAAAGAAGAGTGGACTGTTCTAAGCAGAAGCTAAAACATAAAGGCCTTAAAGCCACGTTAACATTTGTAAAAGATCAGGCTGGCTGGAATGTAGAAAATGTATTGGGTTGCAGGGCAGGTTTTGGAGCTGTCCAGGTGTGAAACGATGGTAACCTTGGCCTTATTAGCAAGATCTGAAAATACTGATGGCTCAAAAAATATGGACAGGGATGTGTCCAGATGGTAACACCTTTCCTATTATTGGTAGACAGCATTAGTATAAGTAGTATATAGAAGGTAAAGAAAGTGCCTTAGTGCTTAGAACCCCAAGATTCAAACTTATATCATGGGACATTTGTAACAGACTTGACTCCAATTTTCCTTTCTATAACCCAAGGACATTCACCACACTCTCAATGAAACTGGTACAAATTTTCAGGCATCTTGCCTGGGAACCCTCTTATTTCCATCCACAGAGAGGGTATTACTGATTGGGAATGGCCCAGTCTCTGTACTATAGCACACTAGTGTGCCATGAATTAGTTACAGGCTGCTGCAAGGAAATGATCCACTCAGGCCTTACGGACCAAGCCAGGACCTAGGAGTGTAGGAACTAAGTGTAAAATCTTGTTGCTGCCAGCAGCCTCATCTGAACATCCTACAGGGGCACCCCATGAGGAGTGTCTCTAAAGGGGTGTCTGGTGATTCCTGCTAACAACAAAGTGGAAGCAAAATCCAGCACTTGCTGCTTTGTGTTGAAGTTCTGATTGAAGCAAGGAGGTACTGTTCCACCTGGGCACCCATTTCAGCAGCCAGCTGCCCAGTGCTGTCATTGTACACAAGGGGTCATGGAGCTGCTGGAGAAGTTCCTATTTCAGATGCCCAAGGAGTATGTATACAGCCCAAGAAGCATTAGTCTGGGGACTGGGGGGAAGGATGGAAGACACTTTTGGCCTCCTGTAATAATGGTTATAGGAGGTGGACCCAAATATTTATTTTTGAGTTTTGGCTAATTTAGCATTTAAAAGCATCCAAGGCTGATGCAGGGTGACTGCTTCTATAATGTCTGCATGAAAATTATAAATTCATCACTAATTTGAAATTGGATCCAAAATCAATTTTGTATTAATACAAGAATCTCTAACATTGTACTCATCAATGGAAGAAAAATAATTTATAATAGCATGTAAAATACAGCATCAGTTGTTTACAATTTTTAAATGAGTTCAAGAAAAAAATTTTATATATTAACTGCTTATGCAAACGGTTTCTCAATGATGGTATAATCATTGGAGAGATAGTCTCTCCATGTAATCATTGGAGAGATAATCACTGAAACAAGAATTATATGTAACCTATCTAAAATAAAACAGAAAAAACTCAATTTTCTCCAAAATTTGTGACATTTTATCAAAATCCAATAGTCATGTGTTCCTTAAAAATTTGTAATTTATTTTTATAATTTTATGCCACCAGACACTGTATAGATGCCCTTAAATCTCTTTCAGCTTACCTAAATGTACTCTATCATATTTGTGCACTTCCAAAAGGTTGTTTAAATCCCATAATGGCAGATGGTAAATTAAAAAAAAAAAATTTTACTCCTGGACCCATATAGTTTGAGAATACGTGTGTTTGCATTTTGTTACTTTCATCTGTGCCCACCCAATTTTCCTTGATCACCTTCCACAGATCCCTGGCACCTTAAGATCCAAAAAGTGAATTATATTTCCTTCTTCCTTCACATTTCTGATCAAGTTATTTTAGTGACTGGGAAAAGTGTATGAAATCCCACTGGCAGCTATGATCAGAAAGACTAAGCCTCAAAGTATTTAAGTCAGGACTATATAACACAAATGCAACCCAAATACCAAAGTTTCATGATACCTGCAAAGGAAATATTAAGGAAAATGCTTTATACATATGAGTCTAAAAACAGAAATATCAAGAGATTAATCAGATTCATTTACAAACATTTTTGTGAGTGGATAAATAGTGGTTTCAATATACAGTATTGGACTTTGTCAAGTATACAAATTCCAGAAAATTCATCACTCTTGTAAAGTTCAGGTAGAAAATAGTTGGAGATCTGGGGGTTTTTTTAAACATCTTTATTGGAGTATAATTGCTTTACAGTGTTGTGTTAGTTTCTGCTGTATAACAAAGTACATCAGCCATATGCGTACGTATATCCCCATAACCCCTCCCACTTGCATCTCCCTTCCACACTCCTTATCCCACCCCTCTAGGTGGTTGCAAAACACCCAGCTGATCCCCCTGTGCTATACAGCTGCTTCCCACTAGCTATCTATTTTACATTTGGTACTGTATATATGTCCATGGCACTCTCTCACTTCGTCCCAGCTTATACTTCCACCTCCCCATGTCCTAAAATCCCATTCTCTATGTTTCTGTCTTTATTCCTGTCCTGCCCCTAGGTTCATCAGAACCTTTTTGTTTTTAGATTCTATAATATATATGTAAGAGCATACAGTATTTGTTTTTCTAATTCTGACTTACTCCACTCTGTATGACAGACTCTATGTCCGTCCACTTCACTACAAATAACTCAATTTCGTTTCTTTTTATGGCTGAGTAATATTCCATTGTATAAATGTGCCACATCTTTTTTATCTATTCATCTGTCAATGGACACTTAGGTTGCTTCCATGTCCTGGATATTGTAAATAGTGCTGCAAAGAACGTTGGGGTACATGACTCTTTTTGAATTATGGTTTTCTCAGGGTATATGCCCAGTAGTGGGATCGCTGGGTCATATGGTAGTTCTATTTTTAGTCTTTTAAGGAACCTCCATACTGTTCTCATTAGTGGCTAGACCAATTTACATTCCCATCAACAGTGCAAGAGGGTTCTCTTTTCTCCACACCCTGTCCAGCACTTACTGTTTGTAGATTTTCTGATGATGGCCATTCTGACCAGTGTGAGGTGATGCCACATTGTAGTTTAGATTTGCATTTCTCTAATAATTAGTGATGTTGAGCATATTTTCATGTGTTTATTGGCACATGAAACACATGAATATCATCTTTGGAGAAATGTCTATTTAGGTCTTCTGCCCATTTTTGGATTGGGTTCTTTGTTTCTTTGATATTGAGCTGCATGAGCTGCTTGTATAATTTGGAGATTAATCCTTTGTCAGTTGTGTCATTTGCAAATATTTTCTCCCATTCTCAGGGTTGTCTTTTCACCTTGTTTATGGTTTCATTTACTGTGCAAAAGCTATCAAGTTTCATTAGGTCTCATATGTCTATTTTTGTTTTTATTCTCATTACTCTAGGAGGTGGCTCAAAAAGGATCTTGCTGTGTTTTATGTCATAGCGTGTTCTGCCTATGTTTTCCTCTAAGAGTTTTATAGTGCCTGACCTTACATTTAGGTCTTTAATCCATTTTGAGTTTATTTTTGTTAATGGTGTTAGGGAGTGTTCTAATTTCATTCTTTTACATGTAGCTGTCCAGTTTTCCCAGCACCACTTATTGAAGAGGCTGTCATTTCTCCACTGTATATTCTTACCTCCTTTATCAAAAATAAGGTGACCATATGTGTGTGGGTTTATCTCTGGGCTTTCTATCCTGTTCCATTGATATGTATTTCTGTTTTTGTGCCAGTACCATACTGTCTTGATAACTGTAGCTTTGTAGTATAGGCTGAACTCAAGGAGCGTGATTCCTCCTGCTCCATTTTTCTTTCTCAAGATTGCTTTGGCTATTCATGGTCTTTTGCGTTTCCATACAAATTGTAAACTTTTTTGTTCTACTTCTCGGAAAAATTTCACTGGTAATTTTATACAGATTGCATTGAATCTGTAGATTGCTTTGGGTAGTAGAGTCATTTTCACAGTGTTGATTCTTCCAATCCAAAACCATAATATATCTCTCCCCCTGTTTGTATCATCTGTAATTTCTTTCATCAGTGTCTTATACTTTTCTACATACAGGTCTTTTTTCTCTGTAGGTAGGTTTATTCCTAGGTATTTTATTCTTTTTGTTGCAGTGGTAAATGGGAGCGTTTCCTTAATTTCTCTTTCAGATTATTCATCATTAGTGTATAGGAATGCAAGAGATTTCTGTGCATTAATTTTGTATCCTGCTACTCTACCAAATTCATTGATGAGCTCTAGTAGTTTTCTGGTAGCATCTTTAGGATTCTCTATGTATAGTATCATGTCATCTGCACACAGTGACAGTTTTACTTCTTCTTTTCCTATTTGGATTCCTTTTATTTCTTTTTCTTCTCTGATTGCTGTGGCTAAAACTTCCAAAACGATGTTGAAGAATAGTAGTGAGAGTGGGCAACCTTGTCTTCTTCCTTATCTTAGTGGAAATGGTTTCAGGTTTTTACCACTGAGAACAATGTTGACTGTGGGTTTGTCATATATGGCCTTTATTATGTTGAGGTAGGTTCCCTCTATGCCTACTTTCTGGATAGTTTTTATCATAAACGGGTGTTGAATTTTGTCAAAAGCTTTTTATGCATTTATTGAGATTGTCATATGTTTTTTATCCTTCAATTTGTTCATATCATGTATCACCTTGGTTGATTTGCATATATTGGAGAATCCTTACATTCCTTGGATAAATCCCACTTGATCATTGTGTATGATCCTTTCAATGTGCTGCTGGATTCTGTTTGCTAGTATTTTATTGAGGATTTTTGCATCTATATTCATGAGTGATATTGGCTTGTAGTTTTCTTTCTTTGTGACATCTTTGTCTGGTTTTGGTATCAAGGTGATGGTGACCTCATAGAATGAGTTTGAGAGTGTTCCTCCCTCTGCTATATTTTGTAAGAGTTTGAAAAGGATAGGTGTTAGCTCTTCTCTAAATGTTTGGTAGAATTCGTCTGTGAAGCTATCTTGTCCTGGGCTTTCGTTTGTTGGAAGACTTTTAATCACAGTTTCAATTTCCGTGCTTGTGATTTTTCTCTTTATATTTTCTATTTCTTCCTGGTTCAGTCTCAGGAGGTTGTGCTTTTCTAAGAGTGTGTCCATTTCTTCCAGGTTGTCCATTTTATTCGCATATATTTGCTTGTAGTAATCTCTCATGATCCTTTGTATTTCTGCAGTGTCAGTTGTTACTTCTCCTTTTTCATTTCTAATTCTATTTGAGTCATGTCCTTCTTTTTATTGATGAGTCCACCTAATTGTTTATCAGTCTTTTTTATCTTCTCATGGAACCAGGCTTTAGTTTTATTGATCTTTGCTATTGTTTCCTTCATTTCTTTTTCATTTATTTCTGATCTGATCTTTATGATTTCTTTCCTTCTGCTGTTTGGAATTTTTTTTTCTTTTTTGTCTAATTGCTTTAGGTGTAATGTTAGGTTGTTTATTTGAGATTTTTCTTGTTTGCTGAGATATGATTGTATTGCTATAAACTTTCCTTTTAGAACTGCTTTTGCTGCATCCCATAGGTTTTGGGTAGTTGTGTTTTCATTGTCACTTGTTTTAGGTATTTTTTGATTTCCTCTTTGATTTCTTCAGTGATATCTTGCTTATTTAGTAGTGTATTGTTTAGCCTCTCTGTGTTTGTATTTTTTACACATTTTTTCCTGTAATTTATATCTAGTCTTAAAGCACTGTGGTCAGAAAAGATACTTGATATGCTTTCAATTTTCTTAAATTTACCAAGGCTTGATTTGTGACCCAGGATATGATCTATCCTGAAGAATATTCCATGAGCACTTGAGAAGAAAGTGTTTTCTGTTGTTTTGGGATGGAATGTCCTATAAATATCAATTAAGTCCATCTTGTTTCATGTATCATTTAAAGCTTGTGTTTCCTTATTTATTTTCGTTTTGGATGATCTGTCCATTTGTGAAATTGGGGTGTTAAAGTCCCCTATTATTATTGTGTTACTGTCAATTTCCCTTTTTATAGCTGTTAACATTTGCCTTATGTATTGAGGTGCTCCTATGTTGGGTGCATAAATATTTACAATTGTTATATCTTCTTCTTAGATGGATCCCTTGATCATTATGTAGTGTCCTTCTTTGTCTCTTGTAATAGTCTTTATTTTAAAGTCTATTTTGTCTGATATGAGAATTGCTCTTCCAGCTTTCTTTTGATTTCCATTTGCATGGAATATCTTTTTCCATCCCCTCACTTTCAGTCTTTATGTGTTCCTAGGTCTGAAGTAAGTCTCTTGTAGACAGCATATATATGGGTCTTGTTTTTGCATCCATTCAACCAGTCTGTGTCTTTTGGTTGGAGCATTTAATCCATTTACATTTAAGGTAATTATCAATACGTATGTTCCTATTACCATTTTCTTAATTGTTTGGGGTTTGTTTTTGTAGGTCTTTTTCTTCTCTTGTGTTTCCTGCCTAGAGAAGTTCCTTTAGCATTTGTTGTAAAGCTGGTTTGGTGGTGCTGATTTCTCTTAGCTTTTGCTTGTCTTTAAAGGTTTTAATTTCTCTGTCAAATCTGAATGAGATCCTTGCTGGGTAGAGTAATCCTGGTTGTAGGTTTTTTCCTTTTATCACTTTAAATATGTCCTGCCACTCCCTTCTGGCTTGTAGAGTTTCTGCTGAAAAATCTTTTGTTAACCGTATGGGGATTCCCTTATATGTTATTTGTTGCTTTTCCCTTGCTGCTTTTAATATTTTTTCTTTGTACTTAATTTTTGTTAGTTTCATTAGTATGTGTCTCAGCATGTTTCTCTTTGGGTTTATCTTGTATGGTTCTCTCTGTGCTTCCTGGACTTGATTGACTATTTCCTTTCCCATATTAGGGAAGTTTTCGAATATAATCTCTTCAAATATTTTCTCAGTCCCTTTATTTTTCTCTTCTTCATCTGGGACCCTTATAATTTGAATGTTCATACATTTAATGTTATCTCAGAGGTCTCTGAAACTGTCCTCAATTCTTTTCATTCTTTTTTCTTTATTATGCCCCCGGCAGTTATTTCCACCATTTTATATTCCAGGTCATTTATCCTTTCTTCTGCCTCAGTTATTCTGTTATTGATTCCTTCTAGAGTATTTTTAATTTCAGTAATTGTGTTGTTCATCACTGTTTGTTTCCTCTTTAGTTCTTCTAGATCCTTTTTAAATGTTTCTTGTATTTTCTCCATTCTCTTTCTGAGATTTTGGATCATCTTTCCTATCATTACTCTGAATTCTTTTTCAGGTAGGTTGCCTATTTCATATTCATTTGTTTGGTCTTGTAGGTTTGTACCTTGCTCCTTCGATTGTTACTTTTTTTTTTTTTTTTTTTTGAATGTGTGGTCCTGTGTCCCTCTCTTGCTGGCTTTTTGGTCTGAGACATCCAGCACTGGAGTTTGCAGGCAGTTGGATAGAACTGCATCTTGGTGCTGAGATGAGGACCTCCAGGAGGCCTCACTCTGATTGATATTCCTTGGGGTCTAAGCCTCTCTGTTAGTCCAGCAGTTTGGACTTGGAGCTCTCACCACAGGAGCTCAGGCCCGACCTCCAGCCTGGGAACAAAAATCCTCCAAGCTTCATGGCATGGTAATATAAATAAATAAATAAATAAATAAATAAATAAATAAATAGACAAACAAACAAACAAACAAGAAGAAAGAAAGAACCAAAGGAGCAATACAATATCAAAGAGTAAAAAACAAAATAAAATTAGAAACATAAAAATATATTAGGAAAAATGAAACTAAAATGAAACAACCGTTTGCTCAGGGTCCTCCCATACCCTTAGGTGTCCATGTTCCCACATCAGTGCCTGGTAGGTGCTCTATTTGTAAGGAGATGTGAATTCCTCATCCTCCTCGTACACCATCTTTGAGATCTGGATTTTAGAAAATCAGTAAGTGGAGATCCATTTGTATTCTTAATAGTACAGAACTCATTAGTAGCAAATACTTCATTTCGATAACAGACAGGTTCCACAAAGTACTCCAGTGCATTTAAAGTGAGCCAATCTAATCACACCATACTGGTTGCCCAGAAGAAAGTGCTTGAAGTGAAAGAGGGGTTGACCCTCTGGAGACTTTGGGCAAAGTGACATAAGTGCAGGAATTTGGCTGTGGCAGCAATGATGTTCAAAAGAATGACATGCTTTCAATTTAAAGAGAAACATTTGTCCATTGGATGGTGCCCTAGAAACTATATAACATGTTTGTGGCTAATTGTTCCCGGAACAAAATGGAAAATCAGTTGGACCAAAATGTCCATGATTTTCTTTTTTGCCAAAGTTCAAATATATATTAGTTCTCTACAAAACATTGCCATTTAGTCACAAGCTGGATCTTTTGGGTAGTGCCATAAATAGTTTTTGGAAAGGTAATACAGCCAGGGTGCCAAACATAATGTGGAGTATAACCAGAGCAGGTTATGCTTGGCTCCAGTGCTTCTGAGATGGGTGAAAGGAAGTGCTTTTCTGATTTTCTGATTGGAAATTGTGCTTTTCTAATTTGATAACTCAAGCAACCTTGAACAAGATTTCTCTTTCC
>NW_006786277.1:339787-367783 GCF_000442215.2 Lipotes vexillifer | reverse complement strand
CTGATCAATGTTCATACAGATCACCAAGCAGTTCATTTAGCAGTTGAGATAAATGCCTAATATAAAGAACTCTATTCTGAGACCCAAGATAAGTGAGTCACAGACCCACTTCATTTCTTTTCACATCTCTGTGCTGTTGAAAAAAAGCCCTAACTTCCCCCAAGTCTTTGATAACTTAACCTGTTTAGAGTATGTTGACCACAATCCTAGAGAGACGTGGCAAGCCTTATGTTAGTACCTAACTTCATGAAGAATGTGATGTTTAAAAGATCCTAAAAGATGAGGAAGATTCTGATGTGAAGAGATGTAGAGGAAATGTATTCTTAAAGAAAGGAATAAGCTTTGAAACATATGAACATGGATTGTGAAAAAAGAACCAGTAGTCTTGTTTCTTTTGTATCAGAAGAGAAGTGTTTTTCTTTGCAAAGGCAAAATTAAGAAGTAAAGATGGAAAAGGAGGATAAAGCTATACTGAACCAGGCTCTGAAATCACCAGTCAGAGGAATTTGAACCTCACTCTGTAGGCTATGAGAGACCATCAAATATTTTTACATAGAAAAATAACAATGATTAAATCATATTTGAAAGGTTTGTTTTAGATAAAGAGATAAACTAGAAGCAAGAATAAAACTTAGGATGTGTTCTTTAAAACTGCTAATGTGATGTAATGAAAGTCTGAAGTAGAGCAATATGAACACTAGAGAACAAACATTGAATGCAAAAGGGATTTGAAGTAAGAAAATCAACAGGATATAGCAATTAATTGGATAAGATGAAGGCATAAAGAATAAAGTATGATAGGTCTTCAGCCTAAGTAGCTGAGAAGTTGGTAAAACCATTAATACAATAAAGGAAAATCAAGGGATCTGGTTTGGGAGATAAGATGATGACTATTTTTGAGACTCTACATTGAAGGTGTTGTTGCTGTATGAAGGTGCTTAATAGGTAGTTAGAAATTTATACCTGTAGCTCAGAAAAGTGATTCTGCTGCATTAAGGTAATGATTGTTGCTTTGAAGTGGAAGGGATCCCTGAAGGACACAATCTTGAAAAACACCTATTTTGATCAGGAAAAGGTAGAGCTATAGAGCATTACAGAGAAACTGTGATCAGAAAAGAAGAGAATTCATTGTAACAGCACCTATAAACTCAAGAAGCAATGGACTGAACAGTGAGGAAGCCAGACAGCATGAGGCTAAGCTTAGGTATATATCAGAGAGTAGTGGAAATCCCAGATATATACTTCTCCTTCCAGAAGTTTGAAAAAGGGGAAAAATAAGGATAAGGCAATATTTGAGGAGATGGCAAGTAAGTGGAAAGTTTTGGAGTGATTTTTTTGGGGAAAGAGAAAGAAATAGGGATTGACAGAGATTTTATCACATGTCCCAAAAAAGAGACAAGAATGTGCAAAATTGAATTCATGGTAATTCCCTCCATCACTTTGTAAGCCTTGTCCCTTTGTAGAATTCCTTGTCTCAAAGAAGGGGAAGCCAAAGACCTAGAAGTCATCGCTGGTATTCCTCCCTCCTTCATTCCACATATCTAATTCTTTACTGTCAATTATAGCTCTCAAATCCATCTATTTCTCTCTTTCATCACACATCCCAATTTCTATGATCATAGTTTTTCTTCTAGACCATCTCAGTAGCCTCTTAGTTTCCCTATGTTCATTTCTATCCATCTGTAGTTTGTTCTATATACCTTAAAGAGAGTAATTATGAAATCCAACACTAATTGTGTCACTCAGATGCTTAAGATAATCAACTAGCTTTGCATTTCCTTTAGAATAAATTCTAAAATCAAAAACAAATTTTAACATCATCTACAAAGTCCTGAGTAGTGTGTGTTCTTGACTATCTCTTCAGCCTTATCTGGTACTCCTCTCCTGCACATTCTGTGTGCTCCAGCTACATGGGCCTGTCTTCTGTTATTGATCATTCCTCTTCTTGCCATATGGCCTTTGCACATCTTCCTTTTGTGTAGAATGTCCTCAGTTTGTCTGGTTATTGCCTACCTATCTTCAATTTAATTGTCACCCCCTCAGGGAAATTTCACTGACCTTTCTAAGTCAAATATACTCTTATAGTACCAGAAGCCTCTCCTTTCCAACCCTTATTATTATTCTCCCATTCAACAAATCTTTACAGAGTGCCCAATATGTGTCAAGTACAATTCTGGGCACTTGGGATATAACAGTGAACAAAACAAAGTCCCTGTCCTCATGGAGCTTTTATTCTGATAAGAGGAAGAAAGCGATAAATAAGCATATCACTGTGTAAGAACAGATAGTGATAAATACTATAAAAAAAATGTAATAGGGCCAGAGGATGGAAAATGATAGTCAGGTACACTTTTGGATAGAGCAGTCAAGGAATACCTGCTGATAAAGAAATAGTTGAGATAGCTTCTGAGGGAAGGTTCTAGATAATACTTAAATCTATGGGACTGTGTTACATCACTTGGGAAATAGATGCAGATGGAGGAACAGAGAAGAGGGCCAAGGAATGAAAAATAAGGCCCTCCACTGCTTAGAAATTGAGAAGATGAGTCTTGAGCAGCACATGAAATTGACAAGAAACAGTCAGACATGTAGGAGAAACAAAGTCACATCCCAGGGGTTACTGAAAAAGGAGGTATTTAATAAGACAGTATAATCAACTTTTTCAAATGATTTTTATGGAATGCAAACTCCATAAGGGCAAGAATTTATTTTCTCTTTTGTTTGCTTTTCTAGCCCGAGTACCTGAAACAGAGCTGGCACATGGCATTTGCTCAATAACATTTGTTAAATGCTAACCAGTCATAGGATGAGGACTAAGATGTGAACATTGGATTTAGCAATGTGGAGGTCAGGTCATGGGTAACCAGGTCAAGAGCAGTTTGGGTGGTGTGGTAGGATCAAAAGCCTGAGTGGAGTGAGTTTAAGATACCATGGGAGGGGAGAAAGCAGAGAAATTGTCTTTATCTGTGTTCTTCAATGTGTGTTTCCTTCCTTAATCACATAAAGACTTGCCATATATTCACAGTGCCTGGCACATAACAGACATTAGGTTATATTTTTATATGAATAAAATACAAAAACCAGAAACAGGGGCAGAAAATAAGACAATTCGGCAGTTACATAAGAATAAAGTACTCAGAACATAGGGAAGATGATACTGAAAAAGAAAGGAAGGTGAAATATGGTATAAGCAAATAATTTAGCAGACATGGTAGATAATTATATATATGAAGAACAAAATAATAGAGAACATAGAATAATTAAGATGTCAACACAAAAAAGCTTAAGTGAGGAGCTGGTTATTAGGGAAAATATAAATTATGTTTTGAACCACTGAGATTAAAGAGTGGATGCACTAAGATGTGATTTAAAAAAGAGCGTGGGACCAGATGGATAGAGGCCTGGATACTATGCCCAGGTCTGTCATTAACTAGCTGTGTAAGTTTAGGACAAACATTCTGCCAGATCTCAGTTTTCATCATCTGTAAGATGGGGTGAGGCAGAGTGGAATACACTTCTTCTAGCTGCATTAACTTTGATTCTATGAAAAAAGTTTGTATGTAAGATGACCTATTCTCAGGCACAGTTAGTGCTAGAGTATAAATGTGGGTATAATTATCAAGTAGGTAATAGTTGGAATTCAGAGATTATCTGAGTTTGGATGGAGGATAGAGCTCCATGTGTCATTCACTGGCTCCACATGGAGATCCAGCCACAACCTTGGCTTCCTTCCCACTGTTTTCTGACCTATTCCCTTGGCCATTGCTGACAAAGAGGAAGCCCACAGTTAGAGAGCAGCTGTTCTCAGGAGGGGTGGGGAGACCACAACAACTGACTGAAGAAAATAAGGGAATAGGGAAATGGATACTACGGCTAAAAAGAAGTAAAATTGAAAATGGCTCTCCCTTGAATGATTTGAATACAGAGGAATTTTTAAACCTGCTTAAGAAGAACTTAAGAATATTTAGCCTCATGGCAAAAATCGTATTCAATCTGTCCCCAAAAAAGATGAAAATATCTTTTCTGTATGTATGTCATTGAGATATCCATAGAATTTTCTATTGTGGAGGATTTGTGGACTTGGATTTTATATGCATTTCTGTGACTAAAAAGAATGTATGTTGATATTTGGTGAGCGCAGGTATAGACCAGAAAAATTGTCAGGTTGTAGCAGCACGGTTTGCCATCAATAATTGAAATCCAGCTAGTAAGTAAAGTGAGCAGTAAAATGACCAAAGGAAATGAGGACATTGACAAGGAGAGAAAAGAGGGGAGATGTAGAGTACACTCCTGAAATAACTAAGGACTACCTGCGTTACATAACTCCTGGCAGTTCCTGTTCTCCAATTCACTGTGTTCCATTAGTAATTATGTTTATGTATTTAAAATAAAAATAATCAGCTGATAGATAACTGTCACTATTCACTAAAATATATTGTTAATAAAATGGTATATTTTTCATATATGGCATATACAATTTTATATATGCCACAGGACCTTGGCCAGCTCTAGGTCTACGTAACGTGGCACCAGGTTGGGTCACCACCCCTGAAAGAATTTACTAAGAATTTCTCTCTCGCTCTCTCTCTCTCTGTAAAGATATATATATCTTTAATGATCCACACTCAGAGAAGCAGAACCAGTAGAAATAAAAAGGAATAAGAAGCTTCTCTGGGAACCATGTCATGTAATTGATTTTTTTAGGAAAATCTATTGACTATCTGCTGTGTGAAAGATGTTATGGGAGAGAATAGAACAGACTCCAGTCCAAAACATCACCTGCACATATACATGATTAGAAACAGTCACTTGCAGTGTGATTACTGAACAAGATGAGAAGACAGGAGCTTTCCCTATTTTAACTTTTATTATACTAGATTAATAGCTGATAACTACAAAAAAATATTATAATAGTATGATAATTAAAATTCAAATTATTAAGATTAAGGAGAAACTGAAAAATACAGAAACAGGATTAGAGGGAGCCCTGAGAGACAAAGGTATTCGTGAAAAGCAAAGATATCAGGTTAAAAGGAGAGCAAGGGAAGATTGCAATTCACCTCAACTTCTCTCATTATTCAGCAAACATTTATTAAACACATGTTAAGCTCTAACCTCTGGCTAGGTGCTGAGGTTACAAAGATGAACAAGATACAATTCTACAGTAAGGAAATTTAGATTTAGTACTTATATTGAGTACACCCTCAATAAATATTGCTAAGGTAGAAGGGAGAAGCCCTAGAGGAAGACAGGCAACCACTGTCAATCCACCCCCCCCCTTTTTTTTTGGCCGTGCCACATAGCTTGTGGGATCTTAGTTCCCTCACCAGGGATCGAACATGGGTCCCTACAGTGAAAGCACAGAGTCCTAACTGCTGGACCATCAGGGAATTCCCTGTCAATAGTTTTTGAACACAGAAGGAAAATCTGGATGCCTGTAGATTCATTTAAAAACTGAAGATTGACTTCTGAGTAGAATTGGCAGAGTGAATCTGGGTCACAGAGACTCCTTTTCCCAATAGCTGCTGAAAGCTAAAACAAAGCTGTCAAAATTCACAAGCAGTTTCTAAACAGTGAGAGGAAAGGCCATAGGCCATAGCCTTTGAAGAGAGATGAGTGTAAGCTCTTTATCCAGCTCCTATCACTTTAAAGAAATACTGAAGAGAGAAAGTGAGTTGACAAGATGATGAGAATTTTTACCAATACCCTCAATTTGAAAGAAGACTAATGGTTTAAATAGGCAGCAGCAATGTGGGGGAGAAATAGTGAAAAACATCATGAGAATAGAAATATCTATAAATCATTCTGGAATTTCAGTAGAGGGAAGAAGGGTACCAGTGCCTGAGTTTCACCTTCCAGGGCACTGTATGATGCTGAAAGAATTCATCAAAGCCAATGGGAGTGGGTTACACCCTGCCTGCATGGAGTGGTCTAGAAGGTCAGACATTTAAAGGGATCTCATGAATGAACAGACAAGGGATCTCTACAGTGACCTCACCTCACACCTCTAGAGATAGTGTCATGTACCAGTATGATAAAGACAGGCCTCAGTCTTTATCCCTAATGTGACCCTTGGTGTACCTTGATTTCCTTTGGGGCAGAGATTTTGCCTTTACTCCTTGCAGTACTTGTATTCAGTTAAATCTGTTGAATATCACCCCTGGTGTCAAGAAATAGTCACCCACGCTATGTTGAAACAAATAGTTGGTCTGGAGAATTTCCATTATTAAAATATGCTAGATTTTTTCAAAGTGGTGTATATTTTTTGAATAGAAAAGAAAGGAAAGAAAAGAAGTAGGAATCAGAATAGCAATAAGGAAAAGAAATAGAAATAAAGGAAAATACTATAGAAAGAACCCAATCTGAAAAAAAAATTACCCAAAGAATAGAAGATAACTTGCCCTTGAGAAGTTCAAGCTATAAATAAACTTAATGACAGTGAATTCAATAAAACTGAACTCAAACATATTATTTCTAAAAGGATAAGATGATAGAGTGTTTAAAAGCACCATTATATATTAGGTAAATCAATTAGAACAGCAAGGAACAAGATATCCACTTAAAACTTAAATTACTGCCTTGGAGAACAGGTGTAAGATGATAATTGTGAATGCAGAAAGAAAACACAAAATGATCAGAGTCATCAGAGAAAAGTGATAGATATAAAATACCAACAAAGATTATCTGACAGTACAATTGATGTTTTGACAGTATAGAGCCCAGTAGCTGGATAACAGAAAAGATTCAATAATAGAACATATAGTTCTCTCAAAGTTATATGCTCCAGTTTTGAAGCCAAAGGAGAGAAAACATTAATTTAATAATTTTAAATGTTAGGCAATTCAGTAAAAGCACAACCGTTAAATCCTCTGAACAACTATTTTAATCCTCTATTTTACTTTGAGGAAGATATGAAATTATTTTTTAGGATGTCTCAAATAGAGGGAAAAAAAGAAACCCTGATAAAGATTGAAGATGTATCTAAAACTACTGTCTCCATCAACAAAATCCATGTAAATACCTAAAATTCAGTGGAATAACCAGTACATACCTAATTCACAGCCTGAAACTTCTGAATAGATCTGACCGATATATTTTTTTTTAAAAAACTTTCAAAACTATATCAACAATTCCTGTTAATGTCTTGAAAATCAGAGTCCTGCTGTCAAGTCTCTTAAGCTATCCCTTATCTCTTTCCACTCAGCCTAGTATCAAATATAGATGAGAGAAACATAGTCATTGCTACTACCCTAAGCATGTGTACTTTCTCTTCACAAATGGTATGTAATTATTTTGAGCTTAAAATAAATGAATAAAAATATTATAACTAATCATCATTTAATCCATACCACTCTTGAATACTAAACTGAGATTAATGGCTTTCTACAATATTGTGTGGTGTTCATATAGTATCAGTCATCATAAAGTTGCTTAAGTGTATTTTGAGAACCAAGAGAAACACAGTTGTTATATTTGAAGATCCCAGTCTCCAATCCATCAAATCTCAAATGAAAAATTTCAATCTAAGCTTTCACAGCCCTCTGAACTGAACTAGCCATAGCCTCTTTCATCAACAATGGTCTCCTTTTGCTCCCTTCTTCTGAGGTTTCACTGTCTGATTCAAACAGCTGTTAGTCCTTTATGAGACTTTTCTTCCCACACAGCTCAGCTGTACTCCCAGATCTTTCCAACCATTCTGCCCCAGCTCTGAATCTTTCTCTTGGCTCTCAACTTGCTCCAAAGTCTGCACCTGTGTCTCTGGACCTTGGGATCTCACAGGAACTCGAGAGGAACATTTTATTTTTAATAAATACATCTTAGATTATTTCCCTGCTTCTTTTATTCCATCACATGAAAAAACTAACTGAAACATATTAAAAGAAATATGTTTTAGTACCATGAAGTGACTCTTAAGACTGAGGTAATTAGGTCATTAGTAATTAGGTCATTAAACAAATAGTTTATTTTCGAAACTTTCTAAAGGGTAAGGAAGTTAGAAGAAATACTTCTCTTTTCTTCCATAGCTAGCCAGAGCATCATTCATGCTTACAACTGCATGTTGGTTTTTTCAGATTGTATACAGTATGTAAATTACCTAGTAGTAAGCATGGCCTTTGTCCAAGTAGAAGGTAATTAGGGGACAGCATTCATCTACCCAACTATAGCTATTCTCCCAACCCAAGCTAAGATGTGTCAACTCTCCATTAAAACCCTGGCACTCTCACTTAAGAGTGAGCTTAGATAGAGATGGCAGAGCCACAGACAATAAAATGTGATATGAGAAGTGCTGAAATAGACACCTCAAAATATTTCTCCTATGGGCTTTCAAAAATAGTTGAAAGTCCCATCAACTACTTCTTAAATTTTAGTCCTAATTTTTGATGACTATCAAAACAGCAGATATGAGACTATGAATATACAATTTTGAATTTTACTTATTTGAGAAACCCAACACCGGTGAACTGATTTTTGACTCAAATTTTATCAGGCATTGGAACAACCTGGAAGGATTAAGTTTTTCATTTTTATACTTCTATTGAGGTATAATTGACAAACAATAAATTGACATGTTTAAACTGTGCAATTGTATCTATATTTGTACAGATATGTATAGATATAGATACATATGTATACATGTACATATATATACTTATATATATGTGTGTCTATATATATGGATATATATCCATGAAATTATTATTACGATCAAGGTAATGAATAATATCATTCATCCCCAAAAGTTTCCTCATGCCGTTTTATATTCTCTCCTTCCTGCCCCTTTCTGCCCAGGCCTTTCTACTGCCACTGTCTTCCCAGGCAACCACTCATCTGAATTTTGTCACTATATATTGGTTTGCATTTTCTAGACATTTGTATAAATAGAATCATACAGTATGTACTCTTATGGCCTGGCTTCTTTCACTCAACATGATTATTTTCAGAATGACCCGTGTTATTGCATGCATGAAAAGTTTCTTTTTATTTCTGAAGAACATTCCATTGTACAGATAAACCATATGTGTTTAGCAATTCACCAGTTAATGGACATTTTGTTTACATCTTTTTGCTTTTACAAGTAAAGCTGCTATGAACTTTCACGTACAATTCTTTCCATGATAATAAGTTTTACTTCCCCTGGGTAAATAAAAAGGAGTAGAATGGCTATGTCACATGATAGATTTATGCTTAACTTTTTAAGAAACTGCCAAGTTATTGTACAAAGTAATTATACTATTTTACATTCCTACCAGTAGTGTATGAAATTCCACTGCTCTACATTCTCTCCAGTACTTGATGTGTTCAGTCTTAATATTAGACCTTTGTAATGGATGTGTAGTGGTATTTCATTGTGATTTTATTGTGCACTTACCTAATGAATATCGATGTTTAGTATTTTAATGTATTTATTTGCCAGCAGTAGATTTTTTTTGGTAAAGTGTATGTTCAAATATTTTGCTCATTTTTAAATTTTTTTGAGTTTTACAGGGTTTTTTAATATGTTTTAGATATAAATCCTTTAACAGATATGTGACTTGCAAACACTCTCTCCCAGTCTGTGACTTGTATTTTGATTCTCTTAATAGCATTTTTCTAAGAGCTGTCATTGTTCATTGTGATGAAGTTCAATTTATCAAGTTTTTTTTTTTTTTATGGATCATGTCTTTGGCTTTGTATCTAGGAAATCTTCACTTAACCCAATGTCTCCCATGTTTTCTTCTATAAATTATAAAATTTTAGGTTTTATACTTTGCTTTATTCTCCATTTTGAGTTAATTTTTATACATGGTGTGAGGTAGACATTGAAGTATTTATGGGTTTTTTTGCATAAGGATAGTTGGGACTCTTAGGCAACATTTATTGAATAGACTATCCATTCATTGAATTATCTTTGTCAAAAATCAATTAACTATACATATGTAAGTCTATTTCTGGACTTATTTTTTTTTATCCCGATGCCAGTATCACACTGTTTCCATTACTATTGTTATATAAAAATTATTGAAGTCAGATAGTGTAAGTCCTCCAACTTTGCTCCTCCTTCTCAAAGTTGTTTTGACTATTCCAGGTTGTTTGCATTTTAATATGAATTTTAGAATAAGCATGTCAATTTCTATTAAAGAAAAGGCCTTCTGGGGTTTTGATAGTGATCATACTGAATTTATAGATCAATTAAGAAAGACGACATCTGAATAATATTGTCTTCCAAACTATGAACATGTTTTATCTTTCCATTTTTTAGGTTTTGTAAAATTTCTGTCAGCAGTATTTTATAGTTTTCATTGTACTGACCTTAAATATCTTTTGAAGATTATTCTCAAAGAATTTCATATTTTGAATGTTACTGAAATACTATTAAATTTTAATTTCAGTTGGTTCTGAGCATATAGAAATTCAATTGAATTTTGTATATTAATCTTATATCCTGCAAACTTGCTAACCTGCTTATTAACTCTAGTATCTTTTGTAGATTGTGTAGAATTTTCTTTGTGGATGATTATTTTGTCTGCAAACAAAGACAGGATTACTACTTCCTTTTTAATCTTAGCACTTATTAATTTTTTTGTTTTAGTATGCTAGCTAACACTTTCAGTACAATGTTGAATATAAATGGTGAGAGTAAATATCCTTACCTTTTTCCTGATCTTATGAGGAAAGAATTCAGTCTTTCACTCTTAGGGATCATATTATCAGTAGGTTTTTCATAGATGTCCATAGTAGGTTTAAGATGTTTCTTTCTAGTCCTAGTTTGATGAGAATTTTTACTCAGGAATAGATATTGGATTTGTCAAATGTCTTTTTACATCTAATAAGATGATCATATTATTTCTTCTTTTGTCTGATAATTAGATTGATTTTCAAATATTAAACCAACTTTACATTCTCGAGATAAACTATATGTAGCCTTGATGTATTATCATTGTTATACATTGTTGAATTTGATTAAAATTGTTAGGAATTTTTTTATCTATGAGGAATATTGGTACACAGTTTTTTCCCTGTAATGTCTTTGTCTAATTTCAATGTCAGAATAATGCTAACATTGTGGAATATATTGGGAAACTTTCTCTTTTCTTTTTTAATTTTCTGGAAGAGTGTATACAGTACTGGTATTTTTTCTTCCTTAAATGTTTGATGGGATTCCATAGTAAAACCATCTTGGTCAGAAGTTTCCTGTGTGGGAAGGATGTTAACTTCAAATTCGATTACTTTACTCATTATGGGACTATTCAGGTTATCTATTTCTTCTTGAGTAAACTTTAGTAGTTTTGTCTTTCCACATATTTATTCATTTCCTATAAGTTGTTAAATTTATTGACATACTTTTAAGATAATATTCCTTTGTAATCCTTTTATATCTATAAATTCTGTAGTGATGTCACCTCTCTCATCTTACTATTGGCAAATTGTATCTTCACTCTTATTTTCCTGATCAGGCTGGATAAAAGTTTAATTTTATTGATATCAAATAATAACCCTTTGGTTTTATTAATTTTCTCTATGTTTCTTTTTTCATTCTTTAATTTTTGCCCTGGTCTTTATTATTTATATTTCACAACATAAATAATACTTAAATCAGGTTTTATTTGCTCTTATTCTTCTATTTTCTTAAAATGAAACCTGAGGTAATTGATTTGTGTCCTTTATTCTTTCTAATACAGGTAGTTAGTGCCATAAATTTCTCATTTAGTATTGTTTTAACTGCGTTCCACAACTATAAAAAGTATGCTGCATTTTCATTTTCATTCAGTTAATAACACTTTCTAATTTCCACTTGCCTTTTTCTTTGACACACAATATTTTGAAAACTGTGTTTACAATTTCCAAATATTCAAAGATTTTTCAGGTTTTTTTTTATTATTGATGCCTAATTGTGGTCTGGCAACATATGCTGTGTGACTTGAATCCTTTTAAACCTATTGAGTCTTGACTTATGACTCTTGAAAAGAATGTGTACACTGATTTTTTTTTTTTTGCATGGAGTGCTCTATAAGTGTCAATTAGGTTGACCTGGTTGATAGTGTTATTAAGACTTCAGTATTCTTATAGATTTTCTTTTGTCAATTTATCCTAGGAAAATAAAGGAGAGGAATTGAATCCCTTAATAAAATTGTGAATTTGCCTCTATCTCCTTGCTATTCTGTCAATTTTGGTTTTGTGTATTTTGAAGTTGTGTTATTAGGCACATAAACATTTAGGATTATTATGCCCTCCTGAAAAATTCACTCCCTTTATCATTGTGAAATAGTGATCTTATCCCTGGTATTATTTTTATGCTCTGAGTCTTCTGAGTTGTCTGATATAACATAGCCACTCCAGCTTTCATTTTATTAGTATTAGCAGGATAAACTTTTCCCATTTTTTCCCTTGTAATCTATTTGGATCATGATATTTAAATAAGTCTTGATAGGCTGTATATAATTGGGTTTTGCTTTTTTATCCAATCTACAATTCTTTTCCTTCAGTTGGGATTTTTAGGTCAATTACATTTACTATGATTATTGATATGATTGAGTTTAAATCTACCCTCTCACTATTTGTTTTCTTATTGCCCCACCTGATGTTAATTTTTCCTATTTTTCTGCTTTCTTTAGGATTAATTGAGGGTTTTTTTTTAATGATTTCATTTAATCTCCCTTTTGTTCTTAGTAGCTATATTCTTTGCTGTGTAGTTTTAATGGTTGCTTTAGAATATATGGTATAAATTTTTAACTTATCACAGTCTACCTTCAAGTGATATTATGTTAATTCACATATTATATAAGGACCTTATAATAGCATTCTTTCACTGCTCCCCTTTTGGCCTCTGTGCTTTTGTTGTCACACATTTTATCTCTATATATGTTATAAATGGTAAAAATACGCTGATACAATTTATTTAAACAGTTGATGATCTTTTAAAGGGATATAAATATTAAGAAAATAATTTTTATATTTGCCCTTGTTGTTACCATTTCCAGAGCTCTTAGTGTCTTTGTGTGAGTCCAGCTTGTGATTCATTCAAATCTGAGATTTTGACTATTAAAAATATTTTTTTCGGGGCTTCCCTGGTGGCGCAGTGGTTGAGAGTCCGCCTGCCGATGCAGGGGACGCAGGTTCGTGCCCCGGTCCGGGAGGATCCCACGTGCCGCCGAGCGGCTGGGTCCGTGAGCCGTGGCCGCTGAGCCTGCGCGTCCGGAGCCTGCGCTCCGCAACGGGAGAGGCCGCGACAGTGAGAGCCCCGCGTACCGCAAAAAATTAAAAATTAAAAATTAAAAAAATTTAAAAAATAAACATTACAAATGGCCCCCATTTATGCCAGGCACCAGGCTGGTGCTCAGGAGACCTGAGAGGGGCCCCGCGTACCGAAAAAAAAAAAAAAAAAAAAAAAAATATTTTTTTCTTTGTTGGAATTCTCTTTTGGTACAAATTACTTAATTATTTACAAAGTACTAAAATGTTTTCTTCTGAAGTCATTTTGCATCTATTTTCCTCAGCATGGCTTCCCAAAACAGACATTATTTTCAAAGTGTCTTATTTCTAAGTATTTTCTTCTCAACTAGCCCTACTTTAGATTTCCTTATAAAATTCATGAGGGAAATCATACTCATAAAATTAGAGGGGAACTCTTAAACAGGAAACTCACAAGCCTATTTCCAGTTCTCTCCTAAATGTCACAAGACCACAACAAATGGGAAATACTTCAAAGATTCATTGTGAAATGCCCTAAGGAATCAAGTCAGTAAGTAGTGATGTTATGTGTTCCCCTGCTTAGCTCCAGGTTAACTCGCATCTTTCTTCTGGGTCTGTACTTTGCCCATGTTTTTGAAATGAAGTTCTTGTGTCAGATTACAAGTTTCCTCCCTGGGCAGACTTTGTTGTGTCTGTGTTGTATCATAGCTAATATTTAAATTCTTTCTGACTCTATAGTACCCAGTCAATTAAAAATAGTATATAAGTCATGGTAACATAAAATATAGACTGTGCAACTTTGGAGTAATAAGGGCCCTAAGGAATGCAGAAAGAAGAGCTGTGCTCTAGAGCAGGGGTCCCTAAACTCCAGGCCGCGGACCCCTACCAGTCCGTGGCCTGTTAGGAACTGGGCCACACAGCAGGCCGTGAGGTGGGCGAGCGAGGGAAGCTTCACCTGCCGCTCCCCATCGCTCATATTACCGCCTGAACCATCGCCCAACCACCCGTCTGTGGAAAAATTGTCTTCCGTGAAACCGGTCCCTGGTGCCAAAAAGTTGAGGACCACTGCTCTAGAACAATAAAATTAGGATGCAACAAGTGTTTCATGTGACTGATGATCAGGAGAGGCAGAATGTGGGTATTAAGTCATGGAGACAAAAAAAATAAACAGTAGTTCCAAATGTGAACACTGATTAAAAGTTACTAAAGCAAAAGTTTCAAAATGTAGGTATTAATTTACGATCAATCTGCTTTTCACAAGGTTAGTGGAGTATGTTTCTTGGTGAGAAGATGCTGAGATTTATTCATTTAAATATGATTAATAATGCTCCTGAGTAATGCAAGAGAAGTCAGTCAGAATCTAGTCAGAGTACATGTAGCCAGCCAATGCCCCCTCACAACCAAATCACATATTTATTAAACATTTGCTTTCCTGGGCATTTTGCTGTGTCCCAAGTGATACAAAAATTAGTGATACCTGTTCCTATCCTAAAATATAGTATAGCTTAGTGAATAAAATCAAGAAGGTTTTATAAACATAGTAGGAGTTAAATGTTTGTCAAAAACATTAGTCAATTTTAATGCAATATAAATTTTGATCAATATTATATCAGAAGATCTATGGGGAAAAGAAACTTATAGAGATTTATTCCAAATGAAAGCACTGAAGAAAATTTCCTTAAGAATCTTTAAGTGTGGGATGAGGCAGATGAGGCAGTAGGTTAGTCTCTTTAGGAGAAAGGGAAACGCCTACCATTCGCAGCCTATCATTGTGTTGTGGGCACACTCTCTTGTATAGAATAGCAAGAACAAAAGTACCACAATGAGAACATGAAGAACAGTTTCTAGGAATGAGAAAATCTCAGTTGGAACTCTTTGAGACATAATAAAGTTAATAAAGCTCGAATGATTGATTACAGCTGAATAGTAGTAGACTATGAATTTAAGATTAAAATATTGAGCCTCTGCTGTAAAGAAGCTTGTATAAATACAGATAAATAAGGATAAATTGAGAAGAAGAAACAAGTTGGCTAAGTTGTTAGAAGGAACCATAGAAGTGTACATGTAGGACCAGGAATAGAGCTTGTTCCCTCCAACCAAACAGGACAAAAATTCATAATTCATTGGCTAAAGCACTCAGAAGATTCTTGTCTCCCTAATGGAGAACAATTAGGTCTAGATTAAATGCTGCTCTGGCTTTTGTTAACAAATTTTAGTAAGAAGACCCACAAGAAACAAATCGTTTCTAAGTAGCTTAACTGTAACCTAGAGCAAATCTCAGGATATATGTAAGAATACAAAAATATCCAGCACCCAACAAGATAAAAGTCATAGTATGAATAAAATTATCATGTCAAAGATTATCATGTTTATTTTAAAAGTTTTAAAAGAAGTTGCTGTTTTTGACAATTATCATTCATATAGAATTTTATTTTATGCTGACTTCTTTTTAAAATGTGTTTAAAGTCTTAAATTCTTCTGGAATTAGTGACAGTTCTTTTAGCAAGTCTCATTTCTCCTTTTCTTTATAATGTCATTCATTGCTCTAGTCCTTCTGTCCAAAAATTCCTCTTTAGGGTATTCCATTACTTCTCAAGAGTTTTTTAAAATTTTTTTCCTGTAAATAACACTTCCTGTCTTACTAATTTCACATGGTAACTTGTTATTATTTAGTTGTCTAACTGACAGAATGATATAGTAGAAGTTATGATAGTCTCATGCCCACATCAAACACAAATTCCATTCCTAAAGCAATTGACCCAACACAGTGGTTCCCAAACTGGGCTGCACGCCAGAATCACCTGGAGAACCTCTTACAATATGTAGATACCCAGACTCCACTCCAGATCAATTAAATCAGAATATTTAGGAGTTGGGGTATCATATTTTTTAAAGCTCCAAAGTGATGTCCAATCCAGGTTAAGAACCACTGAGCCCTAACTTCTCTAGTTCTCAATTCAGGATAATGGAAGTGATAATACCTTGTTCACTTATCTCATAAGCATCAAAAGATAGAATATATGAAAATATATCATGCCTCAAAACATTTAAAAGCCTTTCTCATGTCTTATTTCTTAAAAAAACAAAAAAACAAAAAAAACTTTGGGAATAAGTCATTCCTCTATTTGATAAAAGACAGGAATCTTCCTCCTATCTTCTAAAAACATTCAAGTATATCCAAGAATAGCCAAACCAGTGATTCTTGACCTTTGGGTAGTGGCAGGGAGATCAATAGATTGGACAGGCAATAAGAAGATTGGACAGCAGAGATTCAGTTTAGAATCTGAGAAAAACTATGGATACCCTTTCAAGAAAAATACATGGACACACATAACAAACCTTGGCCTATGTTTCCAGGGTATTTATAAATGCCCTGAAGCCCACTGTGGTGCAGAATAAAAACCTCTACACTGAATTCCAAAGTTGTGAATGCAATTCTTGTTTTGTTCTCTTTGCTTCCTAAAGGCCTAAACACCTGAAGCCAAGTGTTAAGACTTCCGGGAATTTTTTCATGCTTATTTTATGGTTATTGGAATGTCACTCTTACTAAGCTATTCATAGAATGCCTCCCTCTCTGGTAAACAAGCTCATTCCTGATGAAAATAATAAGCTTTCTTTCTCATCAGACAGGACGAACAGGAGATGATCTGTGAACACAGCACTTTGCATCTAGGGATTCCTTCAAGCTCTAGTCTTGCAGTTTGTGCTGTTTTAAGTAGAGCTCTAATCAGTGAGGAGAAAGAGTAATTCACCATACAGAAGCTTGCCCTCTGCCTTCTCCAGTCATTAGGAGAAAAGAACACCATGCAGGCAGTTCTTTCAGAAGAAACAACTAACAGTAGCTCATTCCCTCTCCCCCAAGACTAGCAGCAATGTGAACCATGTGTTGGCAGAGCTATACACATTTATGACAAGCTGTTCACTCACTTTAATAACTACTGCTCTTTACTCATGGTTAAAATTTGTCATTTTCATATATGCTCTTTAGATTTTTCTATCATGCCAATGAGTGTCACATCACCAGTCTTAACCTCTTTTCAATCTTGTGTTTAGTGCAATAGGAGACACTTTTATGGCTTTTATCTCACTTAATAAAGCATTCCTGTCTTCAAGCAACTTTCTGAATTTAACTCTTGCTTATGTCCAATTAAGTATTTTCTTTTCTAAAAGTGTCTCCTTCAAAATAGTAAAACATATATCAAAACCCAATAGCATGAGATGAATTATGTTAACAATCTGGTATTCAAGGCCAGATAGAGCTAGTGGTGTGCTGGTAAATGTTTGACAACCAGCTTTCTGGACCAAACAATTTTAGCCCTGAATGGTAGCATTTGACAGTTTCCATGTTGTAAATACTCCCTCCATCTTGGCTGATTTTAAGCTACCAAAATGATGTCAGCTGTCTAATAAAATTTTCAAAAATGTAACAGTTAGCTGTCTCAAGGCAATATCAGCCAACTCTAGCACACCACTGTATTAATCTCATCTAATGTCCCACCTTATCTTCCCATATTTGCTTGAAGAACTCTTCCCTTTTTTCCCCCCAAGAATTCCATGGAATTCTTTTGCCCATTCTGCTTTGCCCATTCCACTTACTCAACTGGAAAACACTTGCCTCATCACCAGTCATTATCCTAACTACCCTTCAAAGATGTCCTCATGGGACATATCTTCCAAGGCATTGTTTTATGCTTCCAGGTGAGTTAAAATCCTCTCTACTCTGATATCACCTTACATTTTATGTTACATTTCATTATCCACTTGCATTAATTTTATTGGTACAAATCTTATTTTCCCTAAATGCTGTGTACACTTTGAGAGCAGGATCCATGTCTAATTAATCTGCATAGTTCTTAAAATACTTAGAAAAGTGTTTTGTTCATAATAGATGCAACATGTATATTTGTTAATTATACATAAATATGAAAAATTTTAGCTGATGTAAGACATGGTAAGAAAATACAATGATGCTATTTTTGAACTTCAAATATAAGCTAAAAGTTTGAAGTTTAACTATATCAGATAAATTAATAGTAGTACAATTGAAGCCAAATGAATCCTGGTTAGTATAATAGGCTTTTGCTAGTTAATAAAACTAAAACTGTGTTGTTATACTGTCTAACTAGAAAAATAATAATAAAACCTACTCAATTTTTAAAATATAAAACTTTGATATAAAAAATATCAATGTGAAAACTGAGAAGCACAAAAATGAAAGTAGTCAACACAAAATACAATAAATATACTAAAGAGCTCTTGAATAATGGGTCTTTTCAATTTTATTTTGTTATATACAAAATAATATTTAAATAGATTATACATAAATATTTATATAAATTATATATTTCCTGAAATTTCTATTTCAACAATTAAGATGTGTAATATATTTGTGGGAGAGGATATATAATTTTGTCAAAAAGTTCAAGTTAAATTCAACTGAATTTTAGAAAGTCAACTTACGTGGAAAACTCTTATATTTTTAGTAATAAGTTATTAGTATAAAAGTTAACCTATTATCTTGCTTCTGCTCTTTTTACTTCTTCTGTCCTAACTTTGACCAAATTATTTCTTCATATTTGTGTTATATTTGCTGAGATCAAAGTTAAAACTCTTACCAAACTCAAGTCAAATCAATTTTACTCCTTCATTTTGAACTTATCATGACAAGAGTTTAGAATGATGGCACTGGCTAATTTGGAAAATAATTTTCCACCATAACAACCATTTCAGAAGGGGTTATTTACAATGTTTGAAATGTCCTTATGAAACATATCTTGTATACACTTTTGGCATTTCCAATAATCTCTTTTGCATAGCTTATTAAAGGAACATTTCAACAATCTAGTAGATATCTGGGCATCTGAATCATTTATTGGTTTGCATTTATCTAGTGAAAAATTGCTTACAGTTTTAATGTATTCATTGCATTATATTTGCTCTTCCTCTTTTGGATTTACCATCTTTGAAATTCAATGGCCTTTTTTCTTCTTTAAAATATTTTTTCCAGTTTTCTTGAGATATAATTGGCATATAGTATTATATGTCTCAGGTATACAACACAATGATTTAATGTATGTATATATTACAATATGATTACCACAGTAAGTTTGATTAACATCCATCACCTCATATAGTCACAATTTTATTTTTTCCTTGTGAGGGGAAATTTTTTTTTTTTTTTTTTGGTACGCGGGCCTCTCACTGTTGTGGCCTCTCCAGTTGCAGAGCACAGTCTCCGGATGCGCAGGCTCAGCGGCCATGGCTCACGGGCCCAGCTGCTCCGTGGCATGTGGGATCTTCCCGGACCAGGGCACGAACCCGTGTCCCCTGCATCGGCAGGCGGATTCTCAACCACTGCGCCACCAGGGAAGCCCGAGGGGAACTTTTAAGATCTACTCTCTTAGCAACCTTTTTTTTAACAAGTGAATTATGTATGTCTTTATTTTGTTACTCATCTAGGTTTTGCAAGACCATCAACCAAACACGTCCTACATAATAAAATTTGTGTCTTCGATATTTTGCAGTCATATAAAAATCACAGCTTTACACATATTTAAAATTTTTGTTGTGAGGTAAATTTATCAAGGTAGGAGGATAGAACATGTTTTATTTCACAGTTTAGATAAATTTATCAAGGTAGGAGGATAGAACATGTTCTATTTCACAGTTTATTGGTTTGATTTATTGCTTCCTACTATTTAGACATTCAGAAAGTGGAGCTCCACTTGTGATATTGCCCTGGGACCCACACACATTGCGGTTGGGCCTGTTACTATGGAGACTGAGGGAACTGCGAGTGTTTTGAATCTGCATACCAAAGGAGGAGCAGCCCAGCCTACCAAGTATTCTGATATTTTTATCAGGCCTAGCCTTAAATCTAAGAACAAGAGATAGAAATAGCATCAAGTCAGGTTAGAAATTTCCCAATAATAGTGCTAAACGTTGTCCTGTCTTGGAAAAGACCACCCTGCCAGACTGCTAGCTGTAAGTGGAGGGATTCAGAAAATGCAGGGTCATGGCAGGGTGAAGATCCTGGGGAAGCTTACAGGGCTCAAAGGGTCATTTGTTCTACTGACTAGAGCGTGAAATCAATGCACTTTGCAGTCCCACTCTGGAGGAAATGCAGTGACCTCTCCAGTGGGACCCCATCCTAGTCCCTAGTACAATGTTCTACTACTCTGATTATGGAAGGGTCCAGACAACATAACTCAGTCTGTCCTGGAGCTCCCACCTCTGATTAGCAATGAACCAAGGCTCCTCCAGAGTATATCTACAGAAAACTGAAGACAAAACATGGAGGCCATCTGCCCAGGTTAATAATATAACCTTCAAGGTATTCAAGTTGGCACTGTAAATCATCTGAGTAAAGATGAAACCTCAGAGCACACAGAAAGTAAGCTAGGTTCTACTTCCAGTTTCTATACTAACTAGCTGTGTAACCTTGGATGATTTCTTTTTTTTCTTTTTACATCTCTGTTCATTTATTTTTTTAATATATTTGTATATTGGAAAATGATCACCAAAATAAGTCTAGTTAACATCTGTCATGATACACAGTTAGGGAATTTTTTTTCTTATGATGAGAACTTTTAAGATCTACTCTCTTAGCAACTTTCAGATATGCAATCCAGTATTATTTACTATAGTCACCATGCTGTGAATTACATCCCCAGGACTTACTTATTTTATAACTGGAAGTTTGTACCTTCACACTCCCTTTACCCATTTCACCCACACCACACCCCCTGCCTCTAGCAACCACCAATCTCTTTTCAGTGTTCATGAGCTTGTTCAGTTGGGTTTCTGTTGGTTTTTTTTAAGCCTAGATATTATTGAGATTGTATGATATTTGTCTTTCTCTGTCAGACTTATTTCCCTTATTATAATGCCCTCATGGTCCATCGATGTTGTCCCAACAGGATTGCCTTCTTTTGATGGCTGAAGAATATTCCATTGTATACACACACACACCACACACACACACACACACACACACACACACACACACACCACATTTTCTTTATCCATTCATCTGCCTATGGACACTTAAATTGTTTCCATGGCTTAGGTACTGCAAATAAAGCTACAATGAACATGGGGGTGTAGATATATTTTCGAGTTAGTGTTTTCATTTTTTCAGATAAATACCCAAAAGTGGAATTGCTGGATCATATGATACTCCTATTTTTAATTTTTTGAGGCACCTCCATACTGTTTTCCATAGTGGCTGTATCAATTCACATTTCCACCAATTAAAGCACAAGGGTTTCCTTTACTCTACACCCTCCCCCACACTTGTTACCTCTTGTCTTTTTCATGCTAACCATTCTCACAGTTGTGAGGTACTATCTCATTATGGTTTTGATTTTCATTTCCCTGATGATCTGTATGGAAAAATGTCTCCTCAGACACTCTGCCCATTTTTTAATTGGATTGTGGAGGGCAGGGAGTTGTTTCATTTTGTTTATTTTTTGCTATTAAGTTGTATGTGTTCTTTGTATATTTTGGATATTAACCTCTTACCAGATAAATGCTTTGCAAATATTTTCTCCCATTCAGTGTGTTGCCTTTTCATTTTGTTGATGGTTTGCTTTGCTGTGCATAAATACTTTAGTTTGTTGTAGTCTCACTAGTTTATTTTTGCTTTTGTTGTCTTAGCTTTTGGTGTCAGATCCAAGAAAAAAAACTCATCATCAAAAAAAATTATCACCAAAACTGATAGCAACAAGCTTATTGCCTAAGTTTTCTTCTAAAAGTTTTATGGTTTCAGGTCTTACATTCAAGCCTTTAATCCATTTTAAGTTAATTTAGTCACCAGTATCATTCTTCTGTTTGTGGCTGTCTAGTTTCCCTATTTATTGAAGAACCTGTCCTTTCCCCATTGTATATTCTTGCCTCATTTGTCATAAATTAATTGACAATATATTCATGTGTTTATTTCTAGGCTCTCTATTCTGGTCCATCTATTTTTATGCTAATACCATACTCTTTTGATTACTGTAGCTTTGTAATATAGTTTGAAATCAGGGCATGTGATACCTCCAGCATTGTTGTTCTTTCTCAAGATTGCTTTGGCTATGTGGGATCTTTAGTGTTTCATTACAAATTTTAGGATTGTTTGTTCTATTACTGTGAAAAATACCATTGGAATTTTGATGGAGAGATTTTATTGAATCAGTAGATTGCTTTGGATAGTATAGACATTTAAGCAATGCGAATTCTTCCAATCCATGAGCATGAAACATCTTTCCATTTATTTATGTCTTTAATTTCTATCATTAATGTCTTGTGGTTTTCAATATGCAGATCTTTTACCTCCTTGATTAAATTCATTTCTAGGTATTTTATTCTCTTTGCTGCAATTATAAATGGGATTGTTCTCTTAATTTCTCTTTCTGATAGTTTGTTATTAGTGTATAGAAATGTGACAGATTATTGTGTATTGACATTGTATCCTGCAACTTTACTGAATTCCTTTATTAGTTCTAACAGTTTTTGATGGATTCTTTAGGGCTTTCTATATATAATGTCATGTCATCTACAAATAGTGACAATTTTACTTCTTCCTTTCCAATTTGGATGCCTTTTATTTCTTTTTCTTGCCCAACTGCTCTGGCTAGGACTTTCAATAGTATGTTGAATAAAAGTGGTGAGAGTGGGCATCCTTGTCTTCTTCTGGAACAGCTTTTCACTGTCGAGTATGATGTTAACTGTGAGCCTGTCATATGTGGCCTTCATTATGTTGAAGTATATTCAGTCTATACCCACTTGGTTGAGAGTTTTTATCATAAATGGATGTTGAACTTTGTCAAAAACTTTTTCTGCATCTATTGAAATAATCTTATAATTTTTATCCTTCATTTTGGTAATGTGGTGTATCACAATGACTGATTTGGAGATGTTGAACCATCCTTACATCCCTGTGATAAATCTCACTTGATCATGGTTTATGATCTTTATAATGTATTGTTGAATTCAATTTACTAGTATTTTTTGAGGATTTTTGCATCTATGTTTATCAGGGATATTGGCCTATAATTTCCTTTTGCTGTGGCGCCCTGTCTGGTTTTGATATAAGGGTAATGCTGGCCTAGTAAGGTGAGTTTGGAAGTGTTCCTTCTCTTCTGTTTTTTGGAAGAGTTAGAGAAGGATTGGTATTTATTCTTTATTGAAAGTTTGGTAGAATTCACCAGTGATGTCATCTGGTTCTGGAGTTTTGTTTGTTGGGAGGCTAATTGAAGCATAGTTAATTTACAGTGCTGTGTTATTTCTGGTGTATAGCAAAATGATTCAGTTATACATATATTTATATACTTTTTCAGATTCTCTTTCCATATAAGTTATTACAAAATACTGAGTATAGTTCCCTGTGCCATGCAGTAGGTCCTTCTTGTTTATCTATATTATATATAGTAGTGTGTATATGTTATTCCTAAATTCCTAATTTATCTCTCCCACCCTTTCCCCTTTGATAACTATAATTTTGTTTTCTATGTCTGAGTCTGTTTCTGTTTGTAAATAAGTTTATTTGTATTATTATTTAGATTCCACATATAAGTGATATCACAATATTTGTCTTTATCTGACTTACTTCACTCAGTCTGATAATCTCTAGGTCCATCCATGTTGCTGCAAATGGCAATATTTCATTCTTTTTTATGGCTGAGTAATATTCCATTGTATATAGATATATATTGGGTGGGCCAAAAAGTGCCTTCGATTTTTTAAGCAAAAGACACACATTTCATTTTCAACAAGAACTTTACTGAACAACTTATTCACCCTTTTGTTCCACTACCTTCTGCCATTTTTCGGGCCACTTCATAATTCCATCTTCCCAAAACTTTTTATCTTTTTGAACAAAGAACTCTTCCAGGTGCCTTTTACAGTCTTCCAGGGAGTTGAAATTTTTTCCACTAAGAGAATTTTGTAGAGACCAAAATAAATGGAAATCTGAAGGTGCAATGTCTGGTGAAGACAGCAGATAAATCAGAACTTCCCAGCCAAGCTGTAACAATTTTTGCCTGGTCATCAAAGAAACATGCGGTCTTGCGTTATCCTGACAGAAGATTATGCATTTTCTGTTGACTAATTCTGGATGTTTTTTGTTGAGTGCCACTTTCAGTTGGTCTAATTGGGAGCAGTACTTGTTGAAATTAATTGGTTTTCTGGAAGGAGCTCATAATAGAGGACTCCCTTCCAATCCCACCATATACACAACATCACCTTCTTTGGATGAAGACCAGACTTTGGTGTGGTTAGTGGTGGTTCATTTCACTTGCCCCATTATCTCTCCCATTCCACATTGTTGTCAGTATCCACTTTTCATCACCCATCACAATTTGTTTTAAAAACAGAATGTTTTCATTACGTTTCAGTAGAGAATTGCATGTAGAAATATGGTCAAGAAGGTTTTTCTCACTTAACTTATGTGGAACCCAAATGTCAAAACGATTCACATAACCAAGTGGGTGCAAACGATTTTCAATGCTTGATTTGGATATTTTGGATATTTTGAGTATGTTGCCTGTCCCAGTATGTGGTATAACGTATAACGTTGAATATTCTCCATTATTGTTTCAATTTGATCGCTATCAATTTCAACTGATCTACCTGACCGTGGAGCGTTGTCCAGTGAGAAATCTCCAGCATGAAACTTGGCAAACCACTTTTCACACTTCGATCAGCCATAGCACCTTCTCCATATACTGCACAAATCTTTTTGTGTGTTTCAGTGTCGTTTTTACATTTCTTCAAATAGCAAAGCATCATATGCTGAAAATGTTGCTTTTTTTCTTCCATCTTCAGTATTAAAATGGCTACACAAAAATACACCAATTTTGATGGGTTTTTTTGTTTGTTTTTGTTGTTGTTGTTGTTTTGTGGTACAGGGGCCTCTCACTGTTGTGGCGTCTCCCGTTGCGGAGCACAGACTCCAAACGTGCAGGCTCAGCGGCCATGGCTCACGGGCCCAGACACTCCGCGGACCGGGGCACAAACCCGTGTCCCCTGCATCGGCAGGCAGACTCTCAACCACTGCACCACCAGGGAAGCCCTTGATGTCTTTTTTTAAATGCACATTGATATGACAGCTGTCACCTACAATCTAACAAAATTGTTTCGAATGAAGTTAAAGACAACTAAGTGCTACTAGAGCCATCTTATGGAAAAAAACAAATGAACCTTTGGGCTCCCTATGTGTGTGTGTGTGTGTGTGTGTGTGTGTGTGTGTGTGTGTGTGTGCACGCACCACATCTTCTTTATCTATTCATCCATTGATGGGCACTTCAGGTTTTGTCCATATCTTGGCTATTGTAAATAATGCTGAATGAACATAGGGGCGCATATATCTTTTTGATTAATCAAGAACAAAAAAACCTACTTGTGCATTTTTGTACTTCTTCTTATGAACTATGTCATTTCAAACATATACACCTTTGTTTATATTGGCCTCTGCCTAAAAGAATCTCTACAAACACACCTTCATTTCCTTCTGTCTGGTAACACGTACTCAGATCACTTTCTGTAGAAATCCTTTCCCTCCTCCTACAACTGAATGACCACTTAATATCTCCACCATATCCTCTTCACATACATTTGCAGTAGGTTTTATTCTTTTTTTACATGTTTACTTCCCACACACACTGACCATATAAGATCATAAATGCTTAAAAGGCAGATATATTATTTATCCTTGTTTATACTAAGTCTATTAATTCTAAAACAGTGTTTCATAGGTGCTCTGTAAATGTTACTGGGTAAATATATATATAACTTCATAATTTTTCAAACACATCATCACATTTTGACCTTTCTATTATACAGGTAACTAGGGAAGATGTTTTTCCTATTGACAGTTAAAGAAATGAAGGCTCAAAGTGTTGTCTCCTGTCCAAGGTCCCAGAGTTAACATGAAGCATTTCACAGTTCCCCCAGTGCTCTGTCTCACAAACACACACACACAAAAATTATTTCTCATTGTTCTAAACCAACTCTCACTGTAGGGTTACATACATTTTTGAAATTGTATTTCTTTTAATTGCAAATGGTTTTGGCACAGCTTATGTATATTATCTCCTACATACATTTGGATTTGGAAACATATCTTTTAACCCTACATTTAAAGTAAGCCTTGTGAGATCCCACCAGTCACATGAGCTTGAACTAATCTCCACGTAGCATTGCACATTACATTATCTCACAATGGGAAGAATGTGTACTCCAACCCAAAATGCCTCATTTACTTTGTTTTGACTTTTGGAGTGTTTAGAATTTTCAACAGATGGTTTAATGCCTCTTTGTTTACACTCTAAATTGAATTCCATGTGCCGTATAAGAGAAAAGAGATCCCAAAATATGGCAGTCAGATTTACTAACAGACACAGTACAAAATGACAAAGAGGTTCACGTTCCTGAATCAGAGCATAAGCTTTGACCAAAGACCTTGTGTTAAGTAATGAAGATTGGTTTTAGCAAGTGATAATTCAGAAAAGAAATATCTCCACATATGAAAGCCATTTCATTCTAGAGGTGGAAGTTAAACTGTGCTTCAGTCAAACGTGTGTTATAATGACCTTTACTGATTGTGCTGGGCACACACGTGAGAAGACCATTAGCAAAAGTTCCTTATGACAGTTCTCTCCTTGAAACTGGGTGTAGTTTGCCCCATGAGAATGAACTGAAGAGATAAATAGCAAATCTTGTATTGCTGATTTAAGTAATATACTGTAGATCTGTGTTAAAGGCAAATTCCCAACTAACACCCCAAGATCACCAAAAGTATTTAGTTATCTGAAATTTAAGGCTGAAAAATATTCTTAAACACAAACTAAAACATTTAGTATGAAAGGGCTCATTCCTTATTTTCTCTTTTTAAATATTTTTTTCTCTGCTTAAACCCTACCCTGAGATGTGCAACTGATAATGGGAAAGAGAAAAAGTAAAAAAGCAAAAAGTGTGGACAGATGTGCCTCAACTGAAGAAAAGCCAATTCAAAAAAAGTCTACAGATGGGAAAGCATTCAAAAGAGGTGAATTAGAGGACTTGATTTACTTTACAAGTGAACTTTCAAAGAATTTATCTTCAAACAACTATGCCTCCAGTAGATTTAAACACAAAGTTCCAATGACCTAGATTTTTTTTTATATAGGAATATATTCATTGAATAACATGAAATCCATAGAGAATATGGGCAAAATAGCAAGATGAACAGCAACAATATTCAGAAGATATTATAAATTTTATGGACATGAATTGCTAGTGCTCCCCCATGTTTCTGTAGCTTATTTGCCACAAGATGAAATCATATTACAAAAAAAAAACTATTCAAAAAATCTCTCAGTTGAAACAGATTAGATAATAAAGAAGTGTAAATGCAAAATAAGAAGAAAATGTTTGCACTTAAGAATTTCCTTAAACAAGTGACCCCCAGTCCCATGGTCTTAGTAAGAGAAATTAAAACCCATGTTAAGATGCTTGGCCTTTAAAATAAAACAGAAACAGAAAAATTACCAACCCCCCACCTTATCCCTAAAGCCTTAGTTTCTTGAAAAATATTTCCAAAAAAGCGATGAAATAAATACTAAACTGAAATAAAATTAGTAGTCTGTATATCTGCTTCTCTTCTTTCTCCTTTCCCTCCAGTCTCAGAAACTGTACTTCCAAATGAAGCCTAGATCATGTATTTTGTGCCCTTTGTCTTCTATCAGATTCTCCCCCAGTACCTCAACTTAATTACTGTCTCTCATATACTAAATAATAAAACCCTTCCCTAAACCCTGATTTATCTTCATAACTACTGCACTTTCTTTTATAACTGCTGAACAT
>NW_006786277.1:335615-339777 GCF_000442215.2 Lipotes vexillifer | reverse complement strand
TGCTGAACCTTCTTCTTACCTTTATCCAGAGATCAGTAAACTATGACCAGCAGCCTAAATTCTACCTTCCATCTGTTTTTGTAAATAAAGTCTTATTGTAACACAGCCTGGGCCATTTTTTTAATGGATTTTCTATGGCTGATTTCACACAAAAATGGCTGAGTTGAGTCATTTCAATGGGGACCTAGTAGCCCACAAAGCCTAAAATATTTTCTATCTAGTCCTTCATAGGAAAGGCTTGAGACCTTAGAAATCAAGCATCCTGAAAGAATAGTCTACACTAGTCCTACTTCTTTACCTCTCATCAATCTTCAACCCACTGTGCCCTGGCTTCCACCACAACACTTCAAAGGTAACACTACATTAAAAAGGTACCACCACCCTCCTTGAAACTCTCCAAAACACTAAATGCTCTTGTTTCTCAATCTAATTTTTAAGTACTCTTTTATCTCTGGCTTCTCTTATGTTTCTCATTCCTCAGTGTCATTAATTTTTGCATTTTTTTTTCTGTTGCTCTCTTCTTTTTGTGTATCTAATTCTAGTCAATCTTATCTACTTTAATGCCTTCAATTGCTGAGTCTATGTGGACAGTTTTCAAATTAACTCTCAGCCCTGATCTGTCTCCCAAGCTCAACTGTGGTTAAGTCAACAGGACACTGAACATCACATGGAAAATTCTAAATGTCAAAACCAGAACCTTTTATTCTCTTGTAATCCCTAGTTCTTCTTAATGGTACTACTAATCTCCTAGTTCCCAAGCCTGGAAATTTTGGAAGTATCATGTTCTTTCATTCTGACCATCTAAATGCTTACCAAACGCCATGATACTGATCTGCTCTACATTCACAACTGCTTTTACTCCCATTTCTCCTTTCCATTCCCACAGCCCTGTCTCCAGCTTAGACTCTTATATGCTTTCCCGTGGACATTTGTGAGTTTCCTATATGGTCTCCTGCCTCCTCTAATACATTCTATATGTGGCTTCCATACTAGTCTTCCCACAACACAGTTTAGTTCACAGCCCTTTCCTAACACTTTGTGGTTTCTTATTACCTACTAAATGAAGTCCAAAGCCCTTAACTGTATTAGTCAGAGTCCCAGCAGGAAACAGATGACATATTAAAACTGGACCACTGAGGAGAGTTTAGAAAAATTTGACTAAGTGTCGGGGGGAGAATGTAAGGAAAGTAACCAAGTGTAATATAGAAGCTGAAGCCTAGCAAGAATGGAAAATCTCACTGTTCCTAATCCTGAAAACGCAAGATGAAGAAGAAATTAATAGAACTTAGACTTGGTAACATGTGGAAAGGGCTGCTTTACATGTGGCCTTTTGCAGAAGGACTCACCTGTAGAAAAGGAATCCAGGGAATAAACTCCAGACATCTCTCCCTTCCCCCATGCTGATCACCCCGAGTACTTCCTGTTGGCTGAGCCCAAATAGAACCCAGAGACCAGCAGAGAACAATCCACAGAGTGCAGCTTCCTGCGGCAAAGAGTAGAGAAAAGTAGAAAGTGGATTTGGAGGGAAAATATCCAGCATATTATCTTAATATTAAGTGGCTTTCTGATCTATCCTCAGATGACCATTTTACTTTATCCACCACAAGTCCCCTTTATACTTTCTTTAATCAAGACAAACTACTATCTTCTGTAAACATCGAGAGTTTCTTTTGTTTGTGGCTTTTCTCCAAATTTAAAAATTAAATTACATTGTCTTCTCATATCACCAAAAACTTAGATGCCATTAAATGTGAATTTTATCACCATCTAACAGCTCTGCTTCCAAACTTCCCTATCATTCTGGTGGATTGTATTGATGGTGTCAATTCTTCACTGTCCCCATATCTCTGTGGTACCCTTGGGCTCTGATACTGGGCTAGACATGTGACTAGTTTGGGGCGATAGAATAAGGCAGAAGTGGCAGTGTACCATTGCCTGTGTATCTGTTTGTGCTCCTGTGTCTCCACTGTCACCATGAGAAGGACTTGCCTGGGCTTTTATGCTGGTACCAGAAAGAAAATGAGACAAGTGTGGACTGGAGCCAACATGCAGATATGTGATTGGGCCAGCTAAGCCACAGATGCATGATGGAGCCCAGCCAAAATCAGCTGGACCCTGAGATGCATGAAAAATAATTGGTCATTTTTATGCACCACCGGTTTTGAGGTGGTTAGATAATATATGTTCTAACCACCTTTTCTATTGTCTCAGAAACGTCTCTGCTCTTCCCCAGTGTTACCTATCCAGCTCTGTCCTCAATCCCATGTTAACCACTTCTTTTCAAGACATTACACTAGAAAAAAAATCATCTTTGTTTTCTATCTTTATCTTTCTATCTGTCTTTAATGTCTCCTTCTCCACTGGTTATTTTCCCTTTACCTGCAAACATACAAATCTAACCACACAAAAATTAACCTTCTGGACTGTGATAGACAGAAATTCTAGGATGGACTCTAATGACCCATGCTTTTGTGTAATCTTCCATCTGAGTATGGAAGAGACCTGTGAATATAGCAGAATATCATTCCTGTAATCCACTTTTGTTATGTGGTACAGTTGACTTTAAGAAAGGGAAATTATCCTCGGTGGGCATGACCTAATCAGGTGAACTCTAAAAAGGGAAGGAGCTCTTCCATGAAAGCTGGACTTGAAGTGATAAAGATCTAATGCATGAATTCTCTATTACTGGCTCTGAAGATGGAGACGACCACATGGCAAGGAACTGAGAGTGGCCCCTGTCTGACAGCCAGCAAGGAAAGAAAGACCTCAGTCTTACAACCACAAGGAATTGAATTCTGACAACAACCTGAATGAGCTTAGAAGTAGATTCTTCTCCAGAGCACCCAGAAAGAAATGCACCCCAGCCAACACCCTGATTCACACTTGTGAGAAACAGAACAGAGAAATCAGTCAAGCTCTATCTGGCCTCCCGACCTTCAGAGCTGTGAGATAATAAGTATGGCAATTGTTTCAAGCCTCAAAATTGCTGGTAATTTGATATGCATCAATTAAAAATTAATACAACTCTCAACTGTCCCTCTTCAAAGCATAATAATGAAAACTGCTAAAACTTTTATAGACAGCACTTACTAAAGACCAGGTACAATTCTAAGCATTTTACATACAAAATAACACATTTAATCCTCACAACCATGACTATTGTCGTTTTCCAGATGTGAAATTTGAAGTGCAAAGAGGTTAATAACTTGCCCAAGGCCATAGCTACTAAATGCAGAGCACTCTGCATTTCAAACCTAGGCATTCTGGTTTTTGAATCTACTCTTGAAACCATTATATTCCATTCCTCTGCTTCCCCAATTACTATTTATGCATGTACCACCAGATTGCGGATTCTTCCCTCAAAATCCTACTAAACTTTCTCGAGCAGAAACATAGGATCTCACTCATTTTCAAATCCAAATAATACTCCTCATCCACCATCTTAAGTTCCCCATGGCATTTAGCATTGTTTATCACTTTCTCCTCTTTAAAACGCTGTACCTTTCTGATTGTCTTTGTACCCACGGAAATGCTTTGTGTCTGACACCCCTTCCCTTGCTCACCTGGTAAGTGCTGCTGTTACTCATGTTTATTCCTCAGGAATTCCTGGAATGGCCTCAACTTCTTTCCTGACATTAGCTGCCATCTGTTGGCCTGTGACATCCACCTAGCATGTCCTTCTCTCCAGAATTTTAGGTCCACTTTTTCAGTGAGCAATTTAGACAAATATAATTTGATGTCTCGCCCCAAACACAGTATATCCAAGATACATAAAAGTCCCTCTCATCTACCTCAAATGTCACTCACACCTGCATCACTTCCTCTTACACTGTTCCCCAGCCCCTCTCCTCTTGAACCCATGTACTTCCTGTGTTTTCATGATTCTTATTTATTTCACAGAACCTGTTCTACTTGTACGCCCAAATGATGGCTCACTTCAAAACTCCCACAGAATAATTTTCCCAATATGTTTATTCAACTTTTAGATCCTCAGTATCCATTAGGCAGATGTCTATGATACAATCACATAAACTAATTTCTTCAAAAATGATAACTAGCTACCCTTCTCCAGATTAGCTACACCTTAAGCAAATAAAAAACGCAGGGGCCTCCCTGGTGGCGCAGTGGTTGAGAGTCCGCCTGCCGATGCAGGGGATACAGG
>NW_006786277.1:313586-335113 GCF_000442215.2 Lipotes vexillifer | reverse complement strand
GTGAGCCGTGGCCGCTGAGCTTGCGCGTCCGGCAACGGGAAAGGCCACGACAGTGAGAGGCCCACATATCGCAAAAAAAAAAAAAAAACGCAGGCTTCCTATAAAAACCCTGAAGAAAAATGATGCTAAGTTTTAATAGAGTAGAGATGTATTTTGGGAGACAAAGAATCTTTAGTATGTGTTCCTGAAATCAAACCTCAGTGATTTATTTATACCTTGGCTTATCCAACAGCCCAGCAAGACTAAGAACTCTAGAGCTTGGAATTATGCTTCAAATATGCCCAGATCCCAATAACTATTTCTCCATCTGCAAAATGTCCTCACTAAGAATAGGGATCTAAACTGATCTTCTTTATCTTGTTGCCGCCACTATGAAGAATGCTGAGATGAGTTAAACCCAAACTCATCTCTATTGCCACATGGTAATAAAAGTTTGAAATAACTTTTTCCACTTGTAGTTCCAGGGACATCTCTGCCCTCTCTTCTCAAAGTCTGGTATCAAGCCTAAAAGCATATATCTAACTTTTTTAAATGAAATTACTTGAGATGTGGTTCAAATTATTTTCTCAGTCCTCAGATATGCCACTGTGATAAATACAGTGAGGTAATTGCTTTTACTTCTGGCCTTCACCCAGTGCACCCCACATGCTCATCTATACTGCCAAAAGAATAGAATGCACATCCAGTAACAGCGGTCTCTTGATGGCTCAGAATGCTTGGGCTCTGGCTACACATCTTACGTGAGTGCTCTGCCTCAAGACACATAATCAACTGAAACCAATATTGGTGAAAATAGTATTAAAAGTGCAGGAACCAAAATCAGCAAACCATGGAACTAAACTGATGTAAGCACATTAATTCTTTCAAAGCCTCAGGTGACCACTAGGTACATTAAAATATGTTGCCCAGTGAATTAAATGTTAACCAAAGGCTTTCAAAGATAACGGACTCTAAATGACCACTTGACTCTACGAAGTTTCCAGTTCTGTAGGAAGTGGGCCTGAGTAACTACAGGCTAAGGATTTCGATAAATAATCTGTCCTTGGTATAAAATTATAACATTTAGGTTCTTTTTCCACATACCCACACAAACATCTTTTTGTAGTATAGTAAAAAAGGGAGGGAGAAACAACTAAAATAAAAGAAATATATAAGACAAGCCAAGATATTGTAATGGAGGTTGTTTTAACTTAAAATTCAGAAAAAAATACATTTTCTGTGTTGTAATCTAAATGAGGTACTGGATTCTAGTCCTGTATCTATTATTTATAAGCCCTGTGATCTTATCCATAAAATGAGCCTCATCTATTAAAATAGATTGATATTAATAGCTCGCAGACTTATTGGGAGAAAATGAGGTCATAGAAGTGAGAACATTTTAATCCTCTGTAAAGAACTCTACAAATGAGTGGCATTATTATTATTACTGGTTCATCCAAAAGCAGTGTAATCTGGGTGCCTGTCAAAAGGCAAGGACTACAAAACTAAGAACAAGACAAGACTGGAGTGATTATGGCTGTGCAAGTTTGTTTTTTTACATCAGTGGAAAAGATTTTTAAAGTCAGATTTCCTTTCCACTTCTTCAAGGTATAGCTGAATCAAATGGTAATGCAGTAATTAATTCTAATCCATGCTTTTTTTTAAACAGCTTTATTGAGGTATAATTGCTTTACATTATTGTGTTAGTTGCTGCTGTATAACAAAGTGAATCAGCTATACGTATACATATATCCCCATATCTCCTCCCTCTTGCATCTCCCTCCCAGCCTCCCTATCCCACCCCTCTAGGTGGTCACAAAGCACCCAGCTGATCTCCCTGTGCTATGTGGCTGCTTCCCACTAGCTAGCTATTTTACATTTGGTAGTGTATATATGTCCATGCCACTCTCTCACTTCGTCCCAGCTTCCCCTTCCCCCTCCCTGTGTCCTCAACCCCACCCATTAACAGAGAAGCTGCCTAAAACCGTGCTTTATTTTTAAGTTTCTGCCTGAGGTTAATTGTAATAATACTCTTGAATGTGCAGGTAGGAAATTTTGGTTTCTGAGCTGATGTTGCCTGCACACCTCCTTAAACCTCCATTCCTGCCTCCCAGCAACCTACCTCCCACATAAACATCCCCAGCATTAGAAGGGACTAAAATCAGAAGCACTTTCTGTATTCACAGCATCAGTCTGAAACCATCAGCGCCTCTGGGACCTCCCTGATTCAAGTTCAATCCTCATCTTCACAGTTTCACTTTCAACTTGACCTTCAACCCTCCTCGGAACCCATCCTCAATTGTGCTTCAGATTCTTCTCCCCATTTTTTACCTAGATCACCTGTCCTGGTCAATGTGACCTCAGGATCCCTCCATAGCACGTGCCAGTTGTCAACTGCCTTCCTTTCAGGTTCACAAGAGGCTTTGGGGTGAATCTAAGCAGGTCAGCCAAGCTAAATGCATGGTGTTGCTAAGTGATGCTCATGGGTATCATGAGAAAGCTCATCTTATTCAGCCTCACCTACCCCAACTTCTGCTTCCCTGTGCTTTTCCCAGGCCTCCGTATGCACTTGTTGCATACACACTGTCACAGCCAAAGTACACAGGTGGCCACAGAGTTTCCCTCTGTTGACGTGGGCTTTCTGCAAGCTTAACCCCAAGACTGATGTCTCTCTGCCAAAACACTATAAAGCCTCCAAACTAAGGGTGAGGTCATAACTCTCTTCTGTTTCCCTTATGAGATAAACCACATCAAACCTTCCTAACCCGCCCTTTTGGTCTACACTTGTAAGTTACAGCCAGGCTTCTCTCTGCCAGAGGTGCTGGTGTCAGATGCTGGCTCAGGGAGAGTGGATGCTGTAAACTTGCCTCATCAGTAGGCTTTGAGAAATTGCATCAGGGAGCCAGATATGTACTTGCCGCTAGCTTGTTTTTCACAATTATTGTCCTCCTGAGAACATCCAGGATTTCAGCCTCAGAGATAAGACAACTCTGTCTCTCACTGACATGAACTCTGTGCTGACAGTTCAGGGAAAGCAGAGGACAGTACGGATATCCCCTCCACCACCTACTAGTCACCTGAGGCACTGCTTACAAGTAACGGTAAATACCTGAAAATGTAAAGGCCTCATCCTCAGGGAAGGGAACTCTTTTGTTTTAATGATATAAAGACTATCTTTTATTGTGATTTCTATTGTTAACTTGTTGTTTCAACAATCCTGTCACAAGCTTTCTCTTTTTCTTTCCTCCCTTACTGCCTAGGCTTAGGTTCACCATTGTTAAATGTTGCTGTTGTCAGAATAGGGAACCTCCCTGTGCTTTGAACGAGTGAATGTGATCTCTCCCAAATTCACCTCTGATCTGATGTACCAAGTTCGTAACACAGGACTTGAGTACATGAGGTCACTCAGAGACACTTGGACACAAAATGTATACCTCGATGGCTTTCGTAGTTCCAAACTAACAGACCACAGTCCTCCCAGAGATTAAATGCTGCTTCAAATAGTACTGCATGTCCAGAGACTTTTGGTTTTTTATGGAAAGTAATTTGAAGGTCTGGATATATTCCCTGCTTAATACACTGGCTTAGGGCAGAATCTGTTAGTTTAGAGAGAAACCCAGATAAGTATTTAGGTTAGTTAAGGAAGTATGAGAAAGCCTGTAATATTCTCCAATTAATAAAAGAAAATGACAAGGGCTCTTCATTAAGCCAGACTTAGCTGAATTCCCTGATAAGTGTTTATAGAGGTTCTAGAATTCCTTTGCATAATAAATAATATTAATCGAGTTTATCATGTGCTAGACATCGATCTACATGTTTTACATGCATTGCCTCATTTAATCCTCACAAAAATCCTCTGAAGGTACCATAGCAACTCTAATGGGCAGGTACTGCCATTGCCTCATTTTACAGATGAGAAAACTGAGAAATAGGGTTAAGTAAGGAGCCAGCTCACATACTGAGCAAATGTGGAATCAGGATTTAAATTACAGAAAGGCTGAGTCAACAGTTAGACCACCTAACTAAGCCACACCTCTGCTCATTACATCAACTTTCACATTATCCCCTTTGCTAACAGTGGACATACCAGATAGCATAGTTTTTCTTCCATGAGGCCAAAGATAACACACTGTATTCAGAAATATTAATGGTGGGGAATCCAGATTATATCCAGAATCCAATCAGTGAATGCCATGGGTCCTGAAATAAGAGAAATCAATAGCTATGGTTTTATTTTTAGCAAAAATTCGTAAATTCAGTGTTTACCATAGCACCCAGTCAAAATTGCTGTTTTTTTAATATGAAAAAGACATATAACTTCTTTCACTTTACCCCAGCAATATTTAAAAATCACAATCCCTATAGCAAAATATTTTTAATCCCTCATGTTCAAAATATTTCTATATTATTCACCAAGTCTAAGATTACCAGACTGGGGATAGAAGCAGGGCAGTGTATGCCTCTCACACATGCTGACAGGATCATCCCTCAAGAACCCCACTAAAACAATCAAAGGATATTGCTTTCCCTCAGTGACTATCCTCAGAGTTCCTCCTGGAACTGGCCTTCACAAACAAAAGAATGTCTCCCAGGAGTGGTGAATAAGACCCCAAGCAGTCTTCACTCTCTCATCTCATTCTTTTTCTTTTAATTTAATTAATTTTTTAAATTGGAGTATAGTTGATTTACAGTGTTGTGTTAGTTTCTGCTGTACAGCAAAGTGAGTCAGTTATATATACATATACCCACTCTTTTTTAGATTCTATTACCATATAGGTCATTGCAGAGTATTGAATAGAGTTCCCCATGCTATACAGCAGGTTTTTATTCGTTATCTATTTTATATATATTAGTGTGTATATGTCAATCACTATCTCCCAATTTATCCCTCTCCTCCTTCCCCCTTGGTAACCATAAATTTGTTTTCTACATCTGACTCTCACCTCGTTCTTTAAGAGATCCATCACGTGTTGTGAGAAAGGCAGGTAGAACTGGGTGCTTTGTTTGGATGGAAGTGCAAAATTTGATACTTTATGAAATCTTAGAACAATCCTAGGAAAAGAATTATCATATTATGATCCAAAATTATTGGTAATTCTTTTTAAATTATTTGTGGCAAGCTGGTTATGTGCCAGGTACTGGACATACCTAAGAATATGGAAACAAATCCTAAAGAGTATTTTTTATTATATATTATGTATATTAAATATATAAGATATTATATATTTTCATTTTGTTTATGGTTTCCTTCACTGTGCAGAAGCTTTTTAGTTTGGTGTAGTCCCACTTATTTATTTTTGCTTTTGCTTTTTGTGTCAGATTCAAAAATCATCAAAACCTATGTCAAGGATTTTACCGCCTACATTTTCTTTAGAAATTTTATGGTTTCAGGTCTTACATTCAAGTCTTTAATCCACTTTGAGTTAATGTTTCTGTATGGTGTAAAATGGTCCAGTTTCATTCTTTTGCATGTGGCTGTCGAATTTTCCCAGTATCATTTATTCTTTGTCATAAATTAATTGACCATATATGTGTGGGTTTATTTCTAGCCTCTCTATTCTGTTCCACTGATCTGTATGTCTGTTTTATGTCTATACTGTACTGTTTTAATTACTGTAGTTTTGTAATATAGTTTGAAATCATGGAGCATGATGCCATGAATCTTCTTTCTCAAGATTGCTTTGGCTATTCAGTGTCTTTTGTGGTTTCATACAAATTTCATAATTTTTTATTCTATTTCTCTGAAAAATGCCATTAGAACTTTGATGGAGATTGCATTGGATCTATGGATTGCTTTGGGTACACTGAACATTTTAACAACATTGATTCTTCCAATCCATGAGCATGGAAAATCTTTCTATCTATTTGTATTTGGTTTAATTTCGAGCATTTATGTCTTACAGTTTTCAATATACAAGTCTTTCACCACCTTGGTTAAATTCATTGCTAGGTCTTTTTTGAATGCTGTTGTAAATGGGATTGTGTTCTTAATTTCTCTTTCTGAAGGTTTGTTATTAGTTTATGGAAACATGACAGATTTTTGTGTATTGATCTTGTATCCTGCAACTTAATCTATTTATTATTTCTAACAGTTTTTGATGGAGTCTTTAAGGTTTTCTATATAAACTTTCATGTCATCTGCAAATAGTGACAGTTTTATCATATTTTTACAACTAAAATAAGATTGAAATATCAGATGAAGTTGTTCACGAAGTAGGTTAGGTACTATCCCATTCCTGCATGTTTTTATAACCACTTACACTTCACATATCCTATACCTTCTATTATTTATTTTGCTTCCCACTAAACTCTTAAGCAGGGAGCCCTGTTCATCTCTGAGAACTAGACTTAGCACAGTACTCAGCATCCATGAGTGCTCAGTAGACATGTTGTTATAGACTGAATGTTTGTGTCCCCCCCCAAATTCATATGATGAAGCCCTAACACCTAATGTGATGGTATTTGGAGGTGGCATCTTTGGGATGTAATTTAGGTTTATATGAGGTCATGAGGGTGTGGTCCTCATGATAGGATTAGTGCCCTTATAAGAAGATGAGACATCAGTTCCTTCCCTCCCTCTCCCCCCACCTCTCTCTCCACCATTTGAGGACACAGCAAGAAGACAGATGTCTGTAAGCCAGGAAGAGGGCCCTTACCAGGATTCTAAATGGCTGGTACCTTGATCTTGGATTTCTCAGCCTCCAGAATTGTGAGAAATCACTCTGATGTTTAAGCCCCAGTCTATGGTATTTTGTTATAGCAGCCTGAGCAGGCTGCATATGTATTCACTTAATGACAATGAATGGATGGACGATAACTTCCGAAGAGCTAGGTGAAAGATGCAAGTGAAGATAACTATGATCATTTCTACATGGTGGCAAAAAAAATGCTTTAGTTCCTTGCTTCCACTTTACCTTACCCTGAAAATAAAACTATATACATCTTTTGAAATACTGAATTGTAGGAGAGAAAGTGTCCTATCTGAATTTTTTTATGATTTTATTCATTATTTATTTATTCATTCGTTCATTCATTTATTTATTTTTGGCTGTGTTGGGTCTTCATTGCTGTGTGCAGGTTTTCTCTAGTTGCAGTGAGCGGGAGCTACTCTTCATTGTGGTGCACGGGCATCTTATCGTGGTGGCTTCTCTTGCTGCAGAGCATGGGCTCTAGGTGCATGGGCTTCAGTAGTTGTGGCATTTGGGCTCAATAGTTGTGGCTCATGGTCTATAGAGTGCAGGCTCAGTAGCTGTGGTACATGGGCTTAGTTGCTCTGCAGGATGTGGGACTTTCCTGGACCAGGGATCCAACCCATGTCCCCTGTATTGGCAGGTAGATTCTTAACCACTGTGCCACCAGGGAAGTCCCTCCAATCTGAATTTAAAAAGAAGATATTTGATCTTCAAAGTAGTCACTCATATGAAGAAGGAAATGGTGGTAGGTGTGTGGGACAAGATGAAATGAAATGGTGACATTTATTACAAGTTCATCAGTCTTTGTTTAGTCTAAGCCAAAAAACAATTTCTCTCTTTTTTACTTTCAAATGGATCCATTTTATTAACTATGCATTTTAAATAACATTTGAAAAATTACTTTGAGTCTGCTTATATATTTGATTTGTTCCTCATGAACCAGTCTGATAATTGTTGCATCTAGGAACCTATTAATAAGAACCACACATCAAATGGACAGAGGAGAGTAAGCAAATGGCTCTGCTGTTTATTGCAGATGAAAAGAATCTGATTTGTTTACTTTGATTAATCAGTATATTATAACTTTCCATAGAGTTGTGCAGAGTTATCATTTCCAGTGTACAGGCAGTGATGAAAAAATATTTAAGTGGCTTAGGGTCTTATGCTATGAAGCCCAGTCAGCATAAATTTATTGCTTTAAATGTTTTTCTTTCTCCTAAATTAACTAAAAACAGCTTGGAAAGAAGAACTCCAGAGTAAACTTTCTGGCTCATCAACACAAGGGCAGCCTAGGACCTACTGGCAGAAATGTCATAGGAAGTTTACATTCATTGTTCTATAATTTGGATCAACTAAATACAATAACACGGGAGCCTTTTTCAATTAAGATAGAATGCCCTAAGCTATTTGCTGGGTGAAGAGTTTTAGAATTCATGTTTATCATGTTCAAAAGAAAATAATTTCCCTTTGGAGTTAAAATAACGCAAGCAAGGAGACCTTTGTTACCAAACTGAACTCAGGTCTGCTCACCTGATATGCAGCAAAGCCAATCTACTGACACTGGGTCATAGTGAAGGAAAATACAGTGTTTATTGCAGGGTGCCAAGCAAGGAGAATGGGCAGCTCATGTTCAAAAGACCTGAACTCCCCAGTGGCTTCCAGACAAGGGTTTTTAAAGACACTGTTAAGAGAGAAGGTTGTAGGATGCATGATTAGCTCATGTAGAATTTTATGATTGGCTGGTTGTGAGGTAGCAGGATGCTGTTTCAGGAATCTTGATCATCAGTCTTCTGACTCCAATTAGTCTAGGGTCTACATGCTTGAGGTCAGCAGTTTTTACCTGGTGGGGGTCTGGTTCTTATAAAAACAACTTAAGAATGTATGTCAGACATTGTTATCTGTCTTCTTCAAGGAGAAATGGGGTCTTACAACCTCATCCACCATTTGACTTACTGCTTATTATGTTTTTCCTTGTTCAACTGCCTCTTTTTTCCTATTTCTACCCCTTATTGAAGGATTAACTGCTTGAGCCTGTTCTTTGGAACTTGGGGAAACCTAGAAGACTAAAGTTTTTTTCACACACAAGAGGTAGAGGACACAGAGGGGCTTGTTCTTGGAAGTTCCATGGGGTCCTGCTTGGTTTCACCTTCAGAGTACAGGAAGGAAAAAGTCGTCTTTCAGTGCCATGACATTTCCTCTCCTGAAGGTAGGAAAACGCTTGCTTGAAAGATAAATGAATGAATGAAGAACTAACCTAAAACTTCTGGGGCCATTGGTAATCAAGCATCTCTATCTCTTTCTTAAATCAAGCCAAGAAAACAGCCTTAAGAAATCATGTGAAATGAAGGGGATGGGACAGTCAGTTGAAATAGTGGCAGAAAAGGAAGAACCAGGTCAGATATGCTTTCTCTCCCATCATAATTTTGGCCCTTTTCACCATTGGGAAGAATTTTCACCCCATTAGGAATTTTTACTCTACGTACTAGGTCAGGAAGTGTTCAAACAAGCTAAATAAATTATTGGTAATTTTTTGATTATCTCTATTATTAACAACCAAAAGTTACACAGAAAAGAAGGAAATATAATGTCTATGTACAGGTTTAAATACATATGATGCAGCTATTCAGTAAATCTGTTTGATTTAATATTTAAATTTCTGAAGACATCATGCTAATGGACCAGAGCCAGAATGAAAGACTGCCAGACCATTATCTAACACCATAAGAAAAATGAAGCAGACACATTTCTATACCCCCAAACAAGGCAGAACATAAATGTATGTTTTCATAATAGCAGGATTTACATGTAGTAGAATAATGCCTCTGACACTTTGCAAAACTAGAGATGAGTGATTTATGGGCAAAACTAGAGAAGAGTGATTTATGTTCGTGTTGCCTATCACCTGATACCTAGGTCCTCAATCAAACACAATAGCTTAAAGACAGGACACGTAAGTGGGGGAAAAAAAGAGTTCTCTCTTCCCTCTTCTTTTGATCCCCATTTAGTTTCATTCCACGAGTCAACAACCATTTTAGAATTCACCATACTAAGAACTAGGGAGAGTTAAAATACAAAGTGAAGGTTCAGTTTTCCCAAAAGGAGTTTACAAAATAATGGAATTAAAAGGACAAATGTAAATGTGATATTTTTGCTTTCATCAACTAAGCAACTACAAAAACAACTATACAGGTAAAGAAAGCAATAGTGTGATCCGTTTGCAAAAGAACAGACAAGAACTGAACTACTGCAGAAAATCTTCTCAATGTGGGAAGGAAAAAGCAAAGAGAGAAGAGATTAAGCTGACTTTTTTGAGTCTTGATTAAATAAGAAACTGCGTAACTATGTAAAATGGATGTCACAGGTTCTTACACGTTAGGCACTCAATAAACAATATAGACTATAAATGCTGTATTATTAACTTCTCAATTACTCTTCACTACACCACTCAGATAGCCTCAGACTGCTATGATTGTTGACTCATACTGCCATCCAATGGAGCACTTAACTTGCCTTAACCCCCATACTTGTTTCAAGGTCCTGCGCCTTGAACATACAAAGTCAGTCTATTTTTCCTACATGATAATAACTCCATTATGTGAAAAGAACCTCCACTGTCATGCCCAGAACATCAAAACTTCCTCTGTTCTCAATTCAGACTAAAGCTGAATTAAAAGCTAAATTCTAAAGCTCAGAGAGGTGAAGGAACTTAACTAAACAATACTTTCTATGATCTGAATGTTTGCATCCCCCCAAAATTTGTATGTTGAAAGCCTAACCCCCAAAGTGATGGTATTAGAGAGTGGGGCCTTTGGGAAGTGGTAGATACCATGAGGGTGGAGTCCACATGAATGGGATTAGTGCCCTTATAAAAGAGAACCCACAGGGCTCCCTTGCCCCTTCTGCCATATGTAGATACTAAGAGAAGTCTGCAACTTAAAAAGAGGGCCCTCACCATGCTGGCACCATTATCTCAGTCTCCAGAACTGTGAGAAATAAATGTTTGCTGTTTATAAGCCACACAATATGTGGTAGTTTTTTATAGCAACCCAAAAGGACTAGTAACAGATACAGCAAGGCTTTGAAGCTGGGTGGTCTGATCCAAAGCCCCTGATCTTTGTGCTTTAAATTGATCATCATTCCTGACCTTCATGTTTTCTGTTGTGAACATTCTAGACTCTCTCTTGTCCTGGAGACTGCACTGGCTAGTTCCTCTGCCTGGACCACTCTTCCCCCAGGTAGCTGGGAGTCCATACATGTGCCACCTTCAAATTCCTGCTCAAAAGTCACATTCTCAACCCTATTTAAAATTGCATCTCAACCTCACAACCCTACTTAAAATTGCATTTCCCCACCCTGTAATCCTGTTTTATTCCATAGCACTGATCACCTTCTAATATACTATATAATTTACTTTTTGTTCTTATTGTCAATCTTCCTACATTATAGCAGAGAAATTTAGTCTCCTTTGTCCACTCATGTATCCTAATCATCTAGAACAGTGACCAGCAATCATAGTTTTCAACCAGGATACCTTGCTTGGTCAGTGGAGCAACCCACCTTGGTCAAGCTCTCCTGTGAAGAGTATACCTACACAGTCAAATATACAATGACCATGCATGCTGAATAACTTAATGTTTAAACAGTTACCATACAAAGGAACTCATAAGTCACATCCTTCTTAGACCATGATTGTTAGATGCATTATAAATAAACACTCTCTCCCTCTTCAACTTCTACAAATTTTTACTAGTCCTACTCCCTATAGCATATAAAGTTAATCTATTTTCTTTATGCACATGATCATGTGACAAGCTATCTGTCATATGGCAAAAACTTCAACTCCACTCCCAAAGCCTCAGAAAACCATTCATTGTCTAACAAGTATTTCATAATGTTTTAAGCAAAACTCATAATCATCTTCCCTCTCTAATGGCAAGGCAATTCACCACCATCTATCTTTAAGAGTGCTGATCAAAATTAAAACCAGAAAATATCTATCACCTTCTACAGATCACAGATTCCTCCACTGGGTAAAACAAACAAAAAAAAGAAATTTTTTACAATGTCGCCCATCACTTTAAGTAATTTCAGCACATGCTGGGCACATAAAGAGTGTAACTTCACTCTGTTTGCTAGCTGTTGGGGGGTGTCTTTATGCAAATTAACCAAGAAAGATGTTAAGGGAAGAGATTGATCATTAATTAGAGCAAAGGGACATCGCCAGAGAAGCATTTCCTCAGTGTGCTAATTCTAAATGTCCGCTGGTTAAAGTAGATATAGACTGATCATGTTTTGCCAGGCTTGTAGACCATTAGTTTGTATTCCTCCAATTGTTAATATTTCACAATTTTCCATTTCATACTCAGTGGCACACATATTAATTATTGATAACTTATTTACAGTAAAATTCTGATATCTGTACTGAGTCCTGAATTGAATCAACCTAGTGCATTTATGTAATAATCTTTTAAACTTCCAATTCATTTTGACTAGTTATCCTTAGGCATGATGTACCTCCAGAGGTGATTGAAAATAATCAAGAAGTAACAAGGCTATTGGTTAGATCGTTATTTCCAGGTACACCTATGAAAACTCTAGGAATGGAAATACCACTTTCTCTAAGTTTTTACAGATTCTGCCTCCATGAATTTACCCTCTTTTTTTTGCTTCTCACTACCTCTTTCCTAATTCAAACCACTGTCATCTCTTGCCTAGAACACTGCAACCACCTACAACATGTTCTTGCTGTTTCTAGTCTTCTGCCTTCTAAGCCATTCTCTACATTGCAACCAGAGAAATATTTCTAAGAGAAAAACCTGACCCTCTCACTCCCTTACTTAAATTCCTTTACAATACTCCCTGGTTTTTATTTGTTTGTTTGCTTGTTTTTCCTTAAGATAATTCTAAACCCCTCAAATAGCTGGAAAGGCCCTGGATGATCTGGCCCCTTCTTATTAGTCCTGCTGCCTTTGTATAAGGGGTTCAAGGACCATCAGTTCCTGAAAAACTCCATGCTTCCTTTTGTCTCCAGGTCACTAGCCAAGTAATTCCCTCTACCTAGACCACTTTCTTCCTACCCAACTCTAGTCATCCCACTTGATAGTTAATCCCTACTCTGCCTGTAGGTCTCAGCTGGGTCTTTACTTTCTTCTGACTATCTCAGGTCTGGTTGCCCACTTCTGTGTTCACAAGAATATCCCAAACTTCTGTGACCCCAACAGCACATTTTATATTTTCAATGTTCACTCCTCTTTAGCCTGCACTAGATCATGAGCTCCATGGAGGAAAATGTTATTTCTATTTCACCATTAAATCTGTAGGGCCGGGGCTTCCCTGGTGGCGCAGTGCTTGAGAGTCCGCCTGCCGATGCCGGAGACGCGGGTTCGTGCCCCGTTTCGGGAAGATCCCACATGCCGCGGAGCGGCTGGGCCCGTGAGCCATGGCCGCTGAGCCTGCGCGTCCGGAGCCTGTGCTCCGCAAATGGGAGAGGCCACAACAGTGAGAGGCCCGCATAACGCAAGGAAAAAAAAAAAAAATCTGTAGGGCCTAGCAATGCACTTAATAATATTTGTTGAGAGAATCAATGACAGATGACAAAATGGAAAAAACAGTCCAAGTTCACATGACTCATAAGGTGCCCTGCCTTTCAAATTCAGGTCTGTTTGTCCCAAAGCTCATGCTGCTTTTCACTGTACCATACTACTGTAATCAATCAATCTACTGGGATGGGACTAGCTCTTAAGAGTAGACCAATCTTCAGGCACTGGGAACAGAAAACCCACTGTGCAAGTAGGGGGAAGGGCAGCCCCTAGAGCAAGTGATGGTGTCTGAATTTTCAGCCCATGAGAAAGGTAAAGATCCTCAAAATGGCCAAATCCAGGATGTAGAGTTTAAGGGTCCCAAAAGTCTGAGGTCCTTATATTCAGAAATATCTAGATGCAGGTGGTAGGACCTCAGCTTCTAGCTTGGAGCCAGGATGTCAATGTCTTAGGGGAGAGCAATGCATATCTCCAGTCTTAAAGGAGCTAGAGTCATAGGCAATCCTTCAAAGGAGAAATGGGGGAACAGAGGAACAAGGCAGAAACCCAGAGATGAAAATTTATAAAGAAACTAAGGATTTGGTAACTAGAATAATACCTTTCTTTTCTTCTATTTACAGTTAGTATTTTTTCTTCATTGTGCCCCTGTTGAATACCAGGTATGTTTGTATTAGAATACTTTTTATTTCATCATAGTTTAAACAATTGTCATAATTATTTCTGTTTATAAACTTTATACACTCTCAGTCTTTAAAAGCACATGCATACATATAAACATATACATATATTCCATGTTAAAAGTTTCAATAATCCTACCACAACTACCACTAGTCCTAGCTTAGATGAACACTATTCAGTGTTGAACAGGAATTTCTCCATGACGTATGATTCTTTTAATGTGCTGCTGAATTCCATGTTCTAGTATTTTGTTGAGAAGTTTTACTTCTATATTCATCAGGTATATTGGTCTGTAATTTTCTTGTAGTGTCGTTATCTGGCTTTATTATTTAGGGTAATGCTATCCTTGTAAAATGAGTTTGGGAATGTTCCCTCCGCTTTGATGTTTTTGGATGAGTTTGAGAAAGATTGGCATTAATTTATCTTTAAATGTCTGGTAAAATTTACCAGTGAAGCCATCTGGTCCTGGGAGTTTCTTTGTTGGGGAGATTTTTGATTAGTGATTCAATCATCTTACTAGTAATTGATCTGTTCAGATTTTCTATTTCTACCTGATTCCATTTTGATAGCTTATATGTTTCTAAGAATTTATCCACTTCTTATAGTTTATTGGCATAGTAGCTTTTTATGATCCTTTTATTTCTGTGTGTATCAGTTGCAATGTCTCCTCTTTCATTTATAGTTTTATTGATTTGACTATTTCCTTTTTTCTCTTTGTCAGGCTAGCTAATTTTTTGTCAATATTGTTTATCTTTTCAAAGAACCAACTCAGTTTTATTAATATTTTCTATTGTTTTCCTGCTCTCTATTTCATTTATTTCTAGTTCTAATCTTTATTATCTAAATTTGGGCTTAGTTTATTCTTTTTTGGGCTTAGTTTATTCTTTATTTGGGCTTAGTTTATTCTTTTTCCTACTTATTTGAGGTGTAAAGTTAGGCTTTTATTATTTCCATTTTCTTAATGTATTTAGAGCTATAAACTTCCCTCTTAGAACAGCTTTCACTGCATTTTAAAATTTTTAGTAAGTCTTGTTTCCATTTTCCCTTGTCTCAAGATACTTTTTTATTTCCCTTTTAATTTCTTTTTGATCCATTGGTTTTTCAGGAGAGTGTTGTTTAATTTTCATGTATTTATGAATTTTACAGTTTTCTTCCTGTTGTTGAATTCTAGTTTCATACCACTGTGTTCAGTAAATATACTCAGTATGATTTCAAATCCTTGATTTCTTACATTGGTATCTGTACATTTGAGCAAGTGATCTCCTCTTCCAGACTTTACAGGCTTGCTTTGGCAAGTCTTTTACCAGTCAGTTCAACTTAGGGTTCTAATGGTCAGTAGGTAGTGTCCTTGGACAGGAGGAACTCAATATCAGGTTCTGGTTTTGAGTGAGGCCACTGCCTGAGCTCTAATATGGGGTGGGAATGGCACTAGCTGGAAATAGTTGTATGGGACTGTTGGCTTAATTCTCTGCTTAAGCAAGGCTGTAGGAAGGGCTCAACAGTTGTCCAGATTCTCTGGTCAGGCTTCACAAATGGTCAGGACTGGGTTCTATATTCAGCCGTAGGCGGGGCTATCCCTGAGTGAGGCAGCAGAACCATCCCCAAGGCCAGAACAGCTCATGTTTGTGGACTCAAATCTGGTACAACTGCACACTGAAAGCACACTGACTTTCCTGGACTGATGGGACCACCAGTTATGTTTGAGAGATGGGGAGAGCCACTAGCTTTGCTCTCTGCTTAATCACTAGTGTTAGTGGGGCTGTAAGATGGGGTACACAGCTTCCCAGGTACTCTAATTAGGTTCCCTATTCAGGCAGGCTGAGGGCTGTATTCAGTGGGCAGAAGTACAAATTAGTTTCCCTGTCTGGGTGGAGTCAGGTCTGACTCTGAAGGCCATGCTCTCAAGCCATATGCCATACTGGGTCAAGCATAATAAATATAAATCAAATAAACAAACATTCACTTGTACAAATTCATGTTTAAGGCATCATGTCCTGCATGAATCCTTTATGAAAGTGAAAAATCATTCAAGGAAGAGAAAAAAGACAAAAGCCAAATAAAGAACTGAGAGAGTATTGGAGAGGATAGATAATAACCAGAACAAAAGGCAAGTGCAGGGAATGATAGAGAAGGAGACTGGAAAGGCAGGTTCTACTCAGGTCACAGGGGCCATGGGGGTTGGTATAGAAAGGAATACATTGATGGGAAATTACTATGGGCTGTGATTAAACATGACATGATCAAAATAGTCCTTCAGGAAGAGGCAGTGGGGAATCAAGTGGAAGAGATGTCAGCTGTAGGTAAGAGTTAGTTTTGCCATGATCCCATTTGATCATGATCCATTTCATGATCTTCAAGAAATGAAGAACTGAGCAAGATAAAGATATTGAGTAAAGAATAAGGTTTCAGTCTGGGAGATATACAGAAATAAATTGAGGAATACAGCTGCTAGTTAGATGTAAGAAATAGAAAGTACTCTAAAATGATGGCAAGGGTTAGAATCTGACTGTCAGGGAGAATGTGAGGCCATGACCAGCATGACCAAGAAGAAGAAAGGGATCAAAAGGAAGATAATGAGTTCAATTTAGAAAACTTTTATTTAAAGTATGAACATCCAAGTGGATTGCAATGGAGAAGGCTAGGTTATTCACCAATACACCATCTCTTACTCCAGCCGGAGATAAATGGAAAATAGGAATAATCAAAGCTGCATATATTTAATGCCTACTCTATGTCAGTCCTCTGTTAGGTACATATAGTCTATGAGGAAAACTGACACCAGCTGATGTTTATGGTAATTGCTAAAGGTGACAGTAAGAGCTGAGGGGAATGAACATTAATTGATTTCCATCATTCTTGGTTATCTCCATAAGGAAATCTAGAGAGCACAAGTACCAGAGAACAGAGAAGGGTTCAGTTTTACTTAACTGTCCAGGCATTCTCATGGTGTCAGAACACCCTGACCCTATCTCACTTCTGTTCAGCCTTGTTATCAATGCCTAGGATAAAGGCATTGATGGCAGCTTATCAAATATGGAGTAAATATGAAGTTCCTTAGTTTGGCAGGGTGAAGGAGGGTTGGCAAAATCAGAATTCAAAATATCTCAAGCAACCAAAATAACAGAAGCCCAAGAGATATTGTTAAATGATAAGTGTTTGGAAACTTGGTTTGGTAATATTTCATATGAAAAATAGAACTGAGGTTTTTCATTGAAGCCTAAATGTAATAAAAACCAAGGTATAAACCTGGGTCACATTAATAAAAGTCAAATTTCAAAATCTTGGCAGAAAAAAAATTCAACATACTTTTCACGGGTCAGGACACATCTGTGTAGTTTACTGAGCTTTAGATATTAGATTTTAAAGGGAAGCTGGGAAACAAGCAATATAAAAAGAGAAAGAAAGATAAAGGGTGTGAAAATTTATATAATATGTCAAAAGAGTTAGAGAACTGAGGATATTCTCCCAGAAAAGGTGCAAAGGCAGAAGGGGCTTAATATTCTCTTAAAGGATTTTAAGGATGGTAATGTGGAAAGTAAAGGTACATTTTACTCTATTTAAGAGCAGACTTTTGGGCTTCCCTGGGGGCGCAGTGGTTGGGAGTCCGCCTGCCGATGCGGGGGACGCGGGTTCGTGGCCCAGTCCTGGGGGATCACACATGCCGCGGAGCAGCTGTGCCCGTGAGCCATGGCCGCTGGGCCTGCGCGTCCGGAGCCTGTGCTCCGCAACGCGAGAGGCCACAACAGTGAGAGACCCGCGTAACCGCAAAAAAAAAAAAAAAAAAAAACAGACTTTCTAAAAAGTATAGCTGTTTAATAGAATGCGCTATCATGCAAACAAGTTGACTGAGATTGTCATGTATTTATCTCTACTGTGGAAGGAACCCACGTACTAGGTAGGAGTCTGGTTTTGATAACCTCGTGTAAAACACTCGATGACACTACATCTTCCCAAAAATTATAGGCGTAATGACTTTCTGCTTGAGAAGGGGTATATTGAATTTGTACACAGGCATGAAAGGCAGAGAACTCAGGGTCCAGGGTCTTGGATTTGAATCTTGATTTTGCCAATTGTAAGTTGCGTCATTTTACAAAACTCAGTTTTCTCATGTAAAAATGGTAATGATGACAGTGCTGCCTAGCTTTATTCTTATGGGAGGATTAGGTGAGACAATGTATGTGAAGTACCCTGTATTACTTTTGAAAAGATGTGGTAAATTGCTATTTTTTATTTTAAATAAATATCCCAAATTAGTTTCAAATCTCCTAATTGGGAAATTGAAACCATTCTGCCCTCATTAAACTCATATTCCAGAGAAAAATTGATTTCTTCTGCTTCGTTCAAACCAAACATGTTAAAACATCAAGTAACATGATTCTAGGCATTAATTTAAACTGTATGTAAATGATTTTTTCCTGTAAATCATTCAGGATCTATTCCTTAATTTTGCCTACTGCTAAAAATCTTTATTTCACTATAACTTATCAATTGTTACCCAAAAAGGAACAATAGTTGAATATCATTATGTGCAAGAGAAGAGTTTATATTGTAGAATTTATTTTTCTTTAACCAATAAGTACCACATTTTTCCATTTATTCAGTTTTGGCTTTGATGTTTTATAATGTGCTTATAAAGATCAGGTCTCAGACACAGTGCTGACTTGAAGTCATTCTGCTTTTTCCTCTTTTCCTTAGAATTACCTTGCTTCGTTAATGTTTTCCAGACTGGAGTAGCTTTTCAAAAAAAGGAGTGAGGGCCCTGATACTGGTTTGCTCATAGCAGAACCCATACTAAGACAAGCTGTTGAGCCAGCAGTGGGTGCCAAGACCATGATGCAAGATCTTTGCATATACTTTCTCCATCAAATTCCAACCCTTTTTCTGCTGTTTCCAGTGCCCAGCCTGCTTGCCAAATATTTCTAATACACTGCTGTCTGGTTTATCTGTTAATTGGAGATAGCGATATTTTAACATCAGGGGCAATGGATGACCTCAAACCCCAAAGTTAAACACGAATTTAATCTTCTAGTTGAAAGGTGCAGAATAAAATGTAATTTGAGAGTATAGTGTCAGCATCAAGCAAATACCCACTTACATTAATGCTACCCTCTCAAGTGGCAGGGGTGACCTTTCGTGTTTAGATTTAATGCTACAATTAGAAATAGCAAGAGAAGTAAAATTATATTCATAATATAAACTAAAATCAAGATGCTAGTATGTAATCTCTTTCCAGGGAAGCACATTTAAGTGTTGTGTTTTGTATGCTTTGTTTTGTTTTGTTTTTTTGTGGACTTCATCCCTCATCTTGGAACCAAGAAAAAGGATAAATGTGATAGTATTATATTCTTCCAAATATCTAGCAACTATCTAATTTTTTCCAGTGCAGGATTTCAAGGTTTCTATCCTTTGGGGAATTAACTTGGTTTAATGAAATGATGAATTAGGAGTCTGTACACCTGGATTCTATTCCAAGCTCTGTTGAGTAACTGTGTAAATGTGTGTAAATAACTTGACTTCTCTACAGCTAACCTTCTCATCCACATAATGAGGGAGTAGTTTAGTTTATTAACAAACTCCCCACCCGCTGAGATGATCTACGTTTTGCTTTCTTTGGGATTTCTTGATATCTGCTGAAAATAAAAATGTAAGTAATTATCTCAAGTTAATAACCTGTTATCTAAATAAGCCAAGTTTACATGCCTTAATAGTCTTAGCAAGAATGAGTAGAATGAGCTATCTGTATTATTGGCACCTTACCTAAATCTTTACCTTTTGCACATAAATGCAAACCCTTATATGATTTTTATTGTTGAAATCTCATAAAGTATTTTTCAGTGAAACTCCATTAAACCAATTTACTTTTGATAAGTATTACAGCATGCAATTAAATACTTTCTATTTATTAAAAATAAATACATAAGCCAAATTTGGGAGCAGGGAATAAAACAGAATTGTTTTGGGGTTGTCACAGGTCAAAATGAAGCCGAACACGGTGAATTTAAACCATGTAGGCAGAAAATCAAATAAATAGTCTCCAATATTCAGCAGAAGCTTGTCTGTCTACCTAACTTTGCTTAAATGAATGAGGTACTATACAGAGTACATCTCTTCCTAAGAGAACTAGATTCACAATTGATACAGTCTGACATGATACCTACATTAAGTGGTGCTTTTAAAATAATCCTCCAAAACAGCTTTTTCATGCATATTATGAAAGGAAGCATCTACCAAGATTTTCTCAACTGCCATAACTTTTAAAATAATGCCAATTATATATTATGTCTGAAGAGTACTTTCTGTTTTACAAAGAGCTTTGCTATGTATTATCTCATTATTCCCAACGACTGTCCTATGAAGTAGATTGTCTTATCAACCCCATTTGCCAGCTAAGGAAACTGAGATTCAGAGAAATTAAGAACTGTAAGTCAGGAAGTGCAAACACGAAGATCTCGAGGTTTCAGGCTCTTCAGAAAGTATGTTGTTGCTTTAATTCTCTCCCTTTCTGTCTTCCTAATATCCTCCATATATAATCTTTCAACAAATATCTATTGAGTACCTAGGAATCAGGCACTGTAATAGGTGATGGGTTGGTAAAAAAAAGGAAGTAATATATGAATCCAACCTCATGACCTTATGGTTTAATAGTTCCAGTTAGCCTCAGAAAACTTCTCCCTACCCCATTCTTGATTCAGGGGCAATAACTATGCATCCCTTCTTCCTACCTACCCCCATCATACATAACTCAATAATTTTATACAAGCATTTTGCTAACATAAAATTAATTCGCGTATTTCATTGAAAACCGCTCAGATATTTGGTTTACTTGACCTGCTATTTCAGCCCAGAAGATGGAGACAATAAGGTCCTACAAGATCTCATACCCTGTTGTTTGGACACTGCCCAGCATCCTGACTTTGTACCTCTGTTCAATCTACGATTATAAATTGGTTGGTAGATAGATCAATGACACTGTTGTCTCTTAGCCAGTGCTATTATCTTTAATTATCTCATCCTGTTAAGTAAATTCACAAGTACTTATCAGGAACATGGGATTAATACAATAGGTGAAGTATAGATGTTTATTTAATCTAGTTACCTGAGTTGAAGCCCATGATGTTTGCCTTGCTTCTGAAAATAAGTTCTTTGTTCATTATTAATCAAATAATCAGTTAATTTTTAAATTGTTGACTAATTTACACTATTTTAGTGAGGGGAAATGGTAGTGTCAAAATAGTATTTATTCTAAAAGATACAAAACATTTTTAAAAGCTGGTGATTAAACAGTAACTTCAAAGATTGTGTAAGAATTCTGGCCTCATCATCTTTCTGTATATCTGAAGCTAGTGTTACAGATAGAATTATGCTTCTTGTTCACAGTGTATAGATGCTTTGGAGAAAATCTAGCCCCTTGAAGAAACAAAACTAGAACAGGTTATTCTCTTAATACAACCAAATGGGCCAAAAATGACCTAATTTCTCCATAAGAGAGTCCAATAGTAATAACTTCCAAAAGATTTGCTTACAAAAAAAAAAAGTATGTTTTTACTCTTCTTTTTTTTTTTTTTTTTAACATCTTTATTGGGGTATAATTGCTTTACAATGGTGTGTTAGTTTCTGCTTTATAACAGAGTGAATCAGT
>NW_006786277.1:301761-313511 GCF_000442215.2 Lipotes vexillifer | reverse complement strand
CCCGCGTCTCCTGCATCGGCAGGCGGACTCTCAAGCACTGCGCCACCAGGGAAGCCCCTTTACTCTTCTTAATGTTATCTTCTCTGAATATTTAAAATATAAACTGATTTATAGCCAGCAAATGTAGAATTTGTCTATAAACTGTCTAATTTCAGGGGCTGGGAAAGTTTTAAATAACAGTATTTTTTGATAGATCTAATATATTTTTTTCCTCCAACAGTGCATATCCATTTACTAAAATAGTCACATCAATGTAACTACTAGTCTAAGGCTTGAGTTACTCAAGCCAATAACAACAAAAGTCAATTTTATTCCAAATAGAACTTTTGTCACCATAAAGAAAGTTGTGCATGTGAGTGATAAATCATGGCTCAGTCAATGCTACCTGCTTTTAGAGATTTGACAATAAAAAGTGCTTATTAATTTAAGTAACGTTGGATCTACTGATTATTTCTGAAATAGAAGTCATCATACTGTTTAATTTATAAGAATATCTTGTAACATCTTTAGAATATGCAATGTTATAAAAGTTCATTCTGATAATCAAGTTGTATCTAGGAAATATTTACATCATCTCCTATAGGCCTTTTGCTTTTCACCTCAAAAATTTAGACTTCTAAGCTAAGTATATTCAATTGAAATAAAAGGTCGAGCAGGAAAGAAAAAAGATGACACCTTTCATTAATAATACACTTGATCTTTAAAAAAAAACCCAATACCCCATGTGTTGGCCAGTTCTGCCAAATATAAATGCGTTAGATCAAAATAGAGCCATTTAGGCAGCCTGATTCATGTAAAGACATTTTAATAGCCCATGAGCAGAAGTGTCAACTCCTGATTACTGATATATAAGCCAGCAACAAATAGGAAAATGAATAAATTTCAGTGTGTAGGCTCTGTCACTATGATGCAAACAGAATTTCAACTGACTATTAGCAGGCCTGGCTCCCTCATCATTCCTTACTTTATTCACAGTCAGTGGCCTTGTCCGGCTCTAGCTATGACAGTTGGCACAGGTGGCTCTATTTGGCACTTTTTCTGGGGCACCTTCTAAATATAATTCCAAAATAAATAGACATTGAGAATGTGTTCTCTTTTAAACTACTCAGAGATAGTATTTCAGCTAATCAGTAACAATTTTTTAGCACTCTCCAGAGCCTTCTTGTATTTTGGTTATATAATCATTACACCATGTCATTATTCAGGTACTAAAAGTGAGAAAGTTTCCCAAACTGTAACTTGAAACTTATGAGTAGAAATGTTCTCAGGACAATAATGTGGAAGACATTCACTGAATTACAAAAGATATGCAGCTAGCTATTTGGGGGTTTTGTTTAACTTTCAGAAAAAAATTAGAACATTCTAGAAATTTTTATTATCTCATGTCTTCCACCTCCACTCCTTATAAGAATGAGAGCCTGGCAAGATGGGACACCACATTTGTGCACTCTGACAGTCTGTATCTTATGCATCACTACAATTCTCAAATGAAAGTGTATCTGAGGTTCCGAAGCAAAAGGTTACATAACAGAGCCCTTATTTTCTAATTCAATGGTAAGAAAACCCTCTCTGTCAATATCCGGAAACTTCCCCAGGCAAGTGTTAAGCCAGAATTAGTAGATGTTAAGTTTCTTGAGAGCAGGGGCTATATCTCGTCTATGCTTATACCCCAGGGCCTAGTACAATGTCTACCATCTTATAAATACTCAGGAAATATTTATAATTAAACAGAGGGATAAATATTACTATACTTTAATTCAGGAGATAGAAGATTTGGGGGAGGAAAAATAGCCTACCATCACTGACCTAGTGAGATAAAAACCAATGCTCAGAACTCACATGTGAAGTCCATGCACGTGGAGGCCAATTTTCTACTCAAGGAGAATGTTTTAGAGTGAAAAGAGAACTGCACTACTGCATTTAAAGTCAGAAAACTGAACGTTTGCATGGTTTTGCAAGCATTGTGACCTTGCACAAATAATGTCAGCTCTCTGAGCCTTATTTTCATCTCCTATAAAATGGGAAGGGCAATAGCACCCTGAGTACTTCACGGCCTATCCTGAATGTCAACTGAGATGCTCTGTGTATGGAAGGTGACACCATTGTCATAACATGTAGAGCAGTAATGTGCACGCTCACCCTTTCTTCAGAAAAATAGTTGTGGGTCCTGAAAGATTCTTAAGTATTTTTACCATAGTATGCTAAACCAATGCTAGATGAAAACAGTACTTTTGTAAATTTTTATCATAAAATTTAGCACAAAAAATGGTTTACTGGAATTATGAAGATCAGTTCTCAAGAAATACTACTCTAACTATATTTGCGAGGAAAAAATTTTAATATGACTCTTCCTATTTAAGTAGAAACCTGGCAAAACACTGTGAGACACTAATATGATTCAGCCTAAATAAAAGAACATTTGACTGCCGTAGTATTTTAGCCAAAGCACATTTTACACACAGAATCCCTGCTTGGAATAATAAGCTTAGATCCTCACTGGGAATGCTGCTGGCAGATATCCTTCCACTGTCAGTTCACCTTGTTCAAGGTCATGCCTCCTTCTCAGGAGAGCCCACATCCAATGACTGATTGGCATAGAGCCCTTTGCCCCACCTTACACAATTCTAAAGGATCACCCAAGCTTCAGAGCTCCCCACAGAGCTAGCTGAGGCCTCCATTGGGACTGTTTCACAGGTCAGCTCCTCCTTCAGCCCAGTCCTGCTTCCTTCCCTACCAAGGTATGGATCTAATAAACCTCCTGCATGCTAATCTCCTTCTCAGAATCTGCTTCTCATGGAGCCCAACCATCAACAACTCTCAAAATAAATGTAGTAACTTTTGAAAATACATTACTGAATATCCCCTAGACTGCACAATAGTAGCACAAACACAGTCTTACCTTGTTTTTGTAAAGCACTTCAACATCCACAAAGCATTTGCTTGTTCCTGATCTAGTGTGGTCTCTCAAACAACTGTTGGTAGAAGGCGGGGCTTATAGTATCACTCCCATATTAAACATGAGGAATTGAGGATCAGAAAAGTTGAAAACCTTAACTGGGATAACTTCAATATATAAGTAGGTAGGTGGATAGGTAGGTAGTCAATCATTCAATTAGTGGCAAACTTGGAATGTAATCTTAATTTTCTGATTTCTCAGCCAGACCTCACTTGACCATCCACTGTTTTTCCTCATGAAAACTTACATTTGTGGTTCTTATACTATGTAACAAGTATTTAATGATTTACCCATGGACAATTTTAGGACACTTTAAAAATATCTAAAAACACTTGTGAAATCTGCCAACATCCTGAAATACCAAGATACTTGAATTGGGAATGTGTTCTGTGGTTAGAGATGATTACTTTCCATGTTTTTTGTTGTTGGAAAATCTTGGAATTGTTTTGTTTCCTGACTAACCTTTGCCCATAATAAAGTGCTTGGCACATATAGGATGTGTTTCTAAAATGAAAAATGGAAACTGATATTTATTTTTCATTTCGTGAAAGATTAAACCAAGTTCTAAACTTGTACATATGATTATGTGACCTCCAAGTAATCTCATACTTGCTATCTTAATCATATAAACTCTGTCCTAATCTATATCTGACACAGGCATGCTTTTCTTTAGAGAAAATAATCAGTCTTTTTATTTCTTCAAATTCCCTTAAGGATCTAAATGACTTGGAGGTTCTGTTTGTTTGTTTGGGGGTTTTGTTTTTGTTTCTTCATGGTCTTTTTAGAGTATCCATTAGGAGAACGTAGTTTAACCAAATAACAGCTTTTAAAGAGTAGAAGTTAATCTTAACGGTACAACAACAAAATGACCTGGCCTTAAGTTCTTAGTTCAGTGATTAGAATCAAAAGTGAACTATTTTCTCCAGCTGATATCCTGTGGCAAGAAATATTTTAAAGATAGAATTATCTTGTTTTAGTGAGATTCAATGTACAATCTTTTTTCCAGAAATATTTCTCAGATACAAAACTTTGACTTGTTTTTGAACTTCCAGAAGTCTCAATCTTTCTGAGTAATTCAATACACAATGGAATATTGTGTACTCCTTTTAAGAGAGAAAAAAGTGGGACAACAAAGCATTATGGTGATTAATCCTTTGCCCGTTTTTCATTTGCAAATATTTTTTCCCTATTCTGAGGGCTGTCTTTTTGCCTTGTTTATGGTTTCCTTTGCTGTGCAAAAGCTTTTAAGTTTAATTGGGTCCCATTTGTTTATTTTTGTTTTTAATTTCATTACTCTAGGAGGTGGGTCAAGAAAGATCTTGCTGTGGTTTATGTCAAAGAGTGTTTTTCCTATGTTTTCCACTAAGACTTTTATAGTGTCTGGTCTTACATTTAGATCTTTAATCCATTTGGAGTTTATTTTTGTGTATGGTGTTAGGAAGTGTTCTAATTTCATTCTTTTACATGTAGCTGCCCAGTTTTCCCAGCACCACTTACTGAACAGGCTGTCTTTTCTCCATTGTCTGTTCTTGCCTCCTTTGTTGTAAATTAGATGACCATATGTGCATGGGTTTATCCCTGGGCTTTCTATCCTGTACCATTGATCTATATTTCTGTTTTTGTGCCAGTACCATACTGTCTTGATTACTGTAGCTTTGTAGTATAGTCTGAAGTCCAGGAGCCTGATTCCTCCAGCTCTGTTTCTTTCTCAAGATTGCTTGGGCTATTTGGGGTCTTTTGTGTTTCCATATGAATTGTAAAATATTTTGTTCTAATTCTATGAAGGACACCATTGGTAGCTTGACAGGGATTGCATTGAATCTGTAGATGGCTTTGTGTAATATAGTGATTTTCACAATATTGCTTCTTCCACTCCAAGAACATGGTATATTTCTCCATCTGTTTATGTCATCCTTGATTTCTTTCATCAGTGTTTTATAGTTTTCTGAGTACAAGTCTTTTGCCTCCTTAGGTAGGTTTATTCCTAGGTATTTTATTCTTTTTGTTGCAATGGTAAATGGGATTGTTTCCTTAATTTCTGTTTCTGATTTTTCATTGTTAGTGTATAGGAATGCCAGAGATCTCTGTGCATTAATTTTGTATCCTGCAACCTTACCAAATTCATTGATTAGTTCTAGTAGTTTTCTGGTGGCATATTTAGGACGTTCTATGTATAATATCATGTCATCAGCAAACAGTGACAGTTTTACTTCTTCTTTTCCAATTTGTTTTCCTTTTATTTCTTTTTCTTCTCTGATTGCTGTGGCTAGGACTTCCAAAACTATGTTGAATAAGACTGGCATGAGTGGACATCCTTGTCCTGTTCCTGATCTTAGTGGGAATGCTTTCAGTTTTTCACCATTGAGTATGATGTTTGCTGTGGGTTTGTCATTTATGGCCTTTATTATGTTGAGGTGGAGCTTAATATCAGAAAAACAAACAATCCAATTAAAAAATGGGAGGAAGGCCTAAATAGACATTTCACCAAAGAAGACATACAGGTGGCCAAGAGGCACATGAAAATATGCTCAACATCACTAATTATTAGAGAAAAGCAAATCTAAACTACAATGAGGTATCACCTCACACCCCTCAGAATTGCCATCATCAGAAAATCTACAAACAATAAGTGCTGGAGAGGGTGTGGAGAAAAGGGAACCCTCTTGCACTGTTGGTGAGAAGGTAAATTGGTATAGCCACTATGGAGAACAGTATGGAGGTTCCTTAAAAGACTAAAAATAGAACTACCATATGACCCAGAAACCCCACTATTGGGCATATACCCTGAGAAAAACATAATTCAAAGAGAGTCATGTACTACAATGTTCATTGCAGCTCTATTTAACAATAGCCAGGACATGGACACAACCTAAATGTCCATTGACAGATGAATGGATAAAGATGTGACACATATATACAATGGAATATTACTCAGCCATAAAAAGAAACAAACGAGTTATTTGTAGTGAGGTGGAGAGACCTAGAGTCTGTCAAACAGTGAAGTAAGTCAGAAAGAGAAAAACAAATACTGTATGCTAATGCGTATATATGGCATCTAAAAAAAAAAAATGCTACTAATGAACCTAGTGGCAGGGCAGGAATAAAGCTCTATACGTAAACAATGGACTTGAAGACACAGGGAGGGGGAAGCTAGGGTGAAGTTAGAGTAGCATTGACATATATACACTTCCAAATGTAAAATAGCTAGTAGGAAGCAGCATCATAGCACAGGGAGATCAGCTCAGTGCTTTGAGAAGACCTAGAGGGGTGGGATAGGGAGGGTGGAGGGAGGTTCAAGAGGGAGGGGATATGGGGATATATGTAGGCATACAGTTGATTCACTTTGTTGTACAACAGAAACTAACACAGTATTGTGAAGCAATTATACTCCAGTAAAGATCTATTTTAAAAAAAGAAAAGCATTTTGGTGGTGTGAGTGAGTAATTGTAAGTATCTCATTGTCCTGTAACTAACTCAGGGAACATAAGTTGGAGATGTCCAGGGAATATAAGGACACCAGCTGGCTGGTGATACAAGAGAATTTGAGGTGTTTATAGAGACTGAAGTGATGTGACCAGATTGGGATTTCCACACCTTTTTTCCAATAATGACATAATTAAAAGCCATTATAAAATTAAAACTCTGGTTTCCCAGGCAAAAATCTAAATATCTTAGACTGAATGTGTCCATTTTCTGACTCTTTTATGAGACCTAGGCAGGTAGCCATAATCTACATAAGACATAGTATAAAAACAAAGTTCCTTCATTGTTTCAGTGCCTAAAAGTTTACTTCCAAAGAAACATCTTATTTTAAATGATGTCACTTGTCTTACATTTAGTCTGGTGCTTTATAATCATTTGCTGGAAGATCTTGATAGAGTTAATTTCCATAATCATCTGAGGTTAAGCAAGTTTTCTATGTTAATATCAACATTCTTAAAATGATAATTCCCTAAAATCCAGGATATTCAGCAAGGTTAAATAATTTTCCCTGTATCACAAAAATCCGAAAAGCATTAGAACTCAAATGCAAACTTACAAAATCTTGGGCATTTGTTCAGTGCAAAATGTCCTTGCTACTCAAAGCACAGTCCATGAACCGGAAGCTTGACTTGGGAGCTTATTAGAAATGCAGAACCTCAGGCCCCAGCCCAGACTTACTGACTCAGAGTCTGCATTTTACCAAATTCCCCAGGTGACCTACATGCACATTCAAGTCATGAAGCCACTCAGTAGGCCATTTGATTCACAGTACGCATTACATAAACTTGATAAGTATCCACATGATCCTTGTGCCATAGATTGGTCTCCTGTAAAAGTCTGCTCAAATCACATAATCAACATGACGTGGGTGCATCTTAATCACACATGTTCCACAAGCCTGGGACTTCAGTTTAAATCATTGTTTGTGAGACGCTTAAGTCCTATCACCTACATCTGACTCCCACCCCCCAGATTTCCCATCAAAAATAACCATAAGCACAAACAGGATCTGATATTCAAGGACTCAAAACTCTGGTCCAGTATGATTTCCCGTGTTCATTTCCAATCATTTCCTCCTAAGAGCTTTATAATCTAACTATAATAGCTTTCTACGATTTCCTCTAAAAGTCTTGTATTATTATGCCACTGGGCCTTTGCTTATACTATATCCTTCACCTGGGATGATGGTTCTTTTTTGACAAAATCTAATTCATCTTTTAAAGGCCAGATTATGTGTCACCTGTAAAATGAACCTGATTGGGCCAAGTAAAATTAATCCCTCCTCTATACCTCACAGCAGTTTGGTTATACCTGTCATTTAACAAATGTTGAATTGTACAGTTAATTACTTAGGCCATTCTCTTCCATGAAACTGCATATTTCCTAAACACATGAAACGTGCCTTACTTATGCTTGTAAATTCAAGGTCCACCTTAACCATAGATAGTACTCGCAGTTATTTGTTAAAATGACTTGAAATCTTATGACTCTAAACTCAAAGGACCCGTCCAAACTCTATTGTTATCTCAGCACTTGGTTGTAATAAATTTTTCCCAAAACCAAGGTATAGCTTGTTATCTGATTTTTTTAGGGTTATGAAATTTTGCATGTGTAGATTTGACATCAAGACATATAATGGAGGCCACCAAATTTTATATTAAAGGAGTAGATTGCATATAGAAGGGGGAAACTTCCAAGAAGCCACTAACTTGACCTTCTCTACTAAGAGGTACAGAAGCAGGACCATGATCCCCAGTGCACTTACAAGCGGGCACATTATCATGAGTAATTTATCAAAGCCTTAAGCCACAGTTTCTCTCTAGAAGGAAGCATGGGGTTTGGGGAAGTATATGGGATTTAGAGTCAGATGCGTCCACATTTCCAATGACTTTGGATTTTTTTTTAATCTTCTTTGGCAGGAAATGGTCTGTCATTGCTCCTCCCACCTACATAAGCTAATGATGATGATAATAATACCAGTCTCACCGGTTTCCTAGGGATTTTATAAAAATCAAAAGAGGTTGCATGTAAAATCACTTTGGAAAATATAACCAATGACTGTTTACTGAATGATTGCTAAAAACACAACTCTGTCCTATGTGAAATCATGCCTACAAGTGAACATTTTTCTCACCACTAGAAAAGTTGCTCTCAAATTGTTAACACAAATGTAGAAGGGAAATGTTTTTGCTAGCCTCTCTAGGGAGATTATTAAAAGTGTATTTATATTAGACCTGAAAAACATTTTATGTGATCAGATAATTTAAATGCATGCCTAAGTATTTACTGGCTTTCAAGGCAAGTAGTTAGAGAAAGGCCTGCAAAGTGCACCAACATTTATTGAGCATTTATTGTGTGCCAAGAACCAGGAATACAGCAGTGAACGAGATAATTCACTCTGTCTTCAGGAATTTTTACAGAATAGTGGAGGCACAAACAAGTAAATAGTATTTTTAAATCCCTGTATTTCCTGTTTTAATTTTATTGGAAAAGAATGAGTGATTATTGATACTCATAAATTTCTAAATTAACAATTAAGATGCACCAAAAAAATATGGGAGATTGCAGTCAGGATTATAAAAGACATCCAAAGGAAAATTTGGAAATCAAGATCAGCCAGAGGTGGCCACTACTGACTTTGAGTGTAGCATTCTGAGAAAACCCTGTGCTTCAAACACCATTTTCTGTCTTATTTTTTACCTGCTTTATGAATGGTTTCCACTTAACACGTTTATCTGGAAATGCTCAAGAAAAAAGAAGAAACAAGAATAAGAATCCACTGCATATGTTCCTTGGTTTAAGTCTTAGGTCTGCCTCTAACTAGATATGTGACTTTGGGCAAATCACATAATTTCTCTGACCCTCAGGTTGCACTCTGAAAAGTAGGAGTTTGAGCTAAATAAATCATTATGTCCTCCTGGTTCTAATGTCCAGTCATCTCTCTCTCATTTAAATAAAGGAAATTGTTATCAAAGAATAAGAAGAAAAAACTTTAAACACTCTAATAAATAAAAGATATGGGGAGCTTCCCTTCCCCAGTGGCACAGTGGTTGATAGTCCGCCTGCCAATGCAGGGGACACGGGTTCATGCCCCGGTCCGGGAAGATCCCACATTCCGCGGAGCGGCTAGGCCCGTGAGCCATGGCCACTGAGCCTGCGCGTCCGGAGCCTGTGCTCCGCAACGGGAGAGGCCACAACAGTGAGAGGCCCGCATAACGCAAAAAAAAAAAAAAAAAGATATGGGAGGCCCAGAACTCATTAAAGTGAACACTTTTTAACATCATTATTGAGAAGATAACCAAAAATTTTATTTCTCAGAGAGTGTATCTATCATCCTCTATTTGTCTTATAATTACCAAAAATATATTCATGGATCCGTAGCGTATCACCTCCAACATACCGTGCATACTTCCCAGATAATATGAAAATATGTTTTTCACCCCCTTTCTGGAACTCTGGCAACATATTTAATTAAGATGTTTTAAGGTAGATAAGTTCAAAATAAGGTAAAGTAGACAGCTATAAGCAGAGACTGAGGAGGAACTTTGAGATTACCTACTTATTTCCAGTCATTGAAACTCCACATTCCAGATGACATGGGAGATCTGGTGCCCACTACTGTTTACATCCCACTTTTTTCTAGAATTCCTTTGCAGTTGACTTTCTTACTTCTAAGACACACAGTGCTTGCATCTCTTCAGATGAACAGATGATACTTAGTTCCTGGATGAGTTTTTGTATTCACACATACTAAGAGATTAGAGACAAGCAAGAAAACCTTATCAGATCCTCTCACCTGAACTTTCTGTCACCACCACTGTTAGTACTGCTTCCTTGCTTCTTTTACTGTGATCTACTTGACCACATGCTTTTGGGGAAACCCACTAGCCAATAGTTACTATCCACTCACAGGTCGGTGTAAAACTGTTCACCATCTTGGCTTCCCTTTGCCTAAGATAGTGAAGTCACTTAGGACCCCTATGTAAATTGGGCTGTTCAGTTGAGAGTGTACCTTAAGTAATGGGTGGTTCATTGTAAAGAAGCTGCAAGTCTATAACTGGAACAACTTTGGAGACCGAGGCTGATTTGGGACCATGGAATAACAGAACACTAATGGCAATCAAAAGCACTAGCCAAGGGGGCTACAATCAGGCTTCTGAACAGGAAGACCCAACTTCAAAGATTACTCTATAAAGAATTCAAATTTCATGAGGTCACATTTTACCTGGGTTTCTTTTGCACAAAATAATATGTTCTGACATCCCCAATGGCTAGCCACTTCCCACCGTTAAAAACAAAACAGAAAATTCCATAAAATTGGTAAAACGCATTTTAAAGTGCATTTGACTGCTGAGGCAAGTCTCTTAATAACACTAAGTCTCAGTTTCCTATCTGTCTAGAAAGACTGGCAATATCTGCTCCAAAAACTTCACAAAGGAAGCTGTGAGAAAAAAACAATACTGCATAAAATTATTTGTGAACAATAAATCATGATAAACATAGACTTGTCACATCCATTGCCTCAGTCAAATTATGCTTCAAAGATTAAGGTAGCTCAAAAGGGAAGCCATGATTTTCACTTTTTAAAAAATTCTCCCCCCAAAATATTGTTACATGAATTGCTCCTAAAGGGATTGAAGGGAGAGGAAAAGTGGTGTGTGTGTGCGGGGGGGAATGTTTGTTGAGCTTTATGAGATGTCTCCAAGAAGAATGAAAACTGAAAGGGTAATGCATCCTGCTTCATTAGCCCAGGGTCCAGACTTCAGTGCAGAGAAGGGGCAGCTTCTTCTCTAGACAGTAGCATTTGCTGATCAATGTATCGTGATCCAGCTGCAGGTGAATAGTAACCAACACTCCTCAGGAGCTCTTGGTTTTGCCTCAGATTCTTCCAAAAGGTGTGAAAGCAGCCCAAACACCAAGGATGCAGCCAGGGCTGGAAGCGACTGGCTCATAGTGTCTGCTGCCCATGCTTCTCCTGCATGCATACAAATAAGGAGCAGCAGGAGGAGCAAGAGGCCAGGGGGCTGAAAGATGTTTCCTTATAAATGAATCAGTAACCCAGTTGTTGTACATACATGCAATTCATTGGCTCTTTAGAAACAACTCTTTGCCCAAAGTAACAGTTTATTATCATGAAAATGTGACTAAAATGTGAAACATTAAAAGCACATGAGGGCTTCCCTGGTGGCACAGTGGTTGAGAGTCCGCCTGCGGATGCAGGAGACACGGGTTCGTGCTCCGGTCCGGGAAGATCCCACATGCCGCGGAGCGGCTGGGCCCGTGAGCCATGGCCGCTGAGCCTGCGCGTCCG